>NW_011494910.1:1499945-1504272 GCF_000754665.1 Bison bison bison
CTTCTCCAACACCACAGTTCAAAAGCATCAATTCTTCGGCACTCAGCCTTCTTCACAGTCCAACTCTCACATCCATACATGACCACTGGAAAAACCATAGGCTTAACTAGATGGACCTTTGTTGGCAAAGTAATGTCTCTGCTTTTCAATATGCTGTCTAGGCCTGTCTTATAAATAAGATTTAAGTAGAGACCTAATTGAGTGTGGAAGCAAGCCACGGTGGCCTCTTGGAGAAAAGTGCTCCATGCAGAAGGAACAGCAAGGCTGAAGGCTTAGTATAAGGAGTGTGCTCGGCATTGTGATGTACAGCAGGGAGGCTTGTGTGGTCAAAGCAGAGCAAATGAGGGAGAGAAGGGAAATAAGATTAGAAAGATAGCAAGCAACAGGCCAATCATCTAGGACTCGATATGTACTTTGAAATTTATTTTGAGTAAAATCAGAAATATGGGTTGGTTTTAATCAAAGGAGTAACAGGATCTGACTTAAGATTTTATTTTAAAAATATATCTATTTATTTATTTGGCTGTGCCAGGTCTTAGTTGGCAGCACACAAGATCTTCAGTCTTTGTTAAGACATGTGGGATCTAGTTCCCTCCCCAGGGATGGAACCCCAGCCCCCTGTATTGGGAACTGAAAGTCTTAGCCACTGGACAACCAGGGAAGTTCCCTGACTTAAGATTTTAAAAGACCACTGACTATTATGTGGAGACAGGACTGTACGGGAACAAAGATGAAAGCAGGAAAGCCAGTTAGAGGCTGTAATCCACTGAGGGATAATGGTGGCCCAGGCCTGGGGGTACCAGTAGAGGAGATGGGCCACTTTCAGAATTTCCTGATGAATTAGATACAGGGCTACAGAGAAGACTCACACACATCTCCAAAGTTTGAGCCTGGAAAACCCAAACCCTGAGAAGAAGAGTTGGATAGTTCATAGAATTTCCTGGAGACTCAAGCTCTGAAAATGGGCATATAATTAAAGAGGGGGGAGGGAGTCACAACCGCTGCAAAATCATACCATGGAGCTAGTCTGATGAAGCCTTTCTTGCTGCAAGCTCTGGACATTGTATGCCATCCTGGCATGGAAACTAGATATTCTAGAATAAATTCTGTTTCCCTGCTTCTTTCTCTGCATTATTGTTTCCTGAGTCAAAACCCCAGGCTCAGATGGTAGGCAGCCACAAACACAAGGAACATCTGAGCAGCTATGTCTGAGCAGTCACTGAGGAAGGAAGCTACTGTAGCTCATTTAAGAGCTAGGTGTTTAAAGGAATTTTAAAAAGCCAATCTGAGAGAATTTCATTCATAACTAAGAGCACTTCAAACTCTTCAACAGGAAGAGGAACGGTTGTGTTATCACTTGACGGCATGAAGTATCAGTAACAGACTTCCTTCTCCTTTGACCACTTGCTTCACCACAGCCCTGTGAGCCTGGGATTCTTACAGAAGCGAGGTTTGCTTTCAAGGCACCCAGGGCCCTATCTATGTATTATTTATCCTTCTTAATCATTGCAGCATCAGGGGAAAATGAAGCCTAACAACACTGTGATAATTGCTGAGGGAATCAAATGTACTTGAAAGCAAAGGGCTGTACCAAAGTCAGGCATTACTGAGCAGTAGTTTTTAAGAAGTTTTTTTTTTTTTTTAATTTATTTTTAATTGGAGGATAATTGATTTACAGTGTTGAGTTGGTTGCTGCCATACAACAATGCGGATCAGCCATAAGTACACACGGGTCCCCTTCCTCCTGAACTTCTACCCACCCCACCCGATCCCACCATCCAGGTGTCACAGAGCACCAGGTTGAGCTCCCTGTGTCACACAGCAGCTTCCCTTTACACGTGGCAGTGTATATGTGTCAATGCTACTTGCTTTAAGAACCTCCACAAAAGCTCACAAACTCTTCCATGGAATTGTTGAAGGCCTTGAAAAACAAAGTTTGAAACCACTGGATAATTCAAAGAACACCAGATGGAATATCGAAAGACCAAAGTTGTCACTGTGCTGTTGAGGTTAATTTATTACATCCCCATAAACTTTAATCTCTGTAAGCCCTAGTTTTTCTTCTATAAAATTGAACATTAAAAAAATCACCATTTCACAGTGCTATCATAAGGATTAAACAAGAGAATGCACGTAAAACCTATCTGAAGGATGAATAAAGTTTCCTATGAAGTTAAAATGTACTCTTGCCTGGAAAATCCCATGGACAGAGGAGCCTGGTAGGCTGCAGTCCATGGGGTCGCTAAGAGTCGGACACGACTGAGCGACTTCACTTTCACTTTTCACTTTCATGCATCGGAGAAGGAAATGGCAACCCACTCCAGTGTTCTTGCCTGGAGAATCCCAGGGATGGCAAAGCCTGGTGGGCTGCCATCTATGGGGTCGCACAGAGTCGGACACGACTGAAGCGACTTAGCATAGCATAGCATAGCATGAAGTTAAAATAACTTACTTTCCACAGGCACAGGGAACCAAAAATTTTAAACCTAAAGCACTTAGGTACTGTACCTGCGTTGCCTGGGACACTTCTGTTGTCCTGGAAGATATGGAGGCCCTCATGGTACCTTGCCTCAAGAATGTTACAACAGCACTAATGACAGGACCCAAATTGCAACTTTCCTGTCCCCATCATTTTAAACAGGCCATGAGTTGTCTGTGCTCTGGCCTGCGTTAATGCCTTGACGTGTTAAGTTGGTGTGAATTGAGAGCTCCCAAGTGGAGGTGTTAACTTATGCACACCATTGTCATGAGGAGCCCTGCCTAGCTCTACTCAGAGATGGCTTGCTTGTTCTTCCTGTGCCTGGCAGATCCAGGTACTGCTTTTCAATTTCCCCTGCTGCTGCTAAGTCGCTTCAGCTGTGTCCAACTCTGTGTGACCCCATAGACGGCAGCCTACCAGGCTCCCCCATCCCTGGGATTCTCCAGGCAAGAACACTGGAGTGGGTTGCCATATCCTTCTCCAATGCATGAAAGTGAAAAGTGAAAGTGAAATCACTCAGTCGTGTCCGACTCTTAGCGACCCCATGGACTGCAGCCCACCAGGCTCCTCCATCCATGGGATTTTCCAGACAAGAGTACTGGAGTGGGGTACCATTGCCTTCTCCGTCAATTCCCCCACTGGGTCCTAAAGCCTCCCTCTCAGAGACGTGTCCCCAGCACTGGGTAAAAGCTGATTAGCTAGAAAATTCCCACCAGTCTTCTCTGGTAGCATAGGAGCCATTCTGTGGTTTGTGATTGAGTTACTTGGGGAGACCTCCTTTGGGTGGTCGCCTTTGTTTAGGACTCACTTAAGGCCCACAAATTGCTCTGTGGGCTCCTCCAAACTTCTCTTCTGTGAGTTAGGCACGGACATTTCCCCAGGTTTCCATGGTACTTCCTGCCTTGGGGAAATGCTCTCTCAGGTCTGACCACAACAAGAAGGATGAAACTTACAGGGCATCTGAGCCCTGTTGAAGACCTGGAGCAAAGTAAGAGTTAATGGAGGCAGGCCTTGGACACCGCCTGCTCAAAATGAGAAAAAGAGAGGAGAGTGTTGTCTGTGTGTGTGAGGCAGCAAGTAAGGTTACCGTGTCTATATTTTGGCATTGAATGTGAAAAATATTTTACAATTAAAATATATAATATATGTGAAATGACTTATGTATGAATTGTTTGTCTGGGACTCTTATAGTTCTGAACATGTGAAACAGGGAAAAGAGATGAAAGCAAGCCTTCTGACTTCCTGCATTTTAAAATTGAATACCCAGAAAATCTTTTGGAAGAGAACAGGTGGCTTTCAGTCTCTAAGCTTCATGGTGACTCATGGAATCCTCTTCTTTTGTCTTGTATACAGGAAGGGATTCACTAGAAGGAAAGTTGTGAATATTTTTCACTAGACTTTGTTTTCCCATCTATGTTACATGCGTATTACTTTAAAAATCATGTGTAGCTAGGTTCTGCTATATAAGGTCAGAGACAGTGCCTGTCTTCTAAGGCATTGAGTACATCTGTAAAATAGGTGTACTTATGAAGTTCCAACCTGCAATAACAGAGAACCCAAACCAAAATAATGGTGAAGTAGGAGTAAGATCACTTTATGGGAAATAGATGGGGAAACAGTGGAAACAGTGCAGACTTTATTTTTGGGGGGCTTCAAAATCACTGCAGATGGTGATTGCAGCCATGAAATTAAAAGACGCTTGCTCCTTGGAGGAAAAGCTATGACCAACCTAGACAGCATATTAAAAAGCAGAGACATTACTTTGCCAACAAAGGTCCATCTAGTCAAAGCTATGGTTTTTCCAGTAGTCATGTATGGATGTGAGAGTTGGACTGTAAAGAAAGCTGA
>NW_011494910.1:1504482-1511801 GCF_000754665.1 Bison bison bison
CGATGAGATAGTTGGATGGCATCACTGACTCGATGGACTTGAGTTTGAGTAAACTCCGGGAGTTGGTGATGGACAGGGAGGCCTGGCGTGCTGTGATTCATGGGGTCACAAAGAGTTGGACATGACTGAGTGACTGAACTGAATTGAACTGAACTGAGGAATAAGATGTTTTCATGAAAAAGATTTTAGAGTTGAGAATGAAGAAAAACTTGACAAAAAATGTTAAGTGTTCAGTGTCCAGGGGAAGTATCAGCTGAGAGGTGTCCTGGTGTTAGTCGCTCTGCTGCTGCTGCTGCTAAGTCGCTTCAGTCGTGTCCGACTCTGCTACCTCACGAACTGTAGCCCACCAGGCTCCTCTGTCCATGGAGTTCTCCAGGCAAGAGTACTGGAGGGGGTAGCCATTTCCTGTCCTAAAGGAGAGGGAATTACAAGATCTATTTGAATAAAATTAATTCTTTATACTGTCTAGCCTCTAGTTTGGGAAAAAGACCGTTTTGATAGAGAGATGTCAAGGGCTTTTAGGGCCCTGGTGGGGTGAGTAAAGACGGTTGATTAAACAGTTCTCTTTCACTCTGACAAATCACAGCAGCACCGGATTTGTGGGGTACTAGTGGGCTCACAAGATGCTGACTTTCTGGAGGTGGTTTCTGCTATGTGCCTCAGACCTGGGATTAGGTCACTTTGAAGGTTAATTGTCACATCACCAATCTGCAGCTGGAAGGGCCCTTGCAGATCTGGGAAACAAGATACCATCAAGGCTGCTTGTGCAGAACATTGAGCCTTGCCATCAAGCAGGAGAAAGGAAGGCGAGCAGGGGGCTGCACAGGAAGGATGCCACCCAGGCAGGGGGGCGCTTACGTTCTTACACCCATCAGAACCTACATCTTTGTGTGGAGCAGAGACCACAAGTTTATACCCGTCACTCAAACTGAAGGTGATGCAGGGCCTCAATTATCCCGAATAAAGACATCACAAGGTGGTCAACTCTAAACTTTAAGAAAAGAGCACTTGGAATTGGAGCCAGCTCTGGAGCTGATACATAGGAACTTTTTCTGGACACTTCCCTTTGACTTTATACTGCTTTGAACAATCCATTTGATTTATGACTCATGTGAAAATAAGACTAAACAAAAATTATTTACCAGACACCAGCAATATGTACAACATTATTCTAGACCGTGTAAGGACTGTTAAAAAAAATTATGAAATCTGCATTTTTATACATATGCATACTTTCCAAAGTGTTTTCAGATCCTTGCAAGATTTTATCCTTATAACTTCTGCTTATCCTGTCCAGGGAGTGTTCTCATACTAGCTTTACCTTGTTATATTTATTTCAATATTTATATGTCTGAATTTTTGAAGTTGCATGTGTTTGTACTTGTCTCTCTATCTTTGATATATGTTTAGGTATGTGCATCTTATGTTAGACTGATTCTTAGAGCAGGTACCTTTATTAACCAGTTGCCCTAAAAGTTTCCTGAGGATTGGAACTGTTTTATCCAATAGATTGAGAGGCACAGTGGAGACAGGGGCTCCCCAGGAGCTCGGCAGTAAGGAATCCTCCTACAGCACAGCAGATGCAGGAGACACAGTCTCGATCCCTAGGTCGAGAAGATCCCCTGGAGGAGGGCATGGCAAGACGCTCCAGTATTCTTCCTGGGAAAATTCCATAGACAGAGGAGCCTGGCAGGCTACAGTCAATGGGGTGGCAAAGAGTCAGACAGTACTGAAGTGGCTGAGCATACACACACAGAGGCAGAACCTAAGAAAACTTACTCACTTAAAAAACTTTACATATAATAAAAGTCACTATTTTTGTGAGTACAGTTCTATGAGCTTTGACAAATGTATGCAGTTATGTTAATACCACCTCAATCAAGACATAGAACAGTTTCTCCCCCTGACAAATCCTTTCATGCCACCCTTTTATAGTCAATCTCTCCGAGCCCACCTCCACCCTCAACCCCTGATCTGTCTTCTGTCCCTATAATTTTGTTTATTTCAGATGTCATGTAAGTGGAATCACACATATGTAGCCTTTTGATTCTTTCAGTTATCATGCCTTTTAGATCCTTCCATGCTATTGCATGTGTCAGGAGTCTGTTCCTTTTTTTGCTGAGTAGTGTTCCATTTCAGGAGAAGGCAATGCACCCCACTCCAGTACTCTTGCCTGGAAAATCCCATGGATGGAGGAGCCTGGTGGGCTACAGTCCATGGGGTCGCTGAGAGTTGGACTCGACTGAGCGACTTCACTTTCAGTTTTCACTCTTATGCATTGGAGAAGGAAATGGCAACCGACTCCAGTGTTCTTGCCTGGAGAATCCCAGGGACAGGGGAACCTGGTGGGCTGCCATCTATGGGGTTGCACAGAGTCGGACACGACTGAAGCGACTTAGCAGCAGCAGCAGCAGCAGCAGCAGTTCCATTTCATGTATATGTCATAGTTTGATCATTCTTTCAACAACTAAAGGACATTTGGGTTGTTTCCAGTTTTTTGTGACAATGAATAAAGCCATCGTGAACATTTATGTACAAGTTTTGTATGCACATAAATTTTCAATTCTCTTGGTTATATACATAGGCATGGGATTGATGAGTCATATAGGAACTGTATGTTTAACTGGAAAAGTAACTGTCTATGAACCTGAAGTTGTTCTAAAAATATAAAGCCTTTAATAAGAAAAAAAGATAAAGAAGGTGTCAAATTTTCCCATAGTAGCTGTTCCACTTTCTGTTCCCACCAGCGTGTGTGAGAGCTCTGCTTGCTATGTATCTTTGTCAGCACTTGTTACTGTCTGATTTTTAATTGTATCCATTCTGATAGGTGTGTGGTAGTTCCTCATTGTGGTTTAATTTGCTCCTGATAACTAATGTTGATCATCTTTTCTTGTGTTTATTTGCCGTCTACATATCTTCTCTGGTGAAGTATCTCTTCAAATGTTTTGGCATTTTCTTAATCAGCTTGTTTTATTATTGAGCTTTGAAAGTTGTTTATATATTACGGATATAAGTCCTTTGTCAGATGTGTGTTTTTTAAGAAAAGTAAAACTTCAAGCTGGCTTAAATGACAAATCAGCTCACACAATTAGTTGTAAGATTCAGAGGTATAATGTGCAGACTTCAGGATCAGTGAAATCCAGTTTCTCATTATTTTCCTTTATTTCCACTCTGCATCCTGCTGTGCTAGCTTATCTTAGGCATAGCTTTTCTGATGGTGACAAAATTGCTGCAGTAATCCCAGATCTCACATCCCTAAACCACACTGTCCAAAAAGAGGGAGGGCTAGCTTAAGAATGAGAGATCTTCTTTAACAATAACCCCACTAAACTCTGCGTGTCTCCTTGGCCTGAAATAGGTCAGGTGCTTATCATGAAGTAATCTCCATGGCCAAAGGAATGTCGTGAGCTGACTGGGTTAAGCAGTGTGGAGGCAAACTTATGCCTTGAGGTCTCCTAGCATCTTTTGATCACCTTTTCCTTGTAGGGGATTTTCTGCCACTATGAGTACTATCTCCTCAAAAGAGAAGCCAGTGTCTTACTGTTTCAGTGGCCCTTGTAGTTATGGCACAGGCATGAAAGTGGGCTCACTAATCAGATGCTTCTGTGAGATATTTTGATTGTAAAGAGAGCAGGATGAGAAAACAAGGACCATGAGGGGTCAATTTTCTTACTAGGGACTTCCCTGCTGGTCCAGTGGTTGTGAATCCACTTGCCAGTACAGGGGACACAGGTTTGATCCCTGGTCTGGGAAGATCCCACACGCCATAGAGCAATTAACCCCGTGTGCCACAACTACTAAACCCTTGCTCTGCAACAGAAGAAGCCACCACAGTGAGAAGCCCATGCATTGCAACAAAGGGTAGAGCCCACTCACTGCAACTAGAGAAAAGCGTGTGCAGCAGTGAAGACCCAGCACAGCCCAAAATAAATAGATTAATTAATTAAAAAAAAATTTCTTAATAAGGCGGCAGCAGAGGTCTAATCATTAATTTGTTAAGTGGGATTGGGCCCTAACTAAGTTAATCCATGTAAAACTAAGTCAGTAAGACCCTTGACTCATAGAACTATAAAGCTATGACCTCTATGGATTTTCCTGTTTCTACTTCACTTGTTTCAGACTCCTAGACGTGTGAGGATTAGGATGCTTCTATCTCTGAGAGATCTAGGGAAGGTGGAGGGAACCTGTGGGGTTAGGGACTTCCCTGGCTCTCCATTTTAAGTATTACTTTGCATCAGAGGTAAGGTTTTGCATAGGAAAGTTCCATGCAAAATCGGGATGGTGGAGGAATACTGGGAGAAAAGGAGATGTTACCTCGTTAATTGGAGAAGGAAATGGCAACCCACTCCAGTATTCTTGTCTGGGAAATGCCACGGACAGAAAAGCTTGGTGGGCTACAGTCCATGGGGTCACCAGATTCAAATATGGCTTAGTGACTAAACCATCACCACCACCAACCACCTCATTAATTTTAGATAAACCAGTGTGGCTGGAGGTTAGGAAATAGAGGCAGGAACAGCATATGTTTGAACTAGAGAGGGAAGCAAAGCCCAGGGCATGTTAGGTTTTATAAGGCATGTACCTCATTCAACCCTGTGACCTGAGTGTGAGTAGTGATGCCACTTACTCTGACAGGAAACCCTGGAGGCAGAGGTTGAGAGGAGAGAGCTGATAGTGAATGTGAGGCGACTGCCATATCCTGTCGGTTAGGCAATTGGATCTATGGATATAGAAGCTCAGAAGACATAGTCATAGGCAAATTGTTAACATGAAAAGGCACAGGGTGGGAATTTCCTGGCTTGCTTTATATATGCCGTATGAGAGTGTATAATGAGTTTGACAGGTAGGCTTCTTGGTAGCAAGAGACAGAAATCCTATTTAACTACCTGGAGAAAACCAAGAATTTATTAGAAGGATTTTGGTATAATTGTGTGGTCAAGGAAGATTTGATGAACCAAACTACAAGAAGAACAGAAATGCATCTAGGCTAACGTAACAACTGAAATGGCAGACTTTGATAGCTTTTATAATTTCTTCTCTTTTCCTCATGTTCTCTTAAAGCTTACTGGCTTCCTCCATATGGAAGTCTTAAGACACAGTTATAAAGCGACACACGTCAGGTGGTCCCAGGCAACACAGTTTTCGTTGCTGTTCAGTTGCTCAGTCGTGTCCAACTCTTTGCATCCCATGGACTGCAGCATGCCAGGCTTCCCTGTACTTCACTATCTCCCAGAGTTGGCTGTAACTCATGTTCATCAAGTCGGTGATGCCATCCAACCATCTCATCCTCTGTCATCCCCTTCTCCCCCTGCCCTCAATCTTTCCCAGCATCAGGGTCTTTTCCAATGAGTCAGCTCGTTGCATCAGGTGGCCAAAGTATTGAAACTTTAGCTTCAGCGTCAGTCCTTCCAATGAATTTTCAAGGCTGATTTCCTTTAGGATTGACTGGTTTGATCTCTTTGCAGTCCAAGAGACTCTCAAGAGTCTTCTCCAACACCACAGTTCAAAAGCATCAGTTCTTTGACACTCAGCCTTCTTTATGGTCCAATTCTCCCATCTGTACATGACTACTGGAAAAACCATGGCTTTGACTATATGGACCTTTGTTGGCAAAGTGATGTCTCTGCTTTTTAATACGCTGCCTAGGTTTATCATAGCTTTTCACCCAAGGAGCGAGTCTTTGAATGCCATGGCTGCAGTCACCCTCCACAGTAAGCCCAAGAAAAGAGTCCAAGGAAACAAAGCCTGTCACTGCTTCCATTTTTTCCTCATCTATTTGCCCTGAAGTGATGGGACTGTATGTTTTTTGACATGGCTTTAAATGCAGGTAAACAAAGAGACTGACTCTCTTAACAGACACAGCTTGAAAATCATGGACAAAAAATTACTAGCCTGGCTTGGGTCACACCTCTCCCTGGACCAGCTGACTGTGGAGTGTGGTGGGGTGGTGTTTTGCTGAAAGTTTTCACTTTGGTCTTAGGTTCAAAGGATTTGTTAACAAAATAAGCCACTTGTTATATACAAATAAATAATACAAATATTTATTAGAGAATTATAGAGCTCAATTTCAATCTACTAACATTAAAAGAAAAGAGAAATAGAAACAGCAGAGGATACACCACCAAACTGGGTTTTGACCAACATCCAGATTTAGTCAGCTCTAGGAAGTCCCATGGCACAGCTCATCTGGAGTCCCAGCTGGGAAAAGGTCCCGGCAGCACATCTGCCCAGTTTAGCCTTCCCGCTTATAATCCCAGGATGGTCACAAACTGATATCATTATCAATCTGTGACCAAATTGCTGCTCTAGTTTCATGTTAATGCTATTTGTTTTGTTGTGTAAAACTTGGAATGTAGCTAAGCCTGGGGCTTGGTTGACTAGGCCCCCTCCAGGGGCTCAACAATCTCAGGATTTCTGTCGCATCTTACCTGTGGTTCTGTAAGTCTTGCACTCACAGCAAGCAGTCACTCACAGTCACTCCAAGTCAGGGCAGTGTCCAGGGAGGTTAGAAGCAAGGTCTGAGGGCTGCTTTGCTTTGTCTCTGAAGCCTAAACAAGACTATTCATTTAATTTCCCTAACAGGTGTTGGTGGTGTATCACATGGCAGAATAAAAACTAAACATTCTGTATCATGATTTTGGTCTAGCTATTCTGATAAAGATCCAAAATAACAATGGGTTAATTGAAATAGAAATTAAGTTTTCGCATGTAAATACCAGACTTCCCTGGTGGCTCAAACGGTAAAAAATCTGCCTGCAATGTTTGAACCCTGGGTTGGAGGAGGAAATGGCAACCCACTCCAATATCCTTGCCTGGAAAATTCCACGGACAGAGGAGCCTGGCAGGGCACAGTACAGAGTGACGCAAAGAATTGGGCACGACTGATAAATTTTACGGTACAAAATTTTACAGTACAAAAGCAAATATTTGTTAAGTATGAGAAAAAAAAATCACAACAAATTACTGGACCTTTGGAGTTTTTACACATGGACATCATCAGATGGTCAATACCAAAATCTTTGCAGACAAAGATGGAAAAGCTCTATACAGTCAGCAAAAACAAGACCAGGGGGGAGAGCCAAGATGGCGGAGGAGTAGGACGGGAGAACACTTTCTCCCCCACAAATTCAGCAAAAGAGCATTTAAACGTCGAGTAAATTCCACAAAACAACTTCTGAATGCCGGCAGAGGACATCAGGCACCCAGAAAAGCAACCCAACTCTTCGAAAGGAGGTAGGAAAAAATATTAAAAACAACAAAAAAAAAGAGACAATAGAGGGAGGGACGGAGTTCCGTCCCGGGAAGGGAATCTTAAAAAG
>NW_011494910.1:1511901-1512374 GCF_000754665.1 Bison bison bison
CCTGGCAGGGCACAGTACAGAGTGACGCAAAGAATTGGGCACGACTGATAAATTTTACGGTACAAAATTTTACAGTACAAAAGCAAATATTTGTTAAGTATGGAAAAAAAAATACACAACAAATTACTGGACCTTTGGAGTTTTTACACATGGACATCATCAGATGGTCAATACCAAAATCTTTGCAGACAAAGATGGAAAAGCTCTATACAGTCAGCAAAAACAAGACCAGGAGCTGCTATGACTCAGATCATGAACTCCTTATTGCAAAATTCAGACTTCAATGGAAGAAAGTAGGGAAAACCACTACACCATTCAGATAGGACCTAAATCAAATCTCTTATGATTATACAGTGGAAGTGACCAATAGATTCAAGGGATTAGATCTAATAGACAGAGTCCCTGGACAGAGGTTGGTGACACTGTACAGGAACTGCAAAAAGGCAAAATGGTTGTCTGAGGAGGCCTTACAA
>NW_011494910.1:1512474-1531816 GCF_000754665.1 Bison bison bison
GAAAATTAGAGATACCAAGTGAACATTTCATGCAAAAATGGTCTCAATAAAGGACAGAAATGGTGTGGACCTAACAGAAGCAGAAGATATTAAGAAGAGGTGGCAAGAATACACAGAAGAACTACACAAAAAAGATCTTCATGATCTAGATAATCACGATGGTGTGATCACTCACCTAGAGCCAGATATCCTGGAATTCGAAGTCAAGTGGGCTTTAGGGAGCATCACTATGAACAAAGCTAGTGGATGTGATGGAATTCCAGTTGAGCTATTTCAAATCCTAAGGGGTGATCCTGTTAAAGTGCTGCACTCAATATGTCATCAAATTTGGAAAACTCAGCAGTAGCCATAGGACTGGAAAAGGACATTTTTCATTCCAATCCCAAAGAAAGGCAATACCAAAGAATGTTAAAACATAATTGCACTCCTTTCACACGCTAGGAAAGTAATGCTCAAAATTCTCCAAGCCAGGCTTCAGCAGTATATGAACCATGAACTTTCAGATGTTCAAGCTGGATTTAGAAAAGGCAGAGGAACCAGACATCAAATTGCCAACATCCACTGGATCATTGAAAAAGCATGAGAGTTCCAAAACAAAATCTCCTTCTGCTTTATTGACTACACCAAAGCCTTTGACTGTGTGGATCACCACAAACTGTGGAAAATTCTTCAACAGATGGGAATACCAGACCACCTGACCTGCCTCCTGAGAAATCTGTATGCAGGTCAGGAAGCAACAGTTAGAACTGGACATGGAACAGCATACTGGTTCCAAATCGGGAAAGGAGTATGTCAAGGCTGTATATTGTCACCCTGCTTATTTAACTTATATGCAGAGTACATCATGAGAAACACTGGGCTGGAGGAAGCACAAGCTGGAATCAAGATTGCCAGGAGAAATATCAATAACCTCAGATATGCAGATGACATAACCCTTATGGCAGAAAATGAAGAAGGACTAAAGAGCCTCTTGATAAAAGTAAAAGAAGAAAGTGAAAAAGTTGGCTTAAAGCTCAACATTCAGAAAACTAAGATCATGGCATCTGGTCTCATCACTTCATGGCAAATAGATGGGGAAACAATGGAAACAGTGACAGACTTAATTTTGGGGGGCGCCAAAATCACTGCAGATGGTGACTGAAATTAAAAAGATCCCATGAAATTAAAAGATGCTTGCTCTTGGATGAAAAGTTATGACAAGCCTTGACAGTACATTAAAAAGCAGGGCACAGCTTTGCCAACAAAGGTCTGTCTAGTCCAAGCTATGGCTTTTCCAGTGGTCATGTATGAATGTTAGAGTTGGACTATAAAGCAAGCTGAGCGCCAAAGAATTAATGCTTTTAAACTGTGGTGTTGGAGAAGACTCTTGAGAGTCCCTTGAACTGTAAGGAGATCCAACCAGTCCATCTAAAGGAGATCAACCCTGAATATTCATTGGAAGAACTGATGCTGAAGCTGAAGCTCCAATACTTTGGCCCCCTGAAGTGAAAAACTGACTCATTGGAAAAGACCCTGATGCTGGGAAAGATTGAGGGCAGGGGGAGAAGGGGACAACAGAGGATGAGATGGTTGGATGGTACTGACTCAATGGACATGAGTTTGGGTAAACTCCAGGAGTTGGTGATGGACAGGGAGGCCTGGTGTGCTGCAGTACATGGGGTTGCAAAGAGTAGGACATGACTGAATAGAACTGGACTGAACTGAACTTGGAATTTCAGGTCTCTTTCCTCTGAGATCTCTAGCCAATTTGCCAGGCTTGCTTCGTAATTGCAATGTTCTTTTTAGAGCACTTCACAACTCCCAGCAGCTGCCAGAACTCACCAAGCTTCAGGCAGGTGAAGCTTCAATCTGTGGCTTCACTGGCCTCATGGTATATCTGCCTCTGTGCTGAGGTAAAGTTCTACTCCCTTTCAAGAAGAAAAGAATAGATATCCCACTAACAATCTCTCCCACCAGCTTATTATGCATAACCCTATAGGGCATTATTTGGATTTATGGGTAAGGGTTTCAGAAAAGTTACATCAGCCTAATACTGAGAGAAACTTTAATGCAGTCAATAGATATGATGGACAGTATTTAAATGTGTGGAATTATTTGTGCCTGGAGGTAATTGAACCGATACCATTCACGAGTATGTCTTAAGGAGAATTTAAGCAACAGTTCAGTAGGGTTTATTTAGGTTAAATGAACTTTAAGTATAGTGAAACACAGAGGACATGGACTTCAGAGTAAAATAGATCTGGGATTGAGTCCCCATTATTCTTCTAGCTAGTAAAATGACAACGGACAAATCGTTAAACTCTGAACTTCTATTTCCTTTTCTATAAAATGAGGACAACAAGACTTATTCTTCTAGTTTTCTGTAAGGATTAACTGTGAATGGATTTAAAATATGCAAATAGGTGTGTAGTAATACATCTCAATATAAATTATTTTCCTCTCCTCCTGTTCCTTTCCAGTACCAAGATACTATGATCCTATATGGGATCTGACCTTTGTTTCGAAAGATAAAGAGGATTAAGATGAGCACGGGCTTCACTTGTGGCTCAGCTGGTAAAGAATCCGCCGGCAATGCAGGAGACCTGGGTTCTATCCATGGATTGGGAAGATCCCCTGGAGAAAGGAAAGGTTACCCACTCCAGTATTCTGGTCTGGAGAATTCCCTGGGCAGTATAGTCCATGGGGTCGCAAAGAGTTGGACACGACTGAGTGACTTTCACTCAAGATGAGCACAGAGGGAGAGAACATTCTGAACAGAAAGACTGACAAAGTGATGTGTTAATTTCTCATTTTTGTCCAACTTTCCTTCCCCTTTTTAAGGTACTGCTCCTTTTCCAACCATAGTACAAGTAATTTGGAGGCAATTTATAAGTCACAAAACAATCCTTTTATCACCCAATTTCTCCATTCTTATAGTCATAATTATTCATACCTTGAATGGCAGAAGTAAATCTTTAAGCAATTTCTTTGATGAAGGCAAGTAAGTATTCTATTTATGGAGCCCTCGCATATCCGAGAATACTTTTTTGTTGTCTTTACCCAGGAACATTCTTTGGGTATAAAATACTGTTTTGCAAATCTGTTTAATGTCTAGCTTAATAGAAGATAACTCATTCATTTCTGCATTCAATCTGTTGTGATATGTTGTAGTGGTTAGTATACATAAAGAAAATCTGGCCTCACACAATTATGAAAATATCGAAAGTGGAGAAGTATTTTTATATTTTAAGATAATTCAAAATATTCTTCTTTGATATTATACCAAAATTCAATGAATGGTACCTAAAGGTTTCCTAAAGGTTAATTGCATCATGAAACTGAAAACCACTTCAATAATTTCAATTCATACTCTGTTAAAGAAGGATCTGTTGACCTATCTTTCACTTTGAATGAATTTTTATCTGTCATAATTTTGTAACATCATCATGCATTTGGTCATTTGGAAATTATTGGCTCGCTGAGTTATGTGTATCTTCCAACTGTTAACATATTTCAATTAAACAATATAGGGGAAAAAATCACTTTAATTTGCATTAGCACTGATATCAGAAAAGCCTTTAAGTATTAAGGATCTGAGCTCAAAGTAACATTCACAACCTTTCTAACATTTTCATTTTCACTTGAAATCTCAAAGTTTTTACTAGCAACAAATACTGTCAATTGGCTCATTTTGTTCATTTTCAAGAAAATGTCTGCCAATACCCCAGTCTCTGTAACAACGGTTTGTCAGTCATGTTTTCCAGTAAAAGGTAATACATGAAAAAAGTGGTTAGTTCAGCTTGTGACTCAGTCCCATAAGTGCTTTTCTGTTGAGACAATTATCACACCCTAAGAGGGGAGAACAAACCCGACGCCATACTGGGTCCATCCGCCCAGCACTTCGTGCTCTGCTGCTGTGCTTAGTCATTCTGGCTCTGCACCTTTGTAAAAGAATGTTGCCTAGCCTCCATTCACGAGCCTCTCCCTCCCAAGCTTGATCTTTAAAGCCACAATATTTTTCATTCATATAGAGATTAAAAGTTGCAGAGCAGAAAATAATTTATCTTGTTGGAGGTTTACAGGACCATCGTGACCAGACACACGGGAATAACTCCAAGCGCAAAGGCTTATCACAGGCCCTCTGGGGGCTGGCCAGCACCAAGAAGGCTGCAACAACCAGCCAAACACCCTCCCCTTTTAGTATAGGAGAATACCCAATCATAATTCAGGTAAGGTAGTTATGTGGAACACTAGCCCACTGTCTTCTCATTCTGTCTGCTTTGTTGACAGCCACTCTTCTTGCTTTTCGGTTTATTCTCCTGTCATTTGGCGAGCAGCGTGAGATTGGACTTGATAACAGTACTTCACCAGCAAAGTGCATTGTGTTTATTTCCTATTTGCCACGTAGAATATTTTTTAAATGTGCACTTAAGATTCAGGTACCCCCACTCGTGGGGGCTACTTTAGTGATGAGTTTGAAAAAATGGGCATGAGTAGTTTCATCTCTTCATCTAGGAAGGGGGCTGGCTTTTAGAGAGAAGAACCTGCTGGTTATCTCTTCGATGCCGTAAGATGCAGGGCCAGGCCTTGCCTCTGTAGCAATCTGCCATGTCCTCAGTTGTGCGGTCATGTCAGACTCATTTCAACACCAAGAACTGTAGTCAGCCGGCTCCTTTGTCCATGGAATTTTCCAGGCAAGAATTCTGGAGTGGGCTGCTACTCCAAGGGGTCTTCCTGACCCAGGGGTCAAACCCACGTCTCTTGTGTCTCCTGCATTGTAAGGAAGCCCACATTTAAGAGGTGTAACATCAAAGACCCCAACATCTGAAATGTCCATGGGGTTGCAAAGACTCAGACATGACTGAGCGACTGAGCCACAACTATCGGTAAATAAATAGGGAGTTAAATTCTGGATGACAAAATATATACACAAAGAGGCTTTTGGTGAAGTAAAGTGTGTATCTTTGAACATTAGAGTATACTGAACATGTTTTAACCTTAGCTATTTAAGAGGTTGTATTATGCCAGGAGGGTTTTCACAGCTTTTAACTTCTGCAAGAGGCTTTAAGTCTTCATATTTTGTCTCATATTTTGACTTTGGCAGGCAACTACAGCTTATGTCAGGACATTGCAGCTTATTCTTCTACAAAGCAAAGCTGCACACTTGCACACTTTGGGCCTTAAGCAGAGATACGCACTCTGTCGAGACACATTCCTCAGCTATGCCACTTCACAGGCCTCAGGTGGCCTCCGGGCATACACTGTTGCTGCATCCTGAACATTTAACTATGGCACTGATTGAAGTCCACATATGTGCAACCCTTGGAGACATCAGCAGAACTGGTAGATCTAGAGGATTTAGTGAGCAGGTGTAACTGGGGTAAGAATTTAAATTCTAGAAGAAAATGAGTATTTCATTATGTAGTTCTTTAAGGAACTGATTGGTGGGCAGAAAAATGTTTGTGCTTTTAAAATATAAGCCAGTCAAATCTGTGTGAACTACAAAACACTTGTGATGATTTGTTGCTGTTCAGTGGCTCAGTCACGTCCGACTCTGCAACCCCATGGACTACAGCATGCCAGGCTTCCCTGTCCTTCACAGTCTCCCAGAGCTTGCTCAAACTTGTGTCCACTGAGTCGGCGATGCCATCCAAACATCTCATCCTCTGTCATCCCCTTACCCTCTTGCCTTCGATCTTGCCAGCATCAGGTTCTTTTCTAATGAGTCATGTCTTCATATCAGGTGACCAGAGTATTGGAGCTTCAGCTTCAGCATCTGTCCTGCCATTGAATTTTCAGGGCTGATTTCCTTTAGGATTGACTGGTTTCATCTCCATGTAGTCCAAGGGACTCTCCAGAGTCTTCTCCAACACCAGTTCGAAGGCGTTGATTCTTTGGTGCTCTGCCTTCTTTACAGTCCAGCTCTCAACAATAGTACGTGACCACTGGGAAGACCATTGCCTTGACTATACAGACCTATGTCAGCAGAGTGATGTCTCTCTTTTCAACACACTGTCTAGGTTTATCATAGCTTTCCTGCTGAGCAGCAATCATCTTCTGATGTCATGGCTGCAGTCACCATCCACAGAGATTTTAGAGCCAAGAAGAGGAAATCTGTCACTACAACCACCTTTTCCCTTCTTATTTGCCATGAAGCAATGGGACCAGATACCATGATCTTTGTTTTGTAATATTTAGTTTTAAATATTATTTAACTATTTAATATTATTTTAAATATTTATTTAATATTTAGATTCTTCTAGGTCAAAGCAAATGGCATCTGGTGATCATTGCAAACTGATATAAATTTTTCAAAAACTCCCTTGCAAAATCAGTAGGTGCATAAAAGCTATTTTGATTTGGCCCAAGCAATATACTTCAACAGTACATGAACCGTGAACTTCCAGATGTTCAAGCTGGATTTAGAAAAGGCAGAGGAACCAGACATCAAATTGCCAACATCCACTGGATCATTGAAAAAGCGTGAGAGTTCCAGAAAAACATCTCCTTCTGCTTTATTGACTACACCAAAGCCTTTGACTGTGTGGATCACCACAAACTGTGGAAAATTCTTCAACAGATGGGAATACCAGACCACCTGACCTGTCTCCTGAGAAATCTGTATGCAAGTCAGGAAGCAACAGTTAGAACTGGATATGGAACAACACACTGGTTCCAAATTGGGAAAGGAGTACATCAAGGCTGTATATTGTAACCCTGCTTATTTAACTTATATGCAGAGTACATCATGAGAAATGCTGGGCTGGAGGAAACACAAGCTGGAATCAAGATTGCCAGGAGAAATATCAATAACCTCAAATATGCAGATGATCTCACCCTTATGGCAGAAAATGAAGAAGAATTAAAGAGCCTCTTGATGAAAGTGAAAGAGGAGAGTGAAAAAGTTGGCTGAAAGCTCAACATTCAGAAAACAAAGGTCATGGCATCTGGTCCCATCAATTCATGGGAAATAGATGGGGAAACAGTGGAAATAGTGACAGACTTTATTTGTGGGGGCTCCAAAATCACTGCAGATGGTGACTGCAGCCATAAAATTAAAAGGTCCTTGCTCCTTGGGCAAAAAGTTATGACCAACCTAGACAGCATATTAAAAAGCAGAGACATTACTTTGCCAACAAAGGTCCATCTAGTCAAAGCTATGGTTTTTCCAGTAGTCATGTATGGATGTGAAAGTTGGACTATAAAGAAAGCTGAGCACCGAAAAATTGATGCTTTTGAACTATGGTGTTGGAGAAAACTCTTGAGAGTCTCTTGGACTGCAAGGACATCCAACCAGTCCATCCTAAATGAAATCAGTCCTGAATATTCATTGGAAGGACCGATGCTGAAGCTGAAAATCCAATATTTGGCCACTTGATTCGAAGAACTGACTCATTGGAAAAGATCCTAATGCTGGGAAAGACTGAAGGCGGGAGCAGAAGGGGATGACAGAGAATGAGATGGTTGGATGGCATCACTGACCCAATGGACATGAGTTTGAGTAAGCTCTGGGAGTTGGCGATGAACAGGGAAGCCTGGCATGCTGCAGTCCATGGGGTCACAAAGAGTCGGACACGACTGAGCGACTTAACTGAACTGAAGCAGTATACCTTGTCTACAATGATATCTATAATTGGAATACACTATCTGATAAATTTTATGACCCACAATCATCCTCCAGGATCACAAGCTAAACAGATGTGTTGCATGGGGATATTTTACATAGCAACATCCCTGCACATACAAAGCTAGGAATCAAGGAGAAAAAATATTCTTGTGTGGGCTACATTTTCTGGTCATAATGAGATAAAATTAGAAATTAATAATAAAAAGATAATTTTAAAAGCACATGTTTGAAAATTTTAAAACACACCTCTCTCTATAGACTTAAATGGAAAGATCAAGATATATAGTTGAAGTAAATAAACCAAGATAGTATTTGAGGTGGCAAGAATACACAGAAGAACTGTGCAAAAAACATCTTCATGACCAAGATAATCCTGATGTTGTGATCACTCACCTAGAGCCAGACATCCTGGAATGTGAAGTCAAGTGGGCCTTAGAAAGCATCACTACGAACAAAGCTAGTGGAGGTGATGGAATTCCAGTGGAGCTATTTCAAATCCTGAAATCCTGTGAAAGTGCTGCACTCAATATGCCAGCAAATTTGGAAAACTCAGCAGTGGCCACAGGACTGGAAAAGGTCAGTTTTCATTCCAATCCCAAAGAAAGGCAATGCCAAAAATGCTCAAACTACCACACAATTGCACTCATCTCACACACTAGTAAAGTAATGCTCAAAATTCTCCAAGGCAGGCTTCAGCAATATGTGAACTGTGAACTTCCAGATGTTCAAGCTGGTTTTAGAAAAGGCAGAGGAACCAGAGATCAAGTTGCCAACATCCTCTGGATCATGGAAAAAGCAAGAGAGTTCCAGAAATAAATCTATTTCTGCTTTATTGACTATGCCAAAGCCTTTGACTGTGTGGATCACAATAAACTGGAAAATTCTGAAAGAGATGGGAATACCAGACCACCTGACCTGCCCCTTGAGAAACCTGTATGCAGGTCAGGAAGCAACAGTTAGAACTGGATATGGAACAACAGGCTGGTTCCAAATAGGAAAAGGAGTACATCAAGGCTGTATATTGTCACCCTGCTTATTTAACTTATATGAAGAGTACATCATGAGAAACACTGGGCTGGAAGAAGCACAAGCTGGAATCAAGATTGTCGGGGGAATATCAATAACCTCAGATATGCAGATAACACCACCCTTATGGTAGAAAGTGAAGAGGAACTAAAAAGCCTCTTGATGAAAGTGAAAATGGAGAGTGAAAAAGTTGGCTTAAAGCTCAATATTCAGAAAACGAAGGTCATGGCATCTGGTCCCATCACTTCATGGGAAATAGATGGGGAAACCGTGGAAACAGTGTCAGACTTTATTTTTCTGGGCTCCAAAATCACTGCAGATGGTGATTGCGGCCATGAAATTAAAAGACGCTTACTCCTGGGAAGGAAAGTTATGATCAACCTAGATAGCATATTCAAAAGCAGAGACATTACTTTACCAATCAAGGCCCATCTAGTGAAGGCTATGGTTTTTCCAGTAGTCGTGTATGGATGTGAGAGTTGGGCTGTGAAGAAAGCTGAGCGCTGAAGAATTGATGCTTTTGAACCATGGTGTTGGAGAAGACTCTTGAGAGTCCCTTGGACTGCAAGGAGATCCAACCAGTCCATTCTAGAGGAAATCAGTCCTGGGTGTTCTTTGGAAAAAAATGATACTAAAGCTGAAACTCCAATACTTTGGCCACCTGATGCGAAGAGTTGACTCATTGGAAAAAACTCTGATGCTGGGAGGGATTGGAGGCAGGAGGAGAAGGGGACGACAGAGGATGAGATGGCTGGATGGCATCACTGACGCAATGGACGTGAGTTTGAGTGAACTCCGGGAGTTGATGATGGACAGGGAGGCCTGGTGTGCTGTAATTCATGGGGTTGCAAAGAGTCGGACATGACTGAGTGACTGAACTGAACTGAATACTATTTGTGTAAAAGAAGAAAATATATATTTGTATGTATATATAAAAATTATTTGGAAATACATCTTCCCAAATCTAATAGTGAATACTTGTATTAAGGGAATATATGAAACCATGTGGATAGGATCAGTAGTAGGATGGAAACTTTGAATAGAATGCCATTTGGCATTTTTCATTTTTTATTTCTGTGACTATATTAAATTGACCAAAAATTAAGTGCTTAAAATTATTTATAAAACATATTTTAACAATTCCTGAGCCAAAAAAGAAAATATAATAAGTTAAAATACATTAAAACTGAATGAAAATAAAAAATTTGTACATTTTTAAATTTGTAAGAAGTAGCTGAAACCAAAAAGAACTTTGATAGTCTTAAATACATATACTAGAACACAAGATAGATTGAGGTTAAAGAGGAAAAAAAATCCCCTTTAAAAAATTAGCAAATAATAATGCAAATTCAAGGAAACACTTTAATTATATTCTATTTCTGACTATATAATGAAGTTAATCTGAACAAATCTACTGTTTCAATTAAAATTCTGAGTGAAATATTATCTTTAAAAACCTTTTCAATGTGTTATCAGACTGGCATAAAAGAAATCACCAAATTCCCATAATGAGTTGCAAAAGAAATTCTAGAAGTTCAATGTTCTAGCATCCACTGAGGTTTTCTGACCAGGGATTAAACTTGAGATATGGCTACGAAAGCCCAGAATCTTAGCCACTCGGCCACCAGGGAGCTCCCCCTGACTTCCGTTTTGATAGCTCTGTGGAACAAAGGGCCTCTCAATAGTAAATTAAAGATAATTTACTAGGGATGAGTGAGTGAGAGTCGCTAACTTGTGCCCAACTCTCCCAACTCTTTGTGACCCCGTGGACTGTAGCCCACCAGGCTACTCCATCTATGGGATTCTCCAGGCAAGAATAATGAAGTGGGAAGTCATTCTTTCTCCAGGGGATCTTCTTGACACCAGGATCAAACCTGGGTGTCCTGCATTGCAGGCAGACTGTTTACTATTTGAGCCGCAGGGAAGGCCCAGGTTAATAGAAGATGCTTTCTTACAGTTAGGACTCAAAGGAGAGAACCCTCAGTGGTAAACAGAAATCAAATTATGTTCTAAAAAAAAACACAGGTGACAAGAAGCATACCCAGTTTGACCTAAATGCTGGAAAGAAAGAGAAGAAAATCTCCCTGGATAATTTATATGAAAAAGCCACCTACAGTTGTAGCTCAGTCACTAAGTCATGTCCAACTCTTCCCGACCCATGGACTGCAGCACACAAGGTTTCCCTGTCCTTCACTGTTACTCAGAGTTGGCTCAAACTCATGTCCATTGAGTTGATGATGCCATCCAACCATCTCATCCTCTGTCACCCCTTTCACTTCCTGCTCTCAATCTTTCCCAGGATCGGGATCTTTTCCAATGAGTCAGCCCTTTGCATCAGATAGCCAGAGTACTGGAGTTTCAGCTTCAGCATCAGTCCTTCCTATGAATATTCAGGATTGATTTTCTTTAGGATTGACTGGTTTTATCTCCTTGCTGTCCAAGGGACTCTTAAGAGTCCTCTCCATAATCACACTTTGAAAGAATCAACTCCTTGGTTCTCAACCTTCTTTATGGTCCAACTCTAACATCCATACATGACTACTGGAAAAGCCATAGCTTGGACTATTCAGACTTTGTTGGCAAATGATTTTTTTGCATTTTAATATGCTGTCTAGGTTTGTCATAGTTTTTCTTCCAAGGAGCAAGCACCTTTTAATTTCATAGCTGCAGTCACCATCTGCAGTGATTTTGGAGCCCAAGAAAATAAAGTCTGTCACTGTTTCCACTGTTTCCCCATCTATTTGCCATGAAGTGATGGGACCAGATGCCATAATCTTAGTTTTCTGAATATTGAGTTTTAAGCCAGCTTTTGCACTCTCTCTTTCACTTTCATCAGGAGGTTCTTTAGTTCCTCTTTGCTTTCCGCATTTAGAATGGTATCATCTGCATATCTGAGATTATTGATATTTCTCTCTACTATCTTGACTCCAGCTGTGCTTCATCCAGATAAGCATTTCACACGATATGCTCTACATAGAAGTTAAATAAGCAGGGTGATGATATACAGCCTTGATGTACTCCTTTCCCAATTTGGAACCAGTGTGTTGTTTCATGTCTAGTTCTAACTTGCTTCTTGACCTGCATACTGGTTTCATAAGAGACAGGTCAGGTGGTCTGGTATTCCCATCTCTTTAAGAATTTTCCACAGTTTGTTGTGATCCACACAGTCAGAGGCTTTAGTATAGTCAGTGAAGCAGAAGTAGAAGTTCTTCTGGAATTCTCTTGCATTTCTGTGATCCATCGGATGTTGGCAATTTGACCTCTGATTCCTCTGCCTTTTCTAAATTTGGCTTGTACATCTGGAAGTTCTTGGTTCAGGTAGTACTAAAGCCTAGCTTGAAGTATTTTGAGGATTACCTTGCTCAAATGAGAGCAATTGTATGGTAGTTTGAACATTCTTTGGCATTGCCTTTCCTTGGGATTGGAATGAAAACTGACCTTTTCCAGTCCTGTGGCCAATGCTGAGTTTTCCAAATTTGCTGACATATTGAGTGCAGCCCATTAACAGCATCATCTTTTAGGATTTGAAATAGCTCAGCTGGAATTCTATCACCTCCACTAGTTTTGTTTGTAGTGATGCTTCTTAAGGCCCACTTGACTCACATTCCAGGACATCTTGTTCTAGGTGAGTGACTACACCGTCATGGTTATTCAGGTCATTAAGATCTTTTTTGTATAGTTCTTCTGTGTATTCTCGCCATCTCTTCTTAGTATCTTCTGCTTCTGTTAGGTCTTTACCATTTCTGTCCTTTATTGAGCCCATCTTTGCATGAAATGTTCTCTTGGTATCTATAATTTTCTAGGAGAGATCTCTAGCCCTTCCCATTCTATTGTTTTCCTCTATTTCTTTGCATTGATCACTGAAGAAGGCTTTCTTATCTTTCCTTACTACTCTTTGGAACTCTGCATTCAAATGGGTATATCTTTCCTTTTCTCCTTTGCCTTTCACTTCTCTTCCTTTCTCAGCTATTTGTAAGGCCTCCTCAGACAGCCATTTTGCTTTCCTGCATCTCTTTTTCTTGGGCATGGTTTTGGTCACCAGCTCCGATACAATCTTACGAACCTCCATTCATAGTTCTTCAGTCACTCTATCAGATCTAATCTCCTGAATCTATTTGTCACTTCCACTGTACAATCATAAAGATTTGATTCCATTCATACTTGAATGGCCTAGTGGTTTCCCTACTTTATTCATTTTAAGTCTGAATTTTGCTATAAGGAGCTCACAATCTAAGCCACAGTCAGCTCCGGGTCTTTTTTTGTTGTTGTTGACTGTATAGTGCCTCCCCGACTGTGTATAGTGCCTACAAAGGGTATAACCAATCTGATTTTGGTATTGGCCTTCTGGGGATGTGCCTGTGTAGAGTCATCTCTTGTGTTGTTGGAAGAGGGTTTTTGCTGTGACCAGTTCATTCTCTTGCAAAACTCTATTAGCCTTTGCCCTGCTTCATTCTGTATTCCAAGGCTAAACTTGCCTGTTACTCTAGGTACCTCTTGACTTCCTACTTTTGCATCCCAAACCCCTATGATGAAAAGAACATCTTCTTTTGGTGTTAGTTCTAGAAGGTCTTTTAAGTCTTCATAGAACTGTTCAACTTCAGCTTCTTTGGCATTAGTGGTTGAGGCACAGACTTGTATTACTGTGATATTGAATGGTTTGCCTGAGAAAGGAACCAACATGATTCTGTCATTTTTGAGACTGCACCCAATTACAATGTTTTGGACTCTTTTGTTGACTATGAGGGCTACTTATTTCTTCTAAGGGATTCCTGCCCACAGTAATAGATATAATGGTCATCTGAATTAAATTCACCCATTCCCATCCACTTTAGTTCACTGATTCCTAAAATGTCAATGTTTATTCTTCCTATCTCCTGTTTGACCACATCCAGTTTACCTTGGTTCATGGATCTAATATTGCAGGTTCCTAGTCTTCTTTATAGCATTGGACTTTACTTTCACTGCCAGACACATCCACAACTGGGTGTTGTTTCTGCTTGGCTCATCGTATTCATTCTTTCTGGAGCTATGTCTTTGCTCTTCCTCAGTAGCATACTGGACACCTATTGACTTAGGGGACTCATCTTTCGGTGTTACATCTTTTTGCCTTTTCATGGCATCTAAGATTTTCCCAGTGATCTCTGCCTTCTGACATTTACACTCTTGTATATAGTCACCTCCTACATTGAATAGACTTACTTCAGTAATAGAAGGTTACAGAAATGACTGTGTATGATCTCTGAGTCTAGATCACATAAAATATTGTGGTTTCTACTTTGTTTTTTTCTTGGAAAACTCATGCTGGGAGAAATTAGCTCCATGTAATGAAGACTCTCAACCAGTCTTACAGAGAGGCAAAAAACTGAGGCCTCCTCCTGGAAGCTAGCACTAGTTTGCCAGGCCTGTGAGTCAGCCACCTTGGAAGTATTAATATATCCTCCAGCCCCAGTTACTTAACTTTTAGGTGACTGGAGTCCTTGCTGACATCTTGAATGCAACCTCAGGTGAGACAGTGAGCTAGAGCTACTCAGATTTACAAAGACCTTGGAGAAATAATAAATGCTTATTGTTTTAAGCTGCTAAGTTATATAATTTGTTACACAATAGATAACCAAAACACAGTCCTCAAAAGATTTTTGGTCTGAATTTCTGTTGCTGATGTAGTTAGAAAAAATTCAAGTAGAAATGTGACAACTGACAGAAACAAATACAAGCTATCTTGCTGCTGCTGCTGCTGCTAAGGCACTTCATTCGTGTTCAACTCTGTGTGACCCCATAGACGGCAGCCCACCAGGCTCCTCCGTCCCTGGGACTCTCCAGGCAAGAACACTGGAGTGGGTTGCCATTGCCTTCTCTGCAAGCTATCTTAGGAACAGCATATTTTCAACCAAAGCCTCCAGGGTTACTGAGGATAAATTTCAAGGAAAATGATCAAGAATTTTCAGGATTGTTGAGAGATATCAATCCTCAGATCCAGAAAGTCCAACAAAATTCAGGTAGGATAAATAAAAAGAAATTCAATGGAAACATATCACAACTTAAATGCAAATCAGAAAAGAATAAGAGATGATCTTAAAAAGCAGAGTAAAATCAAAGTATAACAAAGAAAAAATTTTAAAACATAAATTAGTGAAATAGAGGGAAAAAATGACACCACTGAGGGATCTATATAAACAAAGCAGACATTAAAATAGACAAACATAAAAATAATAAAACTTAATAAATAAGTTTACATATGAATAATATCAGAAATGAAAAGGGGGATAATTTATTTTACATTAAAGTCTAAATATTATAGGAGATTATTATGAGAAACTATGTCAATAAATTAGTAAATGAAATGGACTGCATATTAGGATATATTTAATCATAATTTAGAATTGATTGGGGGCAGATAAGAATGCTTTCTACATAGGCTTGGAATAAGTCACTTTTTAAATAAACTTGTTTGAGATAAAACATTCATACAGAAAAGTGCATAATTCAAAGTGCACAGTGGCTAAATCAAGTGCACAACTCAATGTATTTTTCACAAAGTGAACACATTCAAGTAATCAACACCCAGATCAAGATACAGAAACTTCATTTTGGCAGGAATAATTTAAAGCTTAATCATCAAAGTAGGAAGTCAAGAGATATCTGGATAACAGGCAAGTTTGGCCTTGGAGTACAAAATGAAGCAGAGCAAAGGCTAACAGTGTTTTGCCAAGAGAACACACTGGTCATGGCAAAACCCTCTTCCAACAATACAAGAGATGACTCCACACATGGACATCACCAGATGGTCAATACTGAAAACAGACTGATTATATTCTTTGCAGCTGAAGATGGAGAATCTCTATACAGTCAGCAAAAACAAGACCAGGAGCTGACTGGGGCTCGGATCACGAACTCCTTATTGTGAAATTCAGACTTAAGTTGAAGAAAGTAGGGAAAACCATTAGGCCATTCAGGTATGAACCGAATCAAATCCCTTATGATTACACATTGGAAGTGGCAAATAGATTCAAGGGCTTAGATCTGATAGACAGAGTGCCTGAAGAACTATGAATGGAGGTTTGTAACAGAGACTACAGTTCACAGGGTCACAAATAGTCAGACATGACTGAGCGACTGACCACACATACTTTCTAGACCTCAATGAAGTGAAGAGCCCAGGGTCTTCTTGAGTTGAAGAGCTATAGGTGAGAGTTTGAAAAAGTCAAGGCATCTTTAATTCATAGGGTAAATTATTGGAGAGGAGAGAACTGCAGCAATCTACAGAGGAGTTCTCTTTAGTCTTCAGTTGAATGCTGATCAACGTATGGGTGTGGAAAAGTCATAAACCAGTGAAAAAACAACTGGGCAGAAGCAGCAGAATAATTAAATACACAGGATTAAAAACAGTTCATATTCCCAACAGATCAGAGTGGAACAAACTTGTGATACACAAGGCTTAGATAGAATACTGCTGCTGCTGCTGCCAAGTCGCTTCACTCGTGTCCGACTCTGTGCGACCCCACAGCCGGCAGCCCACCAGGCTCCCCCATCCCTGGGATTCTCCAGGCAAGAAGACTGGAGTGGGTTGCCATTGCCTTCTCTGAGATAGAATACTAGTAAGTATTAACTCAGTAGAGGGACCAATTTAACTCTAGAATCAAACAGTTCTGATTTTACCTAACAAAGCTAAAAGCAATCCTTGAAAGAACCAAACTGTTTCCTAGTAACTTAACAGCATATCAGAATAAACTCAACAATATTTAAAGACTGCCCCCCAAAATCAGCATCCAATAATGTAAAATTTGTAATGCTGCTGCTGCTGCTGCTGCTGCTGCTAAGTCGCTTCAGTCACGTCCGACTCTTAGCGACCCCATGGACTGCAGCCTACCAGGCTCCTCTGTCCATGGGATTTTCCAGGCAAGAGTACTGGAGTGGGTTGCCATGTAATATCTATCATTAAATAAAAAATGACCAGATATGCAAATAAGCAGCAAAATAAAAACCATAATGAGGAGAAAGTCAGTCAATGGAAACATACTCAGAAATGACACAAACGATAGGCATATACTTCATAATTTCTAAAAGCATGTTGAAAGACATGGAAGCCTTTTTTAAAAGTTCACATAGAAGTTTTAGGGATGAAAATAGACCGGATGGGATTTGTATTTGTTGGCTAGGGCTGCCATACCAGAATGCCACAGACTAGATCACTTAAACAACAGAAGTTTATTCTCTCACTGTTCTGGAGGCTGAAGTTAAGATGAAGTGCTCAGCAGAGTTGGCTTCTGGTAAGGACTCTCCTACCAGCTGCACGTGGCCACCTTATTGCTGTGTCCTCACATGGCCTTTTCTCTGAATTCATGTACTCCTGGTATATCTAACTACTCTTTTTGTTGTTGTTTTATTTTATTTTTGGCTGCACTGGGATTTCATTGCTGCACACAGTCCTTCTCTAGTTGTGGCACAGGGGGACACCCTTAACTGTGGTGGGCTTCTCACTGCAGTGGCTTCTCTTGTTTCGGAGTGCAGGCTTTAGGCATGCAGGCTTCA
This sequence comes from Bison bison bison, assembly GCF_000754665.1. NCBI lineage: Eukaryota > Metazoa > Chordata > Mammalia > Artiodactyla > Bovidae > Bison > Bison bison. The sequence continues at coordinate 1,529,636 of NW_011494910.1, forward strand.
GCAGCTGCAGCATGAGGGCTCAGGAGTTGCTGCTCATGGGCTCGAGAGTGTGGGATCAGTAGTTACTGTGCACAGGCTTAGTTGCTCCATGGCACGTGGAACCTTCCCAGACTGGGGATTGAACCCAAGTCCCCTGCATTGGCAGATGGATTCTTAAGCACTGAACCACCAGGGTCATCCTTCTAACTCTTCCTATAAGGACACCAGTCCTCTTAGATTAAGGCCCCACTGTTATAGTCTCCTTTAACCTTAATTACTTCCTTAAAGGCCCTATCTCCAAATAAAGTAACATTGGAGATTAGGGCTTTGCAATATTAACTTTGAGGGGGACACAATTCAGTCCACAGCAGGATTAATAGCAGATTAGACACAACAGAAAAATAATTAGAAAATTTGAAGATACACCCATGAAAACTATACAGAAGGAAACATACAGAAAGAAAAAGAATACTGAAAAAAACAAAACATCAGTGAGGTGTGGCCAACTTCAAGTGACCCAATATGCATAATTAGAGTCCCTAAAGAAATGAAGGGCAGGCAGAAGAAATATTTGAAAGACTAATGAGGGACTTCCCTCGCAATTCAGTGGTTAGGACTCGATGCTTTCACTGCTAAGGCCTGGGTTCAATCCCTGATTGGGAAACTAAGATCCTGCAAGCTATGTAGCATGCCCAGGAAGAAAGAAAGCCTAATGAATAACAAATTTTCTAAATTGGTGAAAACAATAAATTCAAGAGTCTCAACAAATCCTAAATCCAAGTAATAGGGGCAAAAATACATCATAGTCAAATTGCTTAGAACTATTGATAAGATTTAAGAGAAGACCTTAAAGAATTTGCCTGCAATGCAAATTCAGGAGACCTGAATTCAATCCCTGGGTTGGGAAGATCCCCCGGAGAAAGGAATGGCAACTCCAGTATTTTTTTCCTGGAGAATTCCATGCACAGAGGAGCCTCGTGGGCCACTGTCCATGAGATCACAAAGAGTCAGAGACGACTGAGTGATTAGCACTTTCACTTTTCAAGACAAAACCTTAAATCTTAAAAATCAATCAGATTAAAAAAGACAACTTGTATATAGAATATAAAGATGATAGTGGGAGCAGATTTATTATCTGAAACAATACAAATCAGAAGAGGGTGAAGCAATAGCTTTACAGTACTGCAAGAAAAAACTATCAATCTAGAATTCTACACCTAGAGAAGAAATTTCAAAACAATTTTTTCAGTATACAAAAGCTGAAAACAAATTATACCAGCACATTTGAACTACAAGAATTTAAAGGAAGGAAGTCTCCAGGAAGAAGGAACCTATAATCAAATGGAAATCTGAATCTACACCAAAAATTAAAAAGCGTGGGAAATAATAACTATTTGGGTGAATATGAAAAAGCTTTAATTTTTTTTCTTGAAATTTCTTTAAAAGATAATTGACTTTTAAAGCAAGCATAACAAATGTAATATAGAATTTATAACATATGTAGAAATAAATTATATGATAGCAATAGAACAAAGACCAGAAGTGGAGAAATGAGAGAAGTATACAATTGTGGTTCTTATGCTATTTGTGAAATAATGTTGTTTCAGAGTAGACTTTGATAAGTTAAATGTGTATACTGTAGGCCACAAGTAGGCCTGCTGAAAACAAAACAAAGCAGAAACTCAAAGCGCTAGAGCCAAAAAGGCAGTAAAGAGATAAAATAAAATAATAAAAAATGCTCAATCCAAAAGAAGGTAAAAAAAGAGAACAATGAATAGATGAAACAAATAGAAAAGAGCAAATAAGTAGCTTTTAATCTAAAAAAATCAATAAACAGTTTACAATTAAATTTTTTAACATCCCAATTGAAAACAAAGATTGTCTAATTGGATAAGCCAGCAATTTGACAATCTTTGAATATCTATCTACATACAGTCTTCAAGAACTGACTTTAACAAAGACACAAATAGGATAAAACCAAAAAAAAATTAAAATGATGTATCATGCTAATACAAAAGCAAAGAAAGCTGAAAAGCTTCCAAACTTTCAGAATGACATTAAGGACTTGCAAAAATCTGTTTCTCAATAAAGGCAATGAGAAGTCTGGAAAAAACTGGTTTTTTTTTTTTTTGTTTAATCTCCTTGCAGTCCAAGGGACTCTCAAGAGACTTTTCCAACACCACAGTTCAAAAGCATCAATTC
>NW_011494910.1:1532364-1539206 GCF_000754665.1 Bison bison bison
TTATCCATAATAAATACTATATTTTTTATTTTTTTTAATTTGATAAATTTAATGCCTTTTATTGCCATACCTCATTTTACTGTGCTTTGCTTTAGTGAACTTTATAGATACATGTTTGTTTTTTTTTTTTTTCCTTGTTAATTTTCTGTTTAGTTGATCTATCCATAAGTGTGAGTGGGGTATTAAAGTCTCCCACTATTATTGTGTTATTGTTAATTTCTCCTTTCATACTTGTTAGGATTTGTCTTACATACTGCGGTGCTCCCATGTTGGGTGGATATATATTTATAATTGTTATATCTTCTTCTTGGATTGATCCTTTGATCATTATGTAGTGACCTTCTTTGTCTCTTTTCACAGCCTTGGAAAAAACTGTTAAAATCAATGTTTTCAGACTATCGAAATTAAACATAGGATTTCAATAATCTGAGCAATTTTTGTCAGAAAACAATGACTGAATCTCAGTAAGAACAATAAGGTTAAGGGCATTTTAACTTTCCTTAATCCAATACCTCCCTTTCCAGCTTCAAAGTGTTATTAAAAGCCAATATAGTAGTAGCTACTATAGTGTAGTAGCTATAGTAGCTGTGAAAACCAGCAGACTAGTAGCTATTGAAGCAGGGAGAAATGGGTTTGGAAATTCCCCAAGGCCCCAGTACCAGATAATTTTCACTACCTTATTTGTCTGGCAGCCCAATGAAAATTACTGTCTCTCTCTTTTTTTTTTTTTTTTAATTTGACCTGAATCTGAACTCAACCTCTGCAAATAGCCTTATCCACAGGGCATTTCTCAAAAACAATCAGTGGCAGTTGTTTAACATCAAAGCTTCCTGAGGTGTTAACAGCTGGGGTTAACAGTAAATTGACTTTAAAATCTTAAAATAGAAAATTGGAGAATAAGATGTCCATAGAGAGACATGAAAAAATAGTCCTGGCAATCCATGAGGCCATGTGCATGCTATATGCATGCCCAGTGAAGACCTGAGAAGGCCCTCATGTCTCACTGCTGGCAGACCTTTAGACTTTGCCCAGTTAAGAAGTGAAGGCAATGAGTGGTGTAAACTGCCTGACAGCATTGAAACTGTATTCCAATACACACATAGAGTCATTAAACAAAAGCTGGTTCAAGATGTTTGGGGAAATCTCTGTTCAATCACTATCTGGATGCCAAACTGAGTAGAAATTTCATATGATAAAGATACAGACTTTGTAAAATTAGTCCAAGAAAGTCACTAAACAATTCCTGAGGGAGTGTGGATATAATTCACAGAGTTACCACATTCAGTTCAGTTCAGTTCAGTCGCTCAGTCATGTCCAGCTCTTTGCAACCCCAGGGACTGCAGCACACCAGGCTTCCCTGTCCATCACCAACTCTCAGAGCTTGCTCAAACTCATGTCCATCGAGTCAGTGATGCCATCAAGCCATCTCATCTTCTGTCATCCCCTTCTCCTCCTGCCTTCAATCTTTCCCAGCATCAGGGTCTTTTCCAATGAATCAGTTCTTCCCATCAGGTGGCCAAAGTATTGGAGTTTCAGCTTCAGCATCAGTCCTTCCAATGAATATTCAGGATTGATTTCCTTTAGGATTGACTGGTTTAATCTCCTTGTAGTCCAAGGGACTCTCAAGAGTCTTCTCCAACACCACAGTTCAAAAGCATCAATTCTTCGGCATTCAGTTTTCTTTATGGTCCAAAATGTTGCCACATTATATCATTTTAACTGTCCAGTTCAACAACAAAAAAATTATGAGATACTAAAAGAAACTGAAAATACGTCCCCTATGTAGGAAAAAAGAGTCAATAGAAATGTTATCTGAGGAAGTCCACATGTTGGGCTTGCAAGACAAATACCTCAAACTTACTATTATAAATATGCTCAAAGAAGTAAAGGAATTGTGTGCCTAAAGAATTAAAGGAATATGAAATCTTGTCTTACTAAAGAGAGAAAGTAAATAAAGAAATTATACAAAATAAACAGAAATTCTATAGTTGAAAAGTACAATTACTGAAATGAAAAGTTCACTAGATGGATTCAACAGCACATTTTAACATGTAGAAGAATCAGAGAACTTGAAGAAACGTCAAGATTATCCATCCAAAGGAATTTAAATTTTAAAAAAAAATGAAGAAAATGAACTGAGTCTCAGACCTGTGGAACACCATTAGGTGAAACAACATAAGCATAACTAAAGTCTCAGAAGGAGAGGCGAGGGAAATGAGCAGAAAGAATAGTCAAAGAAATAGCCACTAAATTGACTCAGTGGCTGCACATCCAAGAATCTCAATGAGTGTTCAAAACAGACTTAGTGGGTTCCACATCTTGACATGTCATAGAAAAACTGTCAAAAGGCAAGTGAGCATTTTGAAAGCAGAAAAGAAAAATGAACTCATCACATATAAGAGATCTTCAATAAAATTAACAGTAAAATGGAATATTCAAAGTCCTAATAGAAACAGACTGTCAATCAAGAATTCTATATCCAGCAAAACTGTCCCTCAAAAAAGGGAGAAATTAAAATATTCCCAGATAAACAGAAATTGAGATAATTCATCACTAGCATACCTGATCTACAAAAAATACCAAAGGGAGTCCATTGTGCAAAATGGAAAACATAAATTCTATTTCATTAATTGCTACAGTAAATATTATCAGACAAAACAATTTTTTTAATTTAGTTATTATTTTATATTGGGGTACACTTGATTTACAATGCTTTCAAATTGTGGTACTGGTGAAGACTCTTGAGAGCCCCTTGGACAATAAGGAGATCAAACCAGTCAATCCTAAACAAAATCAACCCTGAATATTCATTGGAAGGACTGATGCTGAAGCTGAAGCTCCAACTTTGGCCACCTGATGTAAAGCGCCAACTCACTGGGAAAGACCCTGATGCTGTGAAAGATTGAGGGCAGGATGAAAAGGGGACGACAGAGGATGAGATGGTTGGATGGTATCACCAACTCAATGGGCATGAGTTTGAGCAAACTCTGGGAGAGAGTGAAGGACAGGGAAGCTTGGCATGCTGCAGTCCATAGAGTCACAAAGAATTGGATATGACTTTGTGACTGAACAACAACAAGAAAAGATTCCAATGAAAGGCAGATGTTAGCAGGAGGGATAAAAAAGACATGATCCAACTGTCTACAAGAGATAGACTCTAGATTCCAAGATACAAAAAGTTGAAATTGAAAAGATGGAAATATATATTCTATGCAAATAGTAACTGAAGACAGCTGAGGTGGCTATACTATTATCAGACAGAACAGTTTTGTTTTTTTTAATTTGGTTTCTATTTTATTTTGAGGCATACCCTATTTACAATGTTGTGCTAGCTTCAGGTGTACAGCAAAGAGGTTCAGTTATAAAGAATCATATATCCATTCTTTCTGAGATTCTTTTCCAATATAGGCTATTGTAGAACATTGAGTAGAGTTCTCTGTGCTATACAGTGGGTCCTTGTTGATTATCTATTTTACATATAGTACTGTGTATATGTGGATCCCAAACTCCTAATTTATACTTCCTCCCTGCAACTTTTCCCCTTTGGTAACCATAAGTTTGACTTTGAAGCCTGTGAGTCTGTTTCTGTTTTGTAAATAAGTTCATTTGTATCATTTTTAAAAGATTCTGCATATAAATGGAATTATATGATAATTATCTTTTTCTGTCTGACTTACTTCATTCAATATGGCAATCTCTAGGTTCATCCATGTTGCTGCTAATGGCTTTATTTCATTCTTTTTTGTGGTTGAGTAATAGTCCATTGTTTAGGTGACCACATCTTCTTTGTACATTCCTCTGTTGATGGACATTTAAGTTACTGCTATGACTTGGCTATTGAAAATGGTGCTGCAGTAAACACTGGAGTGCATGTATCTTTTTAAAGTATGGTTTTCTTTGGATATCTGTCCAGGAATGGGATTGTTGGATCATATGATAGTTATTTATTTAATTTTTAAAGGAACCTCTAAACTGTTTTTCATAGTAGTTCTATCAATTTACATTCCCACAGTGTTGGAAGGTTCCCTTTTATCTACATCCTCTCTGGCATTTATTGTTTGTAAAGTTTTTGATGATGGCCATTCTGACCAGCATGTGGTGATACCTCATTGTAGTTTTGATTTGCATTTATCTAAGAATTAGTGATGTTGAGTACCTTTTAATGTCTTTTTTGGCCATATATATGTCTTCTTTGGAGAAATGTCTATTTAGATCTTCTACCAGTTTTTAGATTGGGTTGTTGTTCTTCTGTTTTGTTTTGTTTTTTTGTTTTTTGGAGTTGCACGAACTGTTTGTATATTTTGGAAATAATCCTGTCTCAATTGCTTTGTTTGCAAATATTTTCTCCCATTATATAGATTGTCTTTTGTTTTATTTATGGTTTCCTTTGCCATGGAAAAGCTTTTAAATTTAGTTAGGTTTCATTTGTTTATTTTTGTTTTTATTTTCATTACTCTAGGAGGTGGATCCAAAAAGATATTGCTGCAATTTAAGACAAAATAGATTTTCAAAACTTTTTATTTTGTATCAGGGTATGGCCTATTAACAATGTTGTAATAGTTTCAGGTGAATAGCAAAGGGATTTGACCATACATATACATGTATCCATTCTTCCCCAAACTTCCCTCCCATCCAGCCAGCAACATAACACTGAGGAGAGTTCCAGGTGCTATACAGTAGATCCTTGCTGGTTGCATGTGTGTATGCCAAGTCATTTCAGCTGTGTTGTATCCATGGGATTCTCCAGGCAAAAATACTCAAGTGAGTTGCCATGCCCTCCTCCAGGGATCAAACTGCAACTCTTACGTCTCCTGCATTGACAGGTGGGTTTTTTACCCCTACTGCCACCTGGGAAGCCCCCTTGTTGGTTGCTGCTGCTGCTGCTAAGTCTCTCCAGTGGTGTCCCACTCTGTGTAATCCCATAGATGGCAGCCCACCAGGCCCCTCCATCCCTGGGATTCTCCAGGCAAGAATACTGGAGTGGGTTGCCATTTCCTTCTCCCCTTGTTGTTTAGCTATTTTAAATATGTCAGTGTGTACATGCCCATCCCAAACTCCCTGATTATCCCTTTCCCCCTTCCTTCTCCCCAGCAACCATAAGTTTGTTCTTTAAGTATGTGAGTCTAAGACAAAGCATTAATAGATTTTTAAGGGAAAATTTTCTCACTTCCACTGTATAATCGTTAAGGATTTTATTTTATTTGAATGGTCTAGTGGTTTTCCCTACTTTTTTCAACTTCAGTCTGAAATTTGGCAATAAGGAGTTCATGGTCTGAGCCACAGTCAGCTCCTGGTCTTGTATTTGCTGACCGTACAGAGCTTCTCCATCGTCAGCTACAAAGAATATAATCAATCTGATTTCGATGTTGACCATCTGGTGATGTCCATGTGTAGAGTCTTCTCTTGTGTTGTTGGAAGAGAGTGTTTGCTATGACCAGTGCATTCTCGTGGCAAAATTCTACTAGTCTTTGCCCTGCTTCATTCTGTATTCCAAGGCCAAATTTGCCTATTACTCCAGGTGTTTCTTGACTTCCTACTTTTGCATTCCAGTCCCCTATAATGAAAAAAAACATCTTTTTTGGGTGTTGTTCTAGAAGGTCTTGTAGGTCTTCATAGAACCATTCAACTTCAGCTTCTTCAGCATTACTGGTCAGGGCATAGTCTTAGATATTGAATGGTTTGCCTTTTAAATGAACAGAGATCATTCTGTCATTTTTGAGATTGCATCCAAGTACTGCATTTCAGACTCTTTTGTTGACTATGATGGCTACTCCATTTCTTCTAAAGGATTCTTGCCCACAGTAGTAGACATAATGATCATCTGAGTTAAATTCACCCATTCCAGTCCATTTTAATTCACTGATTCCTAAAATGTTGACATTCACTCTTGCCATCTCCTGTTTGACCACTTCCAATTTGCCTTGATTCATGGACCTAACATTCCAGGTTCCTAGGCAATATTGCTCTTTACGGCATCGGACCTTACTTTCATCACCAGTCACATCCACAACTGGGTGTTGTTTTTGCTTTGGCTCTATCCCTTCATTCTTTCTGGAGTTATTTCACCACTGATCTCCAGTAGCATATTGGGCACCTACTGACCTGGAGAGTTAATCTTTCAGTGTCCTATCTTTTTACCTTTTCATACTGTTCATGGGGTTCTCAAGGCAAGAATACTGAAGTGGTTTGCCATTCCCTTCTCCAGTGTACCACCTTTTGTCAGAACTCTCCACCATGATCCGTTCTTCTTGGGTAGCCCTACACAGCATGGCTCATAGTTTCATTGAGTTAGACAAAGCTGTGGTCCTTGTGATTAGATTGGTTAGTTTTCCGTGACTTATACCTGTGAAATAGATTTAAGGGACTAGATCTGATAGACAGAGTGCCTGATGAACTATGGACGGAGGTTCATGACATTGAACAGGAGACAGGGAGCAAGACCATCCCTAAGAAAAAGAAATGCAAAAAAGCAAAATGGCTGTCTGAGGAGGCCTTACAAATAGCTGAGAAAAGAAGAGAAGCAAAAAGCAAAGGAGAAAAGGAAAGATACACCTATTGGAACCCAGAGTTCCAAAGAATAGCAAGGAGAGATAACAAAGCCTTCCTCAGTGATCAGTGGAAAGAAACAGAGGAAAACAATAGAATGGGAAATACTAGAGATCTCTTCAAGAAAATTAGAGATACCAACGGAATATTTCATGCAAATATGGGCTCGATAAAGGACAGAAATGGTATGGACCTAACAGAAGAAGAAGATATTAAGAAGAGGTGGCAAGAATACATAGAACTGTACAGAAAAGATCTTCATGACCCAGATAATCTCGATGGTGTGATCACTTACC
>NW_011494910.1:1539594-1563344 GCF_000754665.1 Bison bison bison
TTCTGCTTTATTGACTATGCCAAAGCCTTTGACTGTGTGGATCACAACAAACTGTGGAAAATTCTGAAAGAGATAGGAATACCAGACCACCTTACCTGCCTCTTGAGAAACCTCTATGCAGGTCAGGAAGCAACAGTTAGAACTGGACATGGAACAACAGACTGGTTCCAAATAGGAAAAGGAGTACATCAAGGCTGTAGATTGTCACCCTGCTTATTTAACTTATATGCAGAGTACATCATGAGAAACGCTGGGCTGGATGAAGCACAAGCTGGAATCAAGATTGCCAGGAGAAATATCAATAACCTCACATATGCAGATGACACCACCCTTATGGCAGAAAGTGAAGAAAAACTAAAGAGCCTCTTGATGAAAGTGAAAGAGGAGAGTGAAAAAGTTGACTAAAAGCTCAACATTCAGAAAACAAAGATTAAGGCATCCGCTCCCATCACTTCATGGCAAATAGATAGAGAAACAGTGAGAAGAGTGGCAGACTTTGTTTTTCTGGTCTCCAAAATCACTGCAGATGGTGCTTGCAGCCATGAAATTAAAAGACGCTTACTCCTTGAGAGAAAAGTTATGACCAACCTAGACAGCATATTAAAAAGCAGAGACATTACTTTGCCAACAAAATCTGTCTAGTCAAGGCTACAGTTTTTCTAGTAGACATGTATGGATGTGAGAGTTGGACTATAAAGAAAGCTGAGCACCGAAGAATTGATGCTTTTGAACTATGGTGTTGGAGAAGACTCTTGAGAGTCCCTTGTACTGCTTATCAGTCCATCCTAAAGGAAATCAGTCCTGAATATTCACTGGAAGGACTGATGTTGAAGCTGAAACTCCAACGCTTTGTCCACCTGATGCGAAGAGCTGACTCATTTGAAAAGACCCTGATACTGGGAAAGACTGAAGGTGGGAAGAGAAGGAGATGACAGAGGATGAGATGGTTGGATGGCATCACCGACTCAATGGACATGAGCTGGTGACGGACAGGGAGACCTGGCGTGCTGCAGTCCACGGGGTCACAAAAAGTTGGACATGACTTAGTGACAGAACTGAACTGAACTGAAGAGAAAAATTGTTACTAGAGATTCAGAAGGACTTGTTATAATGATAAGATAGTCTGTCAGTAATACATAATAATTATAAACTTATCTGTACATAACAATCAAGTCTTAAAATACATAAAGTAAAAATTGACAAAATTGAATTAAAACTATTGATAATTCAACAATAACAGGTCGAAATTTTAATACCCTTCTTTTAATAATGAATAGAAGAACCAAGCAGAAGCTCGATAAGGAAACAGAAGACTTAAACAACACTTTAAAGCAAGTAGACATGATAGATATACATCATTCAACAACAGTAGCAAGCATTCTTCTCAAGAGCAGCATCTGGAACATTCCTTAGGATCAACCATATGTAAAAGTATAAGCCTAGCCTCAATAAATTTAAAGGAAAGAAATTTGGGGAACTCATAAATATGTAAAAATTAAGCAACATACTAATAAATAACCAGTTTGAGAAATAAGATATCTTCTCTTACCCTCTCACCATCACTGTTAAACATTATATATATCAGAGGAATTAGACAAAATGAATAAATAAGTAAAAGGCAGCCATATTAGAAAGTAAGTAAAAGTAATCAGAGATGATAAGGTCTTACATAGAAAATACTAAAAACTTCACATACACCCACACAAACTCATTTAAACCAATAAAGAAGCTAATTGAGAGTGTGTATTGATACAAGGTCAATATGCAAAAATCAGCAGTACTTACAGACTCTACCAATGAACAATCTAAAAATGAAATTATGAAACACTTCTGTTTACAATAGCATCAAAATAAACAAATAAATAAAACACTTAGAAATAAATCAAACAAAAGAAAGGCAAGACTTACACATTGAAAACTACCAAACATCAATAAAATAAATTAAAGAAGACTTAAATAAGTGGAAAGATATCCATATCAATGGAACGCTTAATATTGTTAAAATGGTGTGTGTGTGTGTGTGTGTGTACTTAGTCACTCAGTTGTGTCTGACTCTTTGCAATGGATTGCAGCCTGCCAGGCTCCTCTGTCCATGGAATTTTCCAGGCAAAAGTACTGGAGTGGTTAGCCATTCCCTTCTCCAGGGAATCTTCCCTACCCAGGAATCAAACCCAGGTCTCCTGCATTGCATGTGGATTCTTTACTATCTGAGCCACAAGGGAAGCCCTGTTAAGACAATAATTCTACCCAAATTGATCTACATATTGAATGCAATTCCTATCAAAATCCCCTCTGGCTTTTGTGTAGACATTCGCAAGGTGATCCTAAAATACATATGGACATGCAAAGGACTCAGAAGAGTCAAAACAATCTTGAAAAAGAAAAAAGTCGGAAAACTCACACTTCACAATTTTAAGACTTGTTTTCAAAGCTAAATTAAGATAGTGTGATACTGGCATAATGATAGACATGTTGATCAAAGGAATAGAATTGAGAATCCTGAAATAAACCCATACATCTATGACATGACTGATTTTTAATAATGGTGCTAAGACCATTCAATGGGAAAAGAATAATCTCTTCAACAAATGGCTTTGTGTCAGTCCCAGCCAATTCATAGTGATGCTAGGAATGCCTGAGGCACCTATCTGGGTCCATATTACTCGTAACAAACCACCATAGACATTTTCCTCCCTGGACCAATGTTGTGGCTGAAACAGCCATTTCGGTTTTTATTATGTCTGTAGGATGCACTTTAGCAAAAACCATCAGGGAACTTTTTGAGGAAGATGATTTATTATTTCCAGACTTCTCTGGTGGTCAGACAGTAAAGAATGTGCAATGCAGGAGACCTGGGTTTCATCCCTGGGTCAAGAAGATCCTCAGGAGAAGGGAATGGCTACCCACTCCAGTATTCCTGCCTGGAGAATCCCATGGTCAGAGGAGACTGGCGGGCTACAGTCCATGGGGTCACAAAGTGTATGGCAGGACTGAGCAGCTAATACTTTCACTCATAGAAAGTGTACAAGAAAACCTTGAAGGGCCCACAGAAAGGTACAGGAACAGAGAGAAAGTGCAGACTTGGGGCTCTGAGGTTATTGGAGTCCAAGAATGGAGTGTTTAGGGTTTTGTGGGTTCACTTTCTATTGACTAATTTAAAGCACAAGAGTGGAAATTATGTTCTGGGAAGGAATAAGTGAGATCACCCGAATAGCCAATTATCTAGGTTTCCCAGTGCTTTTTTTTCACATTCACAATTAAGAATAGTAACAGCTTCATATTATTCAGATGGAATACATTAAATTATTTTACTTGCAGGACTCTGCTTATCTTTTCTCCTTGATTTGTTTAGAAGAGAATTAAGGTTGGTTTGCATTTCCTGGATACATGAGAACTCTTCTTAGGCAAAAAGCAAAAACAAACTAAAAACTCAGAACCATGCTAAATGACAGGGAAACATTAAAAGTTGAGTTAAAAATCATCTGGGGATAATCAAGCATCTTATTTAGGAGACTCAGTGACAGAATTTTTGTGCACCTCACTAAGACTCAATGCTTTCTGAGAGAGGTGACTGCCCAGGTGGAGGCAGCCTTATTCTTACCTGGTTGTTTTGCTAGTAGCTGTGTCATATAGTTGGCATCATGTTTATTCGAGATGATATCTTTAGAAATAGATGACTCAGCAATCAAAAGGTTAACGTTAGGCACTTATCTTACAACAAAAAACCTAATATCAGGCACTTACACCGTAAGGTGCTGGAGCAACTCGATAAAATTGAATTGGGGTTGGGGATTACAGGGAAGCAAGGAGACACGATCACACTAATGGCTCTTAGATCTTGTACAAAGTGGCTACTACACCTATCGGCATTTTTGATGGGCAGAATGAGGTTAATGCAAGAGCTAGTGTAATAATGAGTCTTTTCTGGTGGTATGCAGAATAGGATTGAGCTAAAGGTCTTCAATATCCTCCATTTTTGTAGTAGGTTTTACATCAATTTTGGAAGGGTATAGCCAGAATGATAGACTTTTAAGGACAGGACTTTTCTTTATGTGTCCCCCACATCTGTACTGTGTTTGGTCTAGTGGGTCAGGGCTCTTTTTGAAAAACATGCTGACTAGAAGACCCTAAGAGACAGGAGGTGACTGAGACAAAAGCAGAGTCTAAGGTATGTCTGATTTTCCTACCACTGAAGACATTTCTTTACTCCAAGGAAGAGAATTACAGAAATGTGGTAGAGTTTATGAAAGAAAATAAATTTGTTTTTGCAACACAACTCTCTTTTGTGTTAAGGGCAATTGTGGGCAAGCTTGTGCAGCAATATCTGAGAAGGGGTGTCATTTTGATGGCCAGATTTTGTCCTTTGTCTTAAATCCTCTCTTCCAAGCTGAAACTGAGCAATTGTTCTTCTAGTGTTCCTTTTGCTTATAATAGGGACAGGTTCTTTATCTAGACATAATGATGTCCTTGTTTTAGTTTTATCTAGTTACTTCATCTCAAGAGCTATTAATTTGGTCTATGTATTTTTCTCAAACTATCTTCTCAGTGCTCTGAAAGATCATGTAATTTATTTTCTTAAGTATTTTTTAAATTGGAGGATAATTGCTTTACAATGTTGTGGTGGTCTCTACCATGCATCAATGTATAATTATATACATATCCATAATTATAAATATGTATTATATTTATATATAATTATATACATATCCCCTCCCTCTGAAGCCTCCCTCCCTCTACCATTCCACCCCTCTAGGTCATCAGAGACCACCAGCCTGGGCTCCCTGTGTTATATAGCAGCTTCCAGCTATTTATTTTATACATGGTATATGTACATCAATGTTACTTTCTCAAGTTCTCCTAGCTTCTCTTTTTCCTGCTGTGTCCACAAGTCCATTCTTCATGTCTGCGTCTCCATTTCTTCTCTGTAAAAATGTTCCATCACTACTATTTTTCTAGATTCCATGTTCTTTGAGACCCCATGGACTGTAGCCTGCCAGGTTTCTCAGGGATTCTCCAGGCAAGAGTACTGGAGTGGGTAGCCATTCCCTTCTCCAGAGGATCTTCTCGACCCAAGGATCTAACCTGGGTCTCTTGCATTGCAGGTGGATTCCTTATCATCTGAGCCATCAGGGAAGCCCATATATGTCTTAATATATGATATTTGTTTTTCTCTTTCTGACATACTTCATTCTGTATAATTGGCTCTAGGTTCATCCAGCTCAATAGAACTGACTCAAATGTGTTACTCTTTATGACTGATATTCCATTGTATATATGTACCGTATCTTCTTTATCTGTTCATCTGCAGATGGACATCCAGATTGTTTCCATGTCCTAGCTACTGTGAATAGTACTTCAATGAACATTGGGCTACATGTGCCTTTTTGAATTTTGGCTTTCTCAGTGTATATGCCCAATAGTGGGATTGCTGGGTCATATGATAGTTTTATTCCTAATTTGAAAAAGAATCTTCATACTGTTCTCTGTAGTGTCTGTACCAATTTACATTCCCATCAACAGTGCGGTAGGGTTCCCTTTTCTCCACATTCCACATCCTCGTCAGGATTTGCTGTTCATAGTTTTTTTGATGATGGCCTTTCTGATTGGTGTAAGGTGATATCTTATTGTAGTTCGATTTTCATTTCTCTAATAATGAGTTATGTTGAGCATCTCTTCATGTGTTTATTGGCCATCTGTATGACTTCTTTGAAGAAATGTCTGTTTAGGTCTTCTGCTCATTTTTTAGTTTTGGCTATTTGTTTTCTGATAGTGAGCTGTATGACTTGCTTATATATTTTGGAAATTAATACATTGTCAGTTGCATTGTTTGCAATTATTTTCTCCCATTCAAAGGGTTGTCTTTTCACCTTGTTTATAATTTCCTTCCCTGTCCCAAAGCTTTTAAGTTTAATTTGGTCTCATTTGTTTATTTTTGTTTTTATTTCCATTGCTCTAGGAGATGAGTCAAAGAGGATCTTGCTGTGATTTTTGTCAAAGGGTGTTTGCCTATGTTTTCCTCTAGGTGCTCTCTAGTTTCTGGCCTTATATTTAAGTCTTTAATCCACTGTGAATTTATTTTTGTGTATAATATTAGGAGGTGTTTTAAACTGATTCTTTTACAGGTAGCTGTCCAGTTTTCCCAGCACCACTTATTGAAGAGTCTGTCTTTTCTCTGTTTATTCTTGCCTCTTTGATCAAGGATAAGTGCCTATAGGCGCATGGGTTTACTTTGGGCTTTCTGTCTGCTCCATTGATCTATGTTTCTGTCTTTGTGCCAGTACCATACCGTCTTGATTACTCTAGCTTTGTAGTATAGTCTGAAGTCAGAAAGGTTGATTACTCCAGCTTTCTCAAGATTCCCTTGGCTATTTGGGATCTTTTGTGTTTCCATACAAATTGTGAAATTTTTTGTTCTAGTTCTTTGAAGAATAACATTGGTAATTTGATAAAGATTACATTGAATCTGTAGATTGTTATGAGTTGTATATTTTCACAATGTTGATTTTTCCAATCCAAGAACACGACTTATCTCTCCAACTGTTTGTGTCATCTGGTTTCTTTAATTTTGTTATTGTTCAGGTGCTCAGTTGTGTCTGACTCTTTGTGACCCCACAGACAGCAGCATGCCAGAGTTCCCTGTCCATCATCATCTCCCAGAGTTGGCTTAAACTCATTTGCATTGAGATGGTGATACCATCCAACCATCTCATCCTCTTTCATCCCTTTTTCCTCCTGCCTTCAATCGTTCCCAGCATCAGGGTCTTTTCAAATGAGTCAGCTCTTCGCATCAGGTGCCAAAGTGTTGGAGCTTCAGCTTCAGTATCAGTCCTTCCAATGAATATTCAGGACTGATTTCCTTTAGGATTGACTGGTTTGATCTCTATGCAGTCCAAGGGACTCTCAAGAGTCTTCTCCAAAATCACAGTTCAAAAACATCTGTTCTTCTGCGTTCAGCCTTCTTTATGGTCAACTCTCACATCCTTACATGACTACTGGAAAAACAATAGTGTTGACAATACAGGCCTTTGTCAGCAAAGTAATGTCTCTTCTTTCTAATACTCTCTCTAGGTTTGTCAAGGAGAAGGCAATGGCAACCTACTCCAGTACTCTTGCCTGGAAAATCCCAGGAACGGGGGAGTCTGGTGGGCTGCCATCTATGGAGTCGCACACTACTGAGGCTACTTAGCAGCAGCAGCACCAGCTAGGTTTGTCATAGCTTTCCTTCCAAAGAGCAAGCATCTTTGAATTTCATGGCTGCAGTCAATGTCCACGGTGATCTTGGAGCCCCCAAAAATAAAGTCTGCCATTGTTTTCACTGTTTCCCCATCTATCTGCCATGAAGTGATGGGACCAGATGCCATGATCTTCATTTTCTAAATGCTGAGCTTTAAGCCAACTTTTTCACTTTCCTCTTTCACTTTCATCAAGAGGCTCTTTAGTTCTTCTTCACTTTCTGCCATAAGGGTGGTGTCACCTGCATATCTGAGGTTATTGATATTTCTCCTGGCAATCTTGATTCCAGCTTGTGCTTCCTCCAGCCCAGTGTTTCTCATGATGTACTCAGCATGTAAGTTAAATAAGCAGGGTGACAATATACAGCCTTGACGTATTCCTTTTCCTATTTGGAACCAGTGTGTTGTTCCATGTCCAGTTCTAACTGTTGCTTCCTCACCTGCATACAGATTTCTCAAGAGGCAGGTCTGGTGGTCTGGTATTCCCACAGAATTTTCCACAGTTTGTTGTGATCCACACAGTTAAAGGCTTTGGCATAGGCAATAAAGCAGAAGTAGATGTTTTTCTGGAACTTTCTTGCTTTTTCGATGATCCAATGGATGTTGGCAATTTGACCTCTGGTTCCTCTGCCTTTTCTAAAGCCTGTCCATTGCTCCCTGTTTGGTTGTAAATATTGCTTCTTGACCTGCATATAAGCTTTGTAGGAGGCAGGTAAGGTGGTCTGGTGTTCCCATCTCTTTAAGAATTTTCCAGAGTTTACTGTGATCCACACAAAGGCTTTAGCATAGTCAATGAAGCAGAAGTAGAAGTTCTTCTGGAATTCCCTTGCTTTTCTATGATCTAATGGATGTTGGCAATTTTAATCTGGTGTCTCTGCCTTTTCTAAATCCAGCTTGTACATCTGAAAATTTTTGGTTCATGTACTGTTGAAGACTAGTGTGAGTATTTTGAGCATTACCTTGCTAGCTTGTGAAATGGTGCAATTGTACGGTAGTTTCAACATTCTTTGACATTGTCCTTCTTTGGGACTGGAATGAAAATTGACCTCTTCCAGTCCTGTGGCCACTGTTGAATTTCCCAAATGTGCTGGTATATTGAGTGAAGCACTTTAACAGCATCATCTTTTAGGTTTTGAAATAGCTCAGCTGGAATTCCATCACCTCCAGTAGCTTTGTTTGCCATGAAACTAACTAAGGCCCACTTGACTTGGTACTCCAGGATGACTGACTCCAGGTGAGTGATCACACCATCATGGTTATCCAATAATACTTTTTTTATACAGTTGTCCTGTGTATTCTTGCCACCTCTTCTTATATCTTCTGCTTCTTTTAGGTCCATACCATTTCTGTCCTTTATTGTACCCATCTTTCAATGAAATATTCCCTTGGTATCCCTTATTAGAGCAATCTCTAATCTTTCCCACTCTATTGTTTTCCTTTATTTCTTCTCATTGTTCACTTAGGAAGCATTTCTTATCTCTCCTTGCTATTCTTTGAAACTCTGCATTCAGGTGAGTGTATCTTTCCTTTTCTCCTTTTCTTTTTGCTTCTCTTCTTTGCTCAGCTGTTTGTAAGGCCTCCTCTGACAACCTTTTAACATTTCTTTTTCTTGGGGGTGGTTTTGATCACCTCCTCCTGTACAATGTTACAAGCCTCTTTCCATAGTTCTTCAGGATCTCTAGTAGATCTAATCCCTTGAATCTATTTGTTACTTCCACTGTACAGGCATAAGGGATTTGATTTCAGTCATACCTGAATGGCCTAGTGATTTTCTCTACTCTTTTTAATTTCTGTAATAAGGACCTCATGATCTGAGCCATATTCAGCTTCAGGTCTTATTTTTGCTGACTGTACAGAGCTTTGCCAACTTTGGCTGCAAATCAATCTGATTTCGGTATTGACCATCTGGTGATGTCCTTGTGTAGAGTCATCTCTAGTGTTGTTTGAAGAGGATACTTGCTATGACCAGTGTGTTGTCTTGACAAAACTCTGTTAGCCTTTGCCCTGTTTCGTTTTGTACTCCAAAGCCAAACTTGCCTGTTACTCTAGGTATCACTTGACTTCTTACTTTTGCATTCCAGGCTCCTATGATGTAAAGGACATCTTTTTTGTGTGTTAGTTCTAAAAGGTCTTGTAGGTCTTCATAGAATCATACAACTTTAGCTTCTTCAGCATTAGTGGTTGGGACATAGATTTTGCATTCCTGTGATATTGAATGGTTTGCCTTGGAAATGAACTGAGAACATTCTATTGTTTTTGAGATTACACCCAAATACTGCATTTCAGACTCTTTTGTTGACTATGAGGGCCACTCCATTTCTTCTAAGAGATTCTTGCTCACAGTAGTAGATGTAATAGTTATCTGGATTAAATTACTTCATCTGATTTCTTTCATAGATATCTTGCAGTTTTCTGCATACAGATCTTTTATCTTTTAGGTAGATTCATTCCTAGATATTTTATTCTTTTCATTGCAATGGTGAATGGGATTGTTTCCTTAATTTCTCTTTCTGATTTTTCTTTGTTAGTATATAGGAATGCAAGGCATTTCTGTGTATTAATTTTATATCCTGTGACTTTACTATATTCTTTGCTTAGCTCTAGTAATTTTCTGGTGGCATCCTTAGGGTTTTCTATGTATAATATCATGTCATCTGCAATCAGTGAATTTTACATCTTCTTTTCCAATTTAGATTCCTTTTATTTCTTTTTCTTCTCTGACTGTTATGGCTAGGACTTCCAAAACTATGTGAAATAATATTGGAGAGAGTGGGCTTCCTTATCTTGTTTCTGATTTTAGAGGAAATGCTTTCAGTTTTTCACCTTTGGGAATAATGTTTTCTGTGGGTTTGTCATATATGGCCTTTATTATGTTGAGTTATGGTCCTTCTATGCCTATTTTCTGGAGACTTTTTAAGAATTACTATAAACTGGTGTTGAATTTTGTCAAACGCTTTCTCTGCATCTATTGAGGTATCATATGGTTTTCATCTTTCAATTTAGTGTATCACATTGATTCACTTGCATATATTGAAGAATCCTTGCATCCCTGGGTTAAAACTGACTTGATTGTGATGTATGATCTTTTTCATGTGTTGTTGGATTGTTTGCTAGAGTTTTGTTGAAGATTTTTGTGTTTATCTCCATCAGTGATATTGGCCTGCAATTTTCTTTTTTTGTGGCATCTTTTTCTGGTTTTGGCATCAGGGTGTTGGTGGCCTTGTAGAAAGTGTTTGGCAGTCTCCCCTCTCTGCAATTTTCTGGATGAGTTTGCACAGAATAGGTGTTAGCTCTTCTCTCAACTTTTGGTAGCATTCACCTGTGAAGTTATCTGGCCCTGAACTTTTGTTTGTTGGAAGACTTTTGATTATACTTTGTTTTTGTGCTTGTGATTGGTCTGTTCATATTTTCTATTTCTTCCTGATTCAGTCTTGGAAGGTTATACTTTTCTAAGAATTTGTCCATTTCTTCTAAGTTGTCCATTGTATTGGCATATAGTCACTCATAGTCTCTTATGATCCTTTGTATTTCTGTGTTGTCTGTTTAATGTCTTTTTTTATTTCTAATTTTATTGATTTGAGTCTTCTCCCTTTTTTTCTTGGTGAGTCTGGTTAATGGTTTGTCAATTTTGTTCATTTTCTCAAAGAAGCAAGTTTTAGTTTTATCGATCTTTGCTATTGTCTCCTTCATTTCTTTTTCATTTATTTCTGCTCTTTGTGATTTCTTTCCTTCTACTAGCTGTGGGGTTCTTTGCTCTTTTTTTTCTAGTTGCTTTAGGTGTAAGGTTAGGTTGCTTCTCTCGCTTCTTTAGGTAGGTTTGTATTGCTGTAAACTTCCCTTTTATCACTGCTCTTACTGCATCCCACAGTCCCACAGGTTTTGAGTTGTCATGTTTTCTTTGTCATTTGTTTCTGGGTGTATTTTGATTTCCTTTTCTGATTTCTTCAGTGATCTGTTGGTGATTCAGAATCGTTTCCCCTGTAATTTATACCTAATCATATAGCATTGTGGTCAGAAAAAAATACTTGAAATGATTTCAATTTCTTAAAGCTTGATTTGTAACTCAAGATACGATCTATCCTGAAGAACTTGAGAGAAAGCTGAAATCTTCTTTTTTGAATGAAATGCCCTGTAGATATCATTTTGGTACAACTGGTCCAATGTAACATTTAAAGCTTGTGTTTCCTTATTAATTTTCTGTCTGGTTGACCTGTCCACTGGTGTGAGTGAGATATTAAAAGTTCTCCACTTTTACCATGTTACTATCAACTTCCCCTTTCATGTCTGTTGGTATTTGCCTTATGTATGGAGGTGCATATATATTTATAATTGCTATATTTGTTATATTGTTGTATTTGTTACACAATTGTTATATTTTATATCTATATATAAATTGTTATGTTGTTATGTCTTCTTCTTGGATTCATCCCTTGATCATTATGTGTTGTCCTTCACTGTCTCTCTTTATTTTAAAGTCTATCTGATATAAGTATTTTTGTTTCCACTTTCTTTTGATTTCCATTCACATGGAATATCTTTTCCAGCCCCTCATTTTCTGTCTGTACGTGTTCCTCAACCTGAGGTGGGTCTCTTGTAAACAGCATATATAGGGGTCTTGATTTTGTATCCATTCAGCCAATCTGTGTCTTTTGGTTGGAGCATTTAGTCCATTTATATCCAAGGTACTTTTTGATATGTATGATCCTATTGCCATTTACTTTATTGCTTTGGGTTTCTTTTTGTAGGCCTGTTTTTTCTATAATGTTCCTTGTCTAGAGGAGTTATTTCAGTATTTGTTGTAATGCTGGTGCTGAATTGTCTTAATTTTCACTTGTCTGTAAAGCTTTTGATTTCTCCTTCAAATCTGAATGCAGTTCTTGATGGATAGAGTAATCTTGGTTTTAGTTTTTTTTCCTTTCATTACTTTAAGTGTATTCTGTTACTCCCTTCTGGCCTGCAGAGTATCTGTTGAAAGATCAGCTGTTAGCCTTAGGCAGATAGCCTTGTACGTTATATTTTGTTTTTTTCCTTGCTGATTTGAATGCCTGTTCTTTGTGTTTAATTTTGTTAGTTTGATTAATATGTGTCTTGGTGTGCTTCTCCTTGGGTTTATCCTGTATGGGACTCCCTGGGCTTTCTAGACTTGGGTGGCTATTTCCTCTTCCATTTTAGGGAAGTCTTCCACTATAGTGTCCTCAAACATCTTCCCATAGCCTTTGCTTTTGTCTTCTTCTGGGAGCCCCGTGATTTGAGTGTTGGGGCCCTTGGTGTTGTTCCAATGTCTCCGAGACTGTCCTCGTTTCTTTTCATTCCTTTTCCTTTGTTCTGCTCTGCATCAGTTACTTCCGCCATTCTATCTTCCAGGTCACTTATCTGTTCTTCTGCTTCAGTTATTCTGCTTTTGGTCCCCTCTAATATATTTTAATCTGTTATTTTGTTGTTCATTACTAATTGTCTATTTTTAAATTTTTCTTCCTCTGCTGCTAAGTCGCTTCAGTTGTGTCCGACTCTGTGTGACCCCATAGACAGCAGCCCACCAGGCTCCCCCGTCCCTGGGATTCTCCAGGCAAGAACACTGGAGTGGGTTGCCATTTCCTTCTCGAATGCATGAAAGTGAAAAGGGAAAGTGAAGTCGTTCAGTCATGTCGGACTCTTAGCGACCCCCATGGACTGCAGCCCACCAGGCTCCTCTGTCCATGGGACTTTCCAGGCAAGAGTACTGGAGTGGGGTGCCATTGCCTTCTCCTTAAATTCTTCTAGTTCCTTGTTAAACATTTCTTGTATCTTCTTGATCCATGCCTCCAGTCTATTTATCTGTGCCTCTATTTTATTTCCAAGATTTTGGATCATCTTTGATATTACTACTCTGAATCCCTTCTCATGTAGACTGCTTATTTTCTCCTCATTTGTTTGGTCTTGTGGATTTTTACCATGTTCCTTCATCTGCTGCAAGTTTCTCTGTCTTTGCATTTTGTTTAATTTACTGTGTTTGGGATCTCTTGTCTGCAGGCTGGAAGGCCATATTTCCTCTTAATTGTGGTGTCTGCCCACCAAGGGTGGGGTTGGACCAGTGCCTTGTGAAGGTTTCCTGATTGGTGGGTCTTGTGCCTGTGTTCTGGTGGTTGGAGCTGGATTTTTGTCTCTCTGAAAGGCAGTGCCATGTCCAGTAGCGTGTTTGGGGGTGTCTATAGGCTCACTATGGCTTTGGGCAAACTTTCAGCCTTTCTGGGCATGGTTGTGTTACTATTTTGCTAAAGGTTTGGTATGAGGCATCTGGAGTTTGCTGGCCTTTGGGTAGGACTCGGTGTCAGTGTTGATGTGGAGGCCCCTGGGAAGACTCTTGCCTTGCTAGTGTTCCATGTAGTTGGGAGTTCTCTGGTGGGCCAAAGTCTTAGACTTGGGTCTCTCACCTCGGGAGTTCAGGCCCAACCCCTTATTGTAGCACCAAGACTTCACAGGCCACACAGCACAGAAGACAAAACTCTAAGACTAATGGTGAAACAGCACAAAATCAAAAACATGGAAAAGATTGCAGTATAACTAATAAGTGATGTAAAAATAGGAAAATAAAAGGAAATGAATTTATTTTTAAATAGGATGTTTTTTAAAAAGGAAAAAGTAGGTTATAAAAAATAAAAATTAAAGGAACAATTTAGAACAATATGAAAAAGAAACAGAACATTAGAACAAAAGAAAAACAAAAAGAACATTAGAACAATATGAAAAAGAAAAAAGAGAGAAATATTAATATATTTAATGTACAGAGAGCAGTAATGAGAAGAATGTCCTTGTGATTCCTCTGTTTTCCTGCTCCAGTCCATTTGCCTGTGGAGAAAATCCTCCAATATTCCTAGAAAGATCTCTGGACCTGTTGTGGGCAGTGTGGGCTCAGCTCACACTCAGATCTTGCCTCACTCCAGCTTGTACTTGCTCTCAAAGTCTACAGTTGCCCCTAAAGTCCATGGTCTCGGTCTGATTATGGGAATTTAATCTGCTGCATCTGCTGCTGCAGGGGCAATTTCCCCTTCTCTCCTTTACTCATGCAGCCCCTGGTGTTCTGCTTTGGTTTGGGGTCCGCCTCTGCTTCCGGTCACTGTCCAGCATCTGCTGTGCTCCCAGACACAAGGGGCTGGAAGTAGTCGCTTTCTAGGTCTCTCTTAGTTGGGTTGGGGAAAGGGAGAGGCACATCAGACGCAGTTGAGTGTGTGGGGAGCGCCTGCCATGGTGGGGACCTGCAGGGGGTCACCACAGTCTGAGGCTTGTCATCCGCCTCCCTAGGGGGTTGTGGCCCGGGCTTGTGGGATGCCTGGCAGAGCCAAGCTGCTAAGGGTTCCAGGAACACACGGGTAGCAACCCACGGCTGCTCACAGCTTGGCGGTAGCTGCAATCCCTGGGCCAAGACTGTAGCAGCCCCTCGCTTTCAGTCTCTGGCACGTGCTCCGGCTTCCCTACCTCTACAGCTGGGGACTGCAGCTGTGTTGCCCGTCTTCAATATCCACTGATGCAGGACCCGTGTTCTGTGAGTGCAGGGTCAGAATGTTTCTTTGGGAGTGATATTTTGTCTCTCTGGAGGTTGCAGGCTATTCCCTGGACTCCCTCAGCTGTGTCGTACTAGCCGTCTCAGAGTATCTTCATGGCTGCCAAACCTGGTCCTCTCCCTGAGGTCTGACCCCCGAAGCCTGAGCCTGAGAACCCAGGCCCCGCTTGCTGTGGGCACATGAGCTGCTTCTCGGCTGGAAAGTGGCGTTCGGCAATGATCTCTGTGGTGAATTTTCTCTATTTGCCTTTGAGGCACCTGTAGCTTCACTCAGCACTGTGCTCCCCCTCAGGTTTCAAAGCTGCCTCCTGATCTTGCTTGCGAGGGGGTGTCCTGCTGTGCAGGTACTTCCTCCTTCACTACTTCCTCCCTGAGGTGCAGATCCCTTCCTCACAGTCTTTTGTCTTCTTTTTAATCTTTTGCCCTACCTCATTCTGAAGAGATTGACTTGCCTTTTTGGAGGTCTGGGTCCCTCTGCCAGCATTCAGAAGGTGTTCTGTAGTTGTTCCGCATGCAGTTTTTGATATGTTTGTCAGGGGAGGTGATCTCCCTGTCTTATTCCTCCACTGTCTTGGTCCAGAAGTCTGATTTTAAACATAGGTCTTCAAGGGGAAACTTACACTTCTCTGTGTCTTTGAGAGGTAAATGTTCTACCTGATCTTCCTAGGGCATTCTGTGTGTGTGTGTATGTGTGTTTTGAAAACCTGACTTCTGCCATACTGCTGTTTGAAGTAAACTCTCTGGATTTTACTTTGGTGACATCCTCTCCCACTCTTTTATGGGGAAACCTCTTGTGTCTTATTGGTTGGAATCGCTACTAATATATATTTTATTAAGGGGCAAATGATGGATACTTTTAAATTGAAAAAGTGTCTAAGTTGGTGGATTCTAGAGCACTCTTATTATAAACAGCTGTTTTTTTGGTACCTATAAAAATAAAATTAAAGGTGGAAAAAAAGAAATATATCTAATGGCTAACCTAAGAATTTCTTTAGTTTAAAACAAAGGAAAAAAAAAACAGCTTAGGAAGCTTTATTTGTGGTGTTCATTTTCTCTCAATGGGTCTTATAGTTTCATTTGTCTAATGCTAATAGAAAATCAGCATATATTTTAAAAAATTTTTTGGTTATGCTGCGTCTTTGTTGTAGCACACAGACTCCTCGTTGCAGTGTGCGGGCTTCTCTAGTTGAAGCGCATGAGCTCTCTAGTTGCGGTGCGCGGGCTTAGTTGCTCCACAGCATGTGGGACCTTAGTTCCATGACCAGAGGTCAAACCCACATTCCCTATATTGGAAGGTGAATTCTTGACCACTGGACCACCAGAGAAGTCCCAAAACATTAGAATAATTAATGATAACAGGGAAAAAAATGTTGTAAGGAAAGTCTAGATACTTTTTCCAACAAGGTAGAAATTGTACAAAGTACTTATTTCAAATGAATAAGGAAATATTTAGATGGTTATTTAAAATAGGATAAATAAAGTGGACATTTATGTGATTAGAACACAAAGTTTTGATATTATATAAAGTGAAAGTGGAGAGTGAAATAGTTGGCTTAAAGCTCAACATTCAGAAAACAAAGATCATGGCATCCGGTCCCATTACTTCATGGGAAATAGATGGGGAAACCGTGTCAGACTTTATTTTTCTGGGCTCCAAAATCACTGCAGATGGTGACTGCAGCCATGAAATTAAAAGACGCTTACTCCTTGGAAGGAAAGTTATGACCAACCTAGATAGGATATTCAAAAGCAGAGATATTACTTTGCCAACAAAGGTCCATCTACTCAAGGCTATGGTTTTTCCTGTGGTCATGTATGGATGTGAGAGTTGGACTGTTAAGAAGGCTGAGCACCGAAGAATTGATGCTTTTGAACTGTGGTGTTGGAGAAGACTCTTGAGAGTCCCTTGGACTGCAAGGAGATCCAACTAGTCCATTCTGAAGGAGATCAGCCCTGGGATTTCTTTGGAGGGAATGATGCTGAAGCTGAAACTCCAGTACTTTGGCCACCTCATGCGAAGAGTTGACTCATTGGAAAAGACTCTGATGCTGGGAGGGATTGGGGGCAGCAGGAGAAGGGGACGACAGAGGATGAGATGGCTGGATGGCATCACTGACTCGATGGACGTGAGTCTGAGTGAACTCTGGGAGTTGGTGATAGACTGGGAGGCCTGGCGTGCTGCGATTCATGAGGTCGCAAAGTGTCGGACACTATTGAGAGACTGAAGGTTAAATGGGCCAAAAGTGACCCTCCTACTTGTCCTCAACGTTAAAAATCCAAACAAGTCTTCTCTATTTACCTTACATATACGTGTGTGTGTGTGTGTATGTGTGTGTACGACTTAAAAAAAAATTACACTGAGGTGCCTGACCAGCAATTATTTGGGGCAACAGTTAGGCCAAAGGGCCTGAGTTCCTTGGCTGAAACCCCACTCTTTGGATGCCAGAGCCTTTTCCATAAAAAAAAAAAGACAAAATGAAATAAAAGAATAAAAAGAATAAAATAAGAGAATAAAAAGAAAGAAAACCTTCTAGAATTCCTCCTGTAAGATCAAAAATTGCTGATTGTATCGTAATGAAGGCTAAAGTTAAAGGTATAAAATATTAACAGAATTGAGAATAAAATTTACATATATTTAAATGGACTTTATATAAGATGGTTACAACTCTTTTGTTTAATTATATTATAAAGTAGACATGTTTCATTGGGGAAAGTTTCCCTGTGAAGAAATATACATCTGCCCCTCAGAAAATATTAATTGAACATACTGAAGGAAGTCAGTTGAGCCATACAAATAAGTAAAAACTGGAAACTAATACTCAAGGGCTAATAAAAATTAAATTAGTGGTTTTGCTCTGGGTTTAACTTATAAACTCAGAAGGAAGATCTGTGTTGAGACTTCCCTGGTTGTCCGGTGGTTAAGACGGCACGCTTCCCCTGCGGGAGGCTCAGGTTCAGTTCCCGGTTGGGGAACTAAGGCCCTGCAGGCTTCATAGAGCAACTAAATAAGTAAAAAATCTTTTAAAAATAAAAGTCCTTGCCAAATGCCTTATACAAGCTTCTGAAGGCATGATAAATTCAACTCTAAAGTTGCAAAACATAGAACTCCTAAACTTCAGTTTAGAACATAGAACTCCTACACTTCTGATCAATATAATATATAGGAGGACAAATCAATTGTTTAGTGTCATTTAGGTGACAAACTCATTCTTTGGGGGAACTAAAAGCAACTGTCATTTTCTTCTAAATCTCTTCAAATCAGAAAATGTAAACCCAGGCCACAATGACCTGAAACTAAGCCCAATCAGGCAAGATTTGAAACCAAGGGGGAAAAAATGACAGAGTGGCAGTTTTAAAATTCAAGCTTCTTGGGATGCTCCCTCAGCCAAACTTTACAAATCGTAAAGCCTTAATCATTTGAGCAAGCAACTTTAATGTATTTCAATTGTTCTGTGTAAACTAATAACTTTATAATACCTGATGATTCATTTACCAGCAAGTGAAGAATCTGCCTGCAATGCAGGAAATTCAAGTTCGAACCCTGGGTCAGGAAGATCCCCTGGAGGAGGGCATGGCAACCCACTCGAGTATTCTTGTCTGGAGAATCCCATGGACAGAGGAGCCTGGCAGGCTACAGTCCATAGGGTCAAATCAGACATGACTGAAGTGACTGAGCACACAGCACACATACATAATTATATATTAATATATAATGTGTAAGAGGGTTGCCAAGCTCTCCTCCAGGGTATCTTCCCAACCCAGGGATCAAACTCATGTTTCCTGTACCTCCTACATTTCAAGCAGATTCTTTACCAACTGAGCCACCTGGGAAGCTCCCATAATTATATATAGTATATAATATATGTATAATTATATATATATAATCTCTACTTCTAGAAAGTATTATCAAAATTGAATTTACAGAGCTCAATTTAAATGTAAGTGCTTGTAAATTAAATATAAAAGAAACTGGCCAAAATTTGACTTTCAGATTCATGTGAACTGGGGAATATTTAATATTAAGTTGCTATGTAGTGTTAAAGTTTATTGATATAATTAATATAGACATGTCTTTAGATCCATCAATATTAAGTATAATACTTTATTGTACCTAGGTCTGCTAAGTCACTTCAGTCGTGTCCAATTCTGTGCAAACCCATAGACGGCAGCCCACCAGGCTCCCCCGTCCCTGGGATTCTCCAGGCAATGACACTGGAGTGGGTTGCCATTTCCTTCTCCAATGCATGAAAGTGAAAAGTGAAAGTGAAGTTGCTCAGTCGTGGCCAACCCTGAGCGAACCCATGGACTGCCGCCCACCAGGCTCCTCCATCCATGGGATTTTCCAGGCAAGAGTCCTGGAGTGGGGTGCCATTGCCTTCTAATAAAAGTCAAATAAGACCTTTTATACGTTGCAAGGAAAATAATTTGATATGAAGAAACTTTAAATGTAAATAAGATAAGAGTTTTGGGGTTAACTCTTTAAAATTAATTGTTTTAGAAATGTCCACTTAAAATGATCTCACCAGATAATTTTGTAACTTAAAGTTCTAGAGTTGTACTAGTTTAAGTGGCAGAAGTTATTGAATAGCTAGGTCATTCACACACACACACACAAATAAGATACTGAGACATGAATTACTAAACAGAGAAGCTAAAGGTATTTAAGACTACTTATGAATATGTTTCATGCCACCCTGAGATGTTCTCTACTAGAAAACAAATGTTTTTAGAAATGATCACTGGTATTTATTTATTATTTTTGGCTGTGCTGGGTCTTTGCTGTTGCCTGTGGGCTGTATTTAGTTGTGGTCGGTGGATCTCAGAGACGAATGCTAAACTAAGTTTATTTGGTATGTTAAATTACTTAAAAACATTGTCAAGTAATTGGAGATGGACCTTAGGTTGAAAAAAGTGAAAAGTAAAGTCACTCAGTCATGTCCAGCTCTTTGCGACCCCATGAACTGTAGTCTACCAGGCTCCTCTATCCGTGGGATTTTCCAGGCAAGAGTACTGGAGTGGGTTACCATTTCCCTCTCCAGAGGATCTTCCCAACCCAGGGATTGAACTCGGGTCACCTACATTGCAGGCACATGCTTTACCATCTGAGCCACCAGGAAAACCCTTAGGTTAGGTTATAGTGTATGAATAAACATCATTAATATAGCTATTCCAAAATTTATATGAAATCCTTAGCCTCTAGTATGTTCTGATATGATATCAGTCATAATTCTAGCTAGTACCCTAAAATGTTGTATGTCAAAGAAATATCCAAGTTTCTTGCTAATTGCATTGTACTCAAATCTTCAACCATGCTTTTCTAGGTTTTGTCCTATATAAATAATCATTATTTTACACTAATGCTTTTACAATATGAAGATTTTCAAGAAGACTCTTAAAAAGGACTTTTAAAACAAATATGTTTCAGCAAGGAGATTAAACAAGCAAGTCAATTTTAAAGGAAATCAACCCTGAATACTCAGTGGAAGGATTGATGTTGAAATTGAAGCTCCAATACTTTGGCCACCTGATGCAACAGCTGACTCACTGGAAAAGATCCTGATGCCGAGAAAGATTGAAGGCAGAAAGAGAAGAGGGCGACATAGGATGAGATGGTTGGATGTCATCACTAATGCAATGGACAAGAATTTTGGCAAATTTGGGGAGACAGTGATGGATAGGGAGGCCTAGTGTGCTGCAGACTATGGGGTCACGAAGAGTCGGACACGATTTGGCAACTGAACAAGTTTCTGATAGTTTTTATTAGTAGATAATACCACGGAACTGGGTAACAAATGACAAAACCCTAGTGAACAACCTGATGACTTCCTCCAGATTAGCAGGAATTAATTAAGGGAGTGAATGAACCGATATGATTATAATTCTATGACTTTTTGGAAAATATACTAACTTTAATTTTTGTTTTCCAGAAAAGTTTTTCCTATTATGCTACCTACAACAGGTTGATAAAGAATATTTTTGCAAACAAAGATGACATGTGTATCTCTTTCTCTCTACCTGATCCTTCCAGAATTTGGCTTCTCCAGCTGGCTCTTGCATGGACTTGATGGTTTAGTACAACTGGATTGCAACTACTATACTAATCATTGTTTTAATGTGTTCTTTATTTTCAAATTGTTTATGATTCATGTTGCCCTGCTGCACTATGACTTTGTCAATATTATTAACTGAATTACTTATATCTTATCTATTTTATAAGATTGCTG
Source organism: Bison bison bison (assembly GCF_000754665.1). Lineage (NCBI taxonomy): Eukaryota > Metazoa > Chordata > Mammalia > Artiodactyla > Bovidae > Bison > Bison bison. The sequence continues at coordinate 1,560,588 of NW_011494910.1, forward strand.
TCTCTTATAAAACAGTGATCTCAGAAAGGCAGCAGTAGCAGTGGCTTGAAGCAAAATCTTAGTTCCCTGCCCAGGAATTGAACCTGGGTAGCATGGATGTGAGAGTTGGATCATAAAGAAGGCTGAGCGCTGAAGAATTGATGCTTCTGAACTGTGGTGTTGGAGAAGACTCTTGAGAGTCCCTTGGACTGCAAGGAGATCCAACCAGTCCATCCTAAAGGAGATCAGTCCTGGGTGTTCATTGGAAGGACTGATATTGAAGCTGAAACTCCAATACTTTGGGCACCTGATGCGAAGAGATGACTCATTTGAAAAGACCCTGCTGCTGGAAAGATTGAGGGCGGGAGGAGAAGGGGATGACAGAGGATGAGATGGTTGGATGGTATCACCGACTCAATGGACATGAGTTTAGGTAAACTCCGGGAGTTGGTGATGGACAGGGAGGCCTGGCGTGCTGCAGTCCATGGGGTCACAAAGAGTTGGACACGACTGAGTGACTGAACTGAACTGAACGAAACCTGGATAAAAATCAGGGATCTTAGCCACTAATCCATCAGGGGTTAGAGGCTAGAAGCAAAATTCCTTGGGCCCTTGCCCCTACTGAAAAAATGCATTTCTCAAATATGCAAAATGTAAAAAATAGGTATGAAGTTTATTATTAGAGATACAACACAACAAGTGGGCGAGCACACGGAGAAACAGCTTGTTTAGTGAAGACAGAAGCAACAAGCAGAGATACACACCTGGAGAGAAAGGGTGTGGGTGTTGCCCCTAGAAGGAGGAGTACGGTAAAAAGGCCATTGACCCATTTACATAGTGCAGTTCTTAGGGGTCTTTGTTTACTTTTGGCCAGTTATCTGCTGTCTTTTTCCTCACCTGACTTGTCCTGGGACTCTCCCCAGCATGTGTGTGCAACTTTTTTCCAAGATGGATTCCAGCCCAGAGGCCTGTGGAGAGGGTCTTGGCATCACATAATATGGGGCAGTCCCCCTTCTTTTGACCCCCAAGGAGCCTTTCTGTATATGTGTAATGTCTCCTTTTCTGCTAGGATGGGAAATATGTGGTCTCTTGATTTTTGACTCAAGCAAGGTTTAGCCCCTCTCAGTCCCTGCCGTAGCTGTTACATGAAAGTGTCCTTAAGAGACAAAGCCTGGCTATTTACCCTGATTCCTGTTGTAATTTCTATTTTGAAGTGCAAATAGGAGGCTGTTGTAATTACCTAGCCTCAAGCCCACTTGTCTCCTTCCTCAGGAAATATAAATAAGAGGTTAGTTGTAAATGCCTAGTTTGGAACCCATCTATCTCTTATCTCAACAGTACCCATCTTGAAGAAATATATACCATGTATAACCCCACATAGCACAGTTGTAATATTGTGATTCTAGGTATGAGAAGAAGCAACAAGGGAAATTATCTCCTGGGTTATAAGAGCCTGGTAAGTCAGAAAGACTGGAGAATCTTTAAGTATCTACAGAGCCTAATTGGGAAATATCACCTAGAGTGGCATGTTCACAAGAATTTTTGCCATATCAGGACAAACCTCCCAGCACCATGGGACAGAAATTGGTCATTAAATGTCTCCCAAATATTGGTCAAATTTCAGACCAAGAGGAGGAACTGAGAAATGGAATATTGCCTGCTGTATCAGTAAACAAATGATGCCATAGTCATCAGTGATTACAGCCACTGCCAGCAGTGGTGAGCTGGTGAACCCTGAGTGGACTCAGGATGGGAAAACACAATACTGGCCCCAGAGAGCTGAGGTGCATATCAAAGGAATGGTTTCAGTGAGCTGAGGCTCCTGCATCTTACCATATATAGAAGAGCACTAAATTACTTAACTTGAGATATCTGGTTTTCTTTAATTAATAACTATCTTTTGACTTCTTACTACTTGCCCTTTATTGCAAAACTGTATATCTTGGCTCTCTCCCTAGAATTCTCAAAGTAGTTCTCTCAGGATCACTTGAGATGCTGCCTCCCAGGCTTAAAGTCCTAAAAATTTCCATTGAATAAAACTTAAGTCTCAACTTTTAGGTTGTGAATTTTTTTTAAAAGTCAACATCAGACACAACATAAGCTTCATGAAGGCAGCTACCTTATATTAATTAAATGGTGACCTGTTTCCTCAAGACCAAGGATGTGTCTGGCACGTAATTGTTTTTAGTTGCTAAGTCACGTCCAATTCTTTTGTGACCTCATGGACTGTAGCCCACCAGGCTCCTCTGTTCATGGGATTTCCCAGGCAAGAATACTGGAGTGATCGAAGCCATATCTCTTGCATTGGCAGGCAGATTTACTGAGCCACCAGGGAAGCCCACCTGGAACACAATAGGAACTCAATAAATATTTGTTTATGAATGAAAGAACGTTAGTGACATTGTTGGGTCTCTTCACATGTACTTGCATTCCTACTGAACTGAAAACCCAAGTGTGGACTTTCCATTTCTTAGGATCCCCAGTTGTTTTCTGCTTAATGGCCTTAGCCTTCAGGCTTAGACCCAGAACAAAGAGGTACAAAGGAGGCTGCACTGAACCTATCTTCTCTAATCTCCACAGGAATGTTGCCCTTGCCCCACAAGTGCATTCCATTCCTTGCCTTGGAATGGGATCCCTCTTTCAGCAAAGGTATGCAAGAAAAGAGGATGTTTAGGGGACCAGGGTCAGGGTTCCAGCAATTATTGATGTTTTCTCCACATTCCCAGTGAGATCTGAAAATCACTGAGATCCTGAAAGTTCCCATCCACACCCCCCCCC
>NW_011494910.1:1563444-1564303 GCF_000754665.1 Bison bison bison
CCCCCCTTCATTGTGTCAACCAATCTAAGGGAAAAAAACAAAAATCAATTCAGACCATTTGGTTGGCTGCATTTGGACCAGGCAAGTAATTGTTTTATTGGTCTGGATTTCAGAATGTGATTTCTGGTTTTGCTTTCCTTTTCTACTTTGGGCTTGGCCACACTGAACTGAACTTTGTCTTATTGCATCTTGTAAGAATAATCAGCCTCCTCTGATTAGCCTAATGTTCATTTAACAGATGCATGTTGATATGTCTTCCATGTATCAGACACTGCTGTAACCACTTGGAATGCATCAGAAAACAAAAGAGATATAAGTTCTTTGTCCTACAGCAGCTTCTACTCTCAAGGCAAGGATGGTGTGTGGGATAACAATAAAAAATAAACATAATAAATAAGTTAGTTTATAGAATATTGGAGACTGAGTACTTTTGTTAGGGGAAGCTCACTGATTGAAACCGCCCACCGTGGCCAGGCACCATAGTAACCATTTCCATGAGTTGTTTTATGACAGGAGGTCCTGGTAAGGAACAGGGAAGTAATAGGCCTCCACCAACCAGAAGAGTTCGAGAAAGGTCAAAAGAAGACACCACCTGTCCGACCACCTCCCAGAATCCTTCTCTCTGGCATCCATCTTGGCTGAACAAGGCGTGCACCACCAAGGACTCTGAGTCAGAATGATTGGCTAAGGGCAACCCGGAAACTAACCCCATCACCATAAAACCCGAGACTGCCAGCCACGCGGCAGAGCAGTTCTCCTGGGTTCCCTTACCCTCCTGCTCTCCACCCAGGTGCCTTTCCCAATAAAATCTCTTGCTTTGTCAGCGCATGTGTCTCCTCAGACAATTCATTTCCGAGTT
>NW_011494910.1:1564403-1570384 GCF_000754665.1 Bison bison bison
GGGTTCCCTTACCCTACTGCTCTCCACCCGGGTGCCCTTTCCCAATAAAATCTCTTGCTTTGTCAGCGCATGTGTCTCCTCAGACAATTCATTTCCGAGTTAGACAAGAGCCCAGTTTCAAGCCCTGGAAGGGGTCCCCCTTCCTGCAACATTTTGAAAAAAAGTAGGTGGGAATAAAGAGACTGGGGTGAGGGGAGGTAGATTACAATTTTAAACAGAGAAATCTCCTTTAGAATGGGACATCTCAACAAAAAGCTGAAGGGGTTGAATTAGATATTCAGCCATGTGACTATCTAAGATGTTCAACCATGTAAATATCTTAGAGCAGAGCATTTCAGGCAGAGAGAGCAACAAATACTAAGGCCTTAAGGCAGGATCATGCATGGCCTGTTAAGGAATAGCTGTGTGATTGGAAAGGGTGAATGGGAGTTGTTAGGGGAAAAGGCCAGGGATGTGATAGGGACCATATCATCCAGGGCAATTAGCTGCTGTAAGGATTGGTCTTTACTCTTGTTATAGCCACGCATTCTGGGAAACAAGCTCACTCAGAAGGACAATGCAGATAGTGGAGTGCAGTGTATTACACTGGCGGGCCCAAGACAGAGTCTCCTCTTAGCCAAGGACCCCGACCAGTTTTTGTGAAAACCTTATATACTGTAAGTGTACATGCCCAAACCCACATCCCCAAATTCCGTGAAACTAGTCTGAACAAAGGAAAAGAAAGATACAATCAAAGTTAACCCGTGATTCATATGCCTTAAGCCTAGGTAGTTAACAGTGGACAATTATCAATAGGCCTGTGGTCATACCCCAATAAGCATAATAGAATTCATGATTCTATTCGGTTACACAGATAATTAGGGTATTCTTTTAGGCGTTGGAGAGTCTCGGTACGAGCCCTTGGGCTCTTCCATCCGGGGGTCTGGTTTTCCAGTTGGTATGTCGTTTCCATAGATACTGGGCATATAGCTCAAAATCCACAGTTCCGCCCAAGATGGAGTCCTGCTTTCAAGATGCAGCCTGTTCTGTCTGTTTCCTCCTGCATTCTGACAGGATTTTTAACAGAGGAGTTAAAGAATCCCTCAGGTATTGCATTAAGAACAGACTGTAAAGACACAACAGAAACAAGATCTATTTCTTACTATCCCAGTATTCTAGGCAAAAAAAAAGATGGTGGAAGCTGGTCGGGGAAGTAGTTGTAGGGGAGGAAAAAGTTTTCCTTGACTCTTTTAGGGTCCCTTGGTTGAGTCCGAAAGTTAAACTGATAAAGATTAACAGGAGAAAATCATACATATTTATTTTACATAATATAAGAATCTTCATAAGGAAATAAAGACTGAAAGAACAAAAAAAAAAAAGATTAAACCTGAGTGCTTTTAAAGCTAGGTTTGATGAGCAGTTCAAAGTCATGGAACAATACGCTAGGACAAAGAGACTGAGATATGCATAATAACCTGGAGAAAATTCAGCAAGCCTCATTCATTCAGATTCTTCTTCATGTCCAAGCGCCTTTTCTTGGGTATACGGATATTCCTTTCTTTATCATTTCCTATTTCATGTAAGAGCGTTTCTTTACATGACGGCCTTGGCAACTGCTTCAGGGGGAAAGGGCTGAAGAGGTCAGAGGGACCTTCCTGCTTCTGCTGTTTTCTCAAACTCCTTCAGCTTAAAATATTCAATATGCCCAGATACCATAATTTGGAATATGGTTAGATTCTGGATACACTCTGAATATAAGCCCACTGAAAGAAATAAATATGGCATTTGAGAGAAAGAAAGAAGTCAAAGATGACTCCTAGGTTTTCTCTTCAACAACTCAACAGAGTTGCCATCAGCAGAGACAGGAAAGTCAGGTTTGAGATGTATATTAGATTTTCCAGGTGGAGAAGCTGAGCAAGCAGTCGGATACACAGCCAGGAGCCCAGGAGAGAGATCGGACAGCTCTTGGCATAAAAATAAAGTATTCAAAGCCCTGAAACTGAATGAGAGGGTGAGAGCAGAGAAAGACTAGGGGGCCAAAGACTAAGGCTTAGGCACTCCGACATTTAGAGCAGCACTGACGACAGAAATACAACATGGGTAACATCACTTTGAAGTTTTCTAGTAGCCCACGCTTAGAAAAAGAAAAAGAAACAGGTGGAAGTATTATAACTTTAAGATATCCATAATGTTATCATTTCAATACTATAAATGTGGTCACTATAAAAATTATTAATGAAATATTTTATATCACCTTTTATCCTGATAAGTCTTTGAAATCTCACGTGTGCATGCTTACAGCAGTCTCCATTCAGGCTGGCCACGCTTCTAGCGCTCAAAAGAGCCCCTCGAGGCTAGAAGCTATGGTGTCGGACAACGTAGATTTAGAAGTTTGGGAGAAGAGAGACTAGCAAAAGAAACTGAGAAGGAGGAATCTGTGAGATAAAAGGAAGCTAATACACCATGGCTTCCTGGAAGCCAGGCGAGTAGAAGTGGTGATAATCTGTAGAATTCCTTTCGTGATAGTTTCCGTTTTCTTGATGAGGAAGCAAGCTAGGTTCACTGCCCAGAGAGAAAAGGCGAGAGGATGTATGGGGAGCATGAGGATATAAGAGGAGAGTGTGAGAGAGGAAACAGGCTAAGAGAGTAAAGGATGACTGCTGGACAGCTAAAGACTCACTGAGATTGGTAATCATGAATTTAAAGTGAGAATAAGTCTGTGAAGTTGGGTGTTTTTCTCTAGCCACAAAGATTCAGGCAATATAGGCAGAGACTTGGATTTAACCAGGGTAATGATTTTATGCCCTCCTTCTGGATGCTACTTTGCTTCGAGTAAAGCTATTCAGATTGCATATAATGTAAATCATCTCACAGTAGGTAGATCAAAACAGAAAATTTGTTGGAAGGATTCTGGGTAATTTTCAGAAATCAAAGACTGCCAGGAGAGTCAAGAAGAAGGCAGCAGTCAGGAATCATGCTCTGGGCACGGCTAATCCATGCCTAATCCATGCCTCCGCTGTTGCTGATCCCACAGAGTGATCCCACAGAGATGCTGGCCCCACCAGTATCAAGAGGATACCACTTCACCACCAGCCTCAGAACTCAGAGATATCTTTTAATTTGCATCACTAAGAGAGAGAATCTGATGGAACAAGCTTAGACCAAATGAGGTGTAAGTCAAGAAAAATTATGGGGGATATGCAACAGTTAAATTCAAAATATTATCTTATACTATACATTTGCAAAAACATACAGCATCAGAGACTGACTCCTAGTAAATATTCATAACAAAGAAATTTTGGTGGAATATTCACTGTTACAAGATAGATTTTTTTAAAGATAAAATCATGGTGCTCTTACAAATATAAAATGAACATATATCAAAGATTTTATTTGACTCAAGTAATGATGCAGGGTTTCAACCAGTCCAAAGGAGAATTCAAAGACCAGACATATATAGGCCCTAAAATCAATCTACAAAAAAATACAAAATTAGATTTTTTTTGTGGGAAGGAGGGAGACAAGTTGTCCCTTCACTAGACAAGATTCATTTGCCTGTGTTTAAACAGAATTATTTGCATTGCTATGTTATATTCAACTTGTCATAAAAGAGCTCAAAGACAATGAAAAGTGCAAACTCTTTTCAAAGAATCAGATAACCTAGAAGGATGTGCTCTAGATAAGGCTTCATTTTCTTTCTTATTTATCTATTTAGTTATTTATGGCTGTGCCAGGTCTTGGTTTTGGCATGTAGGATCTAGTTCCCTGACCAGGGACTGAACCCAGGCTCCCTGAATTGGAAGTGCAGAGTCTTAGCCACTGGACCAAGGGAAGTCCCTAAAACATCATTTTCAATTGAATACATACAGTAATTCTTTATCCATTTAAAAATTTTTCACAATTTTTTCTGCACCTGAAAATACCCAAATTGTTGGTAAACACATTTTTTCATGATTCTCTCACCGTCCAATATTTTTATGTGCTTAATATTATTTTGGTGCCTTCTCATTTTTAAAAATAAAGTTTTACATTTCATTATGTAAAGTTATATAGCATTTAGAATCACAATTACACATAATAAAATATCAAATATCCAGATTCCTTGGAAAATGTGCATAAATCGTATCCCTGTAAGTCCCCAAGTTCTATCATCTCATTTATTTTGGTTTTTCTAAGCCATAGTGGATCTCTGCATCTAAAAATCTATTAATATAAAGGGGGAAGACTGTTAGTGATATGAGCAAATACTCACAGGAGATCAGAAAATGCCACCCCAAGATATGGCTCTTTGGCATAGGATTATTTTGAACTGGAGGCAAGTGACAATCAGAGAAAAAGCCTTCTTAGAAGTTGCCCTACTGACTAAGAGCAGATACTTCGGAGAAATGAGGACTGCTGTAAATCTCTTCTGGGAGAGTTTTAAAGCGTAAAGAAGATGAAAAGTCAGCACTGAGACAGATCTGCAAACAAGGCTTATTGAAATAACCCTTGTCTTCCATTTCCTTTCCATGTGTACTTACCTTCCCGTAGTTTGCCACCCTAAAAGCCTAAACCAATTTTCCTCTGTCTTGTCCCTTCTCTACAAATTTATTATTCTTTGTTAAAATGCTATGCAAGCCCCAAGTTCTAACCACTCCTGCGAGTTACTCACCACTGAGTTTCCCCCATGTGTATGCACTCTGCACATGTTAATAAACTGTTTTTCTATTGTTAATCTGTCTTTTGTCAGTTTAATTCCCAGGGCTCTAGCAGGAGAAAGGTTTTTCTTTTCCCCTCTACCCACAAAATGAACATTAAACGTTAAAGAGCAAGATACAAGTGTTTATTCTAGTGGAGCCAAACTTTTTCCTTTGTCTTCTTTCTTCATTTTGAGAACCCAGAATGTGCAGAATACAATTACCTATATTCCTCTCTGCAGAATTCATAGTTATTAACAATCATATTTTTCTAATCTTTTTGCCTGTTGTGGTAGGTTATATTCCTGTTACCCCCTTTCCTGAGAGAATTATGTGTACCCCCTCCCATTGCCACATGAGTTTCAGAACACATCCCAGGTATGTCAGGCTTGGCCGCTTGACTTCTTTTGTGGGTTAAAGCCTATGTGCTAATTCCTAGCTGATGCTTAAATAACCATGATACTCCACTTTTCTTCTCCCTCTGCTGAGAAATTAGTTTCTTCTTGTTAGGCAGTTAGAATAGGGATGGAGGTCAGAGGAAGCCACAGCTAGAGGGGGGAAAAAAAAAGCTCACAAAAAGTAGAAGTCACAGACGAGTGGGAACCTCTGGTGGGAAAATATGTCCCCTTCCTTGACTTGTTTTGGGCTTATGAAGGTACAGTCTCCTATTTGCATAGTGCATAACCAACCAGGCCCCAGGAACCTACTCAGGGGAGGGAACAAGGGATATAAAAGAGGGAAGCCAAAATAAGAAAGGGCCATTCCTGTGGGGGTGGGTCCACTCTTACACCTTAAGAGTGTGCTGATAACTGCTTACCTGATATATTTGCCTGCTTGAGCTGTAACTGGTCTGTTATTTCAATTCTTTGCTATGACAAGATAAGAACTGAGGAAGAAGAACCAGCCCGACATCTTAAAGAAGAACTGATCTGACATTTTGTTGCCGTGACTTGGGTCGCCTACTTCTCATCAGCAAAGGTAAGGGTCTTTGCCCCTATGGCTGGAAAGACCTTAACCTCCTTTCCTGCTGCTCCCCTTTATGCTACTCTATACAATGTACTGGGAAGGCTGCTGCCTCTAAGGCCTTCTCCAAAGTTTCTTGTCTCCTTGAATCCTTTGTGAACAGGCAAGTGGCAATGGAAACAATTAAGGAACCCCAGCGAGGGTTATGCTCCTGTGTGTTCCAAAGGCCCCACTGCCTTCTGTGCTCCAGTAGCTGCTGCTCAAGGGAGCAAGGGCTCTCCTTTCCTCTTTCTCCTTTAAACTGAGGATTAGGGCTATTGAAATTGTGTGGGCCTAGGTCAGGCATTTAAAAGCCCTGGCAAT
>NW_011494910.1:1570484-1582422 GCF_000754665.1 Bison bison bison
AAAATCTCATGGGCGGAGGAGCCTGGTGGGCTGCAGTCCATGGGGTCGCTAAAGAGTCAGACACGACTGAGCGACTTCACTTTCACTTTTCACTTTCATGCTTTGGAGAAGGAAATGACAACCCACTCCGGTGTTCTTGCCTGGAGAATCCCAGGGATGGGGGAGCCTGGTGGGCTGCCGTCTATGGGGTCGCACAGAGTCGGACACGACTGAAGCGACTTAGCAGCAGCAGCAGCAGGGCACCTGCCATTCGAAGACTCCCGTGACAGGATAAGGGGGTCATGGAAAGGGCCCATTTAATGTCTGCCCCCAGTAAAACAACTTCCATGCAACTCAGGCACATATTCATACAAGCAAAACACTGAGCCCACTTCTCCTTGGCTGCCACACTATGAGGGGGAGTCTTCGTTTTCTTTTGCCTACCTAGTCCTACCTAATGGACTTCCTATAACATGTCTCAGCCCCCTGCGTCTCTTGTTCCTTCTTCCCTCTATGCTATGTTGCAAATGACTTTGGGGAAGATTGACACTTACACTGTCCCTAAAGACCTGTACACTCTGGGAGGGCTGTGGGAATGCATGTTGCTTTCATGATTTCCTTGGAAACTGGTTGGACAGGTGGCCTTGGGGAGCCTCATCTGAGAAAATTCCTCCAGGCAGCATGGTCTCTACCACCCTCCAAGGGCTGAGAAACTCCCTCCTCCACCTCTCATGTCTCAAGACACCTGAGAGCACGACATAAGCCACTGCGTAAGTCCAAACAGTCCACAGGCCACAAGCCAGCCTAGGAATTCCTCCAAGACAGCCTCTCTCAGGCCAACTCTGATCATCTGAGTGCCCCCAATCACTTTGGGGGTTGTGCCTACTTACCATCTGGGTCCAAGTTTTGCAGGCATATCTCATACCTGAGGAAATTCACCCCAAACAGGAATGGTGCCCCTATACTTCAAGCCTCCAGAGCACTCCCCATATTCCTTTTCAGTAAATTCCTTTCTCCTTGGTCTCTAAGGGTCCTACTGCCACTGCTTTTGTGGCCCTGGACATTCACCCTTTGCACACGGGTACCCTTTAACCAACCAAGGGTGGAAGCAATTCTCATATCTTTAGGTGGATCAACAGATCCGCTTATTTATCACTATTTCTGTTATCAAGTAGCATGGATCCAGAACTGGAAAAGGTCAGTTTCATTCCAAACCCAAAGAAAGGCAATGCCAAAGAATGTTCAAACTACTGCACAAGTACACTCATTCACATGCTAGCAAATTAATGCTCAAAATTCTCCAAGCTAGGCTTCAATAGTATGTGAACCGTGAACATCCAGATGTTTAAGCTGGATTTAGAAAAAAGCAGAGAGACCAGAAAACAAATTGCCAACATCCGTTGGATCATCGAAAAAGCAAGAGAGTTCCAGAAATACATCTACTTCTACTTTATTGACTACACCAAAGCCTTTGACTGTTTGGATCACAACAAATTGTGGAAAATTCTTAAAAGAGATGGGAATACCAGGCCTGACCTGCCTCCTGAGAAATCTGTATGCAGGTGAGGAAGCAACAGTTAGAACTGGACATGGAACAACAGACTGGTTCCAAATTGGGGAAAGGAGTACGTCAAGGCTGTATATTGTCACCCTGCTTATTTAACTTCAATGCAGAGTACATCATGAGGAACGCTGGGCTGGATGAAGCACAAGCTGGAATCAAGATTGCTGGGAGAAATATCAATAACCTCAGATATGCAGATGACACCATCCTTATGGCAGAAAGTGAAGAAGAACTAAAGAGCCTCTTGATGAAAGTGAAAGAGGAGAGTGAAAAAGTTGGCTTAAACCTCAACATTCATAAAACTAAGATCATCGGATCTGGTCCCATCACTTCATGGCTAATAGACGGGGAAGAAATGGAAACAGTGACAGACTTTACTTTTATGGGCTCCAAAATTACAGCAGATGGTGACTGCAGCCATGAAATTAAAAGATGCTTGCTTCTTGGAAGAAAAACTATGACCAATCTAGATAGCATATTAAAAAGCAGAGATGTTACTTTGCCAACAAAGGTCAGTCTAGTCAAAGCTATGATTTTTCCAGTAGTCATGTATGGATGTGACAGTTGGACTATAAAGAAAGCTGAGTGCCAAAGAATTGATACTTTTGAACTGTGGTGTTGGAGAAGGCTTTTGAGAGTCCCTTCGACTGCATGGAGATCCAACCAGTCCATCCTAAAGGAAATCAGTCCTGAACATTCATTGGAAGGACAGATTCTGAAGCTGAAACTCCAATATTTGGCCACCTGATGCGAAGAACTGACTCATCTGAAATGACTCTGATGCTGGGAAAGATTGAGGGCAGGAGGAGAAGGGGACAGAGGATGAGATGAGTGGATGGCATCACCAACTCAATGGACATGAGTTTGAGTAAACACCAGGAGTTGGTGTTGGACGGGGAGGCCTGGCGTGCTGGGGTTGCAAAGAGTCAGACACAACTGAGCGACTGAATGGAACTGAACTGAAAAATGGGATAATCCCACTGTAAGAAATACTTTCCTCTGCCACTATGGTGGGTTTTAGAATTCCCATGATAAGCCTCTTAACCTTATCCAGCAGAGGGCAGATAGAAAGGGAACCACAATCACAGAAAATTAACCAAACTGATCACGTGGACCACCGCCTTGTCTAACTCAATGAAACTATGAGCCATGCCCCATGTACAGCCACCCAAGGCTGACAGCTTATGGTGGAGAGTTCTGACAAAAAGTGGTCCACTGGAGAAAGGAATGGCAAACCACTTTAGCATTCTTGCCTTGAGAACTCCATGAATAGTATGAAAAGGCAAAAAGATATGATACTGAAAGATGAACTTCCAGGTTGGTAGGTGCCCAATATGCTATAGAAGAAAAGCAGAGAAAAAGCTCCAGGAGGAATGAAGAGGCTGAGTCAAAGTGAAAACAACACCCAGCTGTGGATGTGTCTGGTGAAAGTAAAGTCCGATGCTGTAAAGAGCAACATTGCATGGGAACCTGGAATGCTAGGTCCGTGAATAAAGGTAAATCAGAAGTGGTCAAACAGGAGATGGCAAGAGTGAACATCGAAATTTTAGGAATCAGGGAACTAAAATGGACTGGAATGGGTGACTTTAATTCAAATGACCATTATATTTACTACTGTGGGCAAGAATCCCTTAGAAGAAAAGGAGCATCCCTCATAGTCAACAAAAGAGTCCAAAACACAGTACTTGGATGCAATCTCAAAAACGACAGAATGATCTCTGTTCGTTTAAAAGGCAAACCATTCAATATCACAGTAATCCAAGTCTATGCACCAACCACTAATGCCAAAGAAGCTGAAGTTGGATGATTCTATGAAGACCTACAAAACCTTCTAGAGTTAACACCAAAAAAAAAAAAAAGATGTCCTTTTCATCACAGGGGACTGGAATGCAAAAGTAGGAAGTCAAGAGAAACCTGGAATAACAGGCAAGTTTAGCCTTGGAACACAAGATAAAGCAAGGCAAAGGCTAACAGAGTTTTGCCAAGAGAACACGCTGGTCATAGCAAACACCCTCTTCCAACAACACAAGAGAAGACTCTACTCATGGACATCACCAGATGGTCAACACTGAAATCAGATTGATTATATTCTTTGCAGGTGAAGATGGAGAAGCTCTATACAGTCAGCAAAAACAAGACTGGGAGATGACTGTGGCTCAGATCAAGAACTCCTTACTGCCAAATTCAAACTTAAATTGAAGAAAATATGGAAAATCACTAGGCCCTTCAGGTATGACCTAAATCAAATCCCTTATGATTGTACAGTGGAAATGACAAATATATTCAAGGGATCAGATCTGATAGAGTGCCTGAAAAACTATGGATGGAGATTCATAACACTGTACAGGAAGTGGGGATCAAAATCATCCCCAGGAAGAAATACAAAAAGGCAAAATGGTTGTCTGAGGAGGCCTTACACATAGCCAAAAAAAAGAAGAGAAGCAAAAGGCAAAGGAAAAAAGGAAAGATATACCCATCTCAGTGCAGAGTTCCAAAGAACAGGCAAGAGATAAGAAAGCCCTCTTCAGTGATCAGTGAAAAGAAATAGAGGAAAACAATAGAATGGAAAAGACTAGAGATCTCTTCAAGAAAATTAGAGATACCAAGGGAACATTTCATGCAAAGATGGGCTCGATAAAGGACAGAAATGGTATGGACCTGACAGAAGCAGAAGATATTAAGAAGAGGTGGCAAGAATACACAGAAGAATGGTACAAAAGAGATCTTAATGACCCAGATAACCATGAGGGTGTGATCACTCACCTAGAGCCAAACATCCTGGAGTGGAAGTCAAGTGGGCCTTAAGAAACATCACTATGAACAAAACTAGTGGAGGTGATGGAATTCTAGCTGAGCTGTTTCAAATCCTGAAAGATGATGCTGTGAAAGTGCTGCACTCAATATGTCAGCAAATTTGGAAAACTCAGCAGTGGCCACAGGATGGGAAAAGGTCATTTTTCATTCCAATCCCAAAGAAAGGCAATGCCAAAGAATGCTCAAACTACCACACAGTTGGCACTCATCTCACATGCTAGCAAATTAATGCTCAAAATTCTCCAAGTTAGGCTTTAACAGTACAAGAACCGAAAACTTCCAGATGTTCAAGCTGGAATTTAAAAAGGTAGAGGAGCCAGAGATCAAATTGCCAGCATCTGTTGGATCATAGAAAAAAAAAGAGAGTTCCAGAAAAACATCTACTTCTGCTTCATTGACTACACTAAAGCCTTTGACTGTGTGGATCACAACAAATTGTGCAAAATTCTTAAAGTGATGGGAAGACCAGACCACCTGAACTGCCTCCTGAGAAATCTGTATGCATGTCAAGAAGCAACAGTTGGAACCGGACATGAAACAGCAGACCAGTTCCAAATTGAGAAAGGAGTACATCAAGGAGGTATATTGTCATCCTGCTTATTTAACTTATATGCAGAGTACATCATGTAAAATGCTGGGCTGGATGAAGCACAAGCTGGAATCAAGATGCTGGGAGAAATATCAGTAACCTCAGATAAGCAGATGACACCACCCTTATGGCAGAAAGTGAAGAGGAACTAAAGATTCTCTTGATGAAAGTGAAAGAGGAGAGTGAAAAAGGTGGCTTAAAACTAAACATTCCAAAAACAAATATCATGGCATCTGGTCCCATTACTTCATTGTAAAGAGATGGGGAAACTATGGAAACAGTGACACACTGTTTTCTTGGGCTCCAAAATCACTGCAGATGGTGACTGCAGCCATGAAATTAAAAGATGTTTGCTCCTTGGAAGAAAGGCTATGATCAACCTAGAAAGCATATTAAAAAGCAGAGACGTTACTTTGTCAACAAAGTCTGCATAGTCCATGCTATGGTTTTTCCAGTGGTCATGTATGGATGTGAGAGTTGGAGTATAAAGAACGCTGAGCGCAGAAGAATTGATACTTTTGAACTGTGATGTTGGAGAAGACTCTTGAGAGTCCCTTGGACTGCAAGGAGATCCAACCAGTTCATCCTAAAGGAAATCATTCCTGAATATTCATTGGAAGGACTGATGTTGAATATGAAACTCCAATTTGGCCACCTTATGCAAAGAGCTGACTCATTAGAAAAGCCCCTGATGCTGGGAAAGATTGAAGGCAGGAGGAGAAGGGAATGACAGATGAGATGGTTGAATGGTATCACTGACTCAATAGACATGAGCCTGAGCTAGCTCCAGAAGGTGGGAATGACAGGGAAGCCTGGCGTGCTGCAGTCCATGGAGTCACAAAGAGTCAGACACGACTGAGAGACTGAAAAACAGCAACACAATGCAGTGACGAGGGCCCTCCAGGCCCGCCTGCCAGGTTATGCCTGCTATCTTGCTTGGCTCCACACCACGCCATTTATAATACCACGGCTGGAAGTTCCCACTTCTTACCCAACCCAGAGCTCATCACCACCAGGGATGGTGGCATGCTCTGCTCCAGTAAAGGAGGCCTCAAGGAGCCCAGTCTGCCTTGAGACCCACATTCTGACTCGGGACACCGGCTGTCAGTCTGCAACCAAAATGGTACACTTGCTGACCTGAGAGTCAGGGGATGCCTCTCAGTCGGTGCACGTGACTGGGAAGGCCTCCCAAGCCTCCCATTCAGACTTACCAACATTGGCCACGCTAGAGATCCCAGCTATGCCTGGCTCTAGTTGGGGTTCCAGGAGTCTCAGAGCTACCTTGGGCTCTGCACCTAGACCCAGGGATGCATGGCTCTCAGCCCACACACCTTAACGTGTGTCAGGGGAGGCTCACCCTGGGGTCCGTACCAGGGCTAAGAGGTTTTTCTCTGTCCTGGCTGTCTTTCTAGATGGGAAACAACCACCAACTCATCTGAAGATGCCCTTACGATGTATCCTTAGTAACTGGGAGCTATTGACCCTCAGACTCTGAGGCCAAGATCCTTAAAATTCTTTTGTAATTCTGTATGGCTGTAATATAGCCTGGGGGATGGGGAACGCTGGCCCAAAATTGGGAGCTTAAATTACAATACCATTCTACAATTGGATCTGTTCTATAAGAGACAAGGGAAATGGGTAGAGATCCCCTATGATCAAATTTTCTTCCAATTAAGAGACATGAAGGAACTCTGCCTTGAGTGTAAGATTAATGTATGCTCTGAGTGCAGACCTGCTAAACAGATGGTGTTAGAGAGACCACCAAGAAAAAGAGGCCCCCCTTGAAAGTCTGCCTCCCGCCACTCCACCCTCAATATATCCAGAATTAGCCCCATAACCCAGAGTGCCCTTTCCACTGGCTCAAGTATGACCTTTAGCTGAAACTGGAGGGGAATTTGGACCAAACTGAATGCATAAGCCCTTCTGTCCCCTAGAACTAAGGCAAATAAACAGGATTTGGGAAGCTACATGAATGACCCAGGTAAATATATAGACGCAATTCAGCATATCACCTTGGCCTTTGACCTAACATGGAAAGATGTCATGGTCATATTTAATCGAACCTTATCTGACCCTGAGAATGATAGGGTCATAAGGGAGGCCTGAAAATATGCTTTGGGGCTTCTTATGTCAAGCAGTAAATATTCAGTGGGGGAAGAGCAGTTCCCTCCTCAGTTCTCAGTTGGAATTATAATAGCCCTGGTCAAATTTGGAAAAGAGACCATCCTTTATTCTGTATAAAGTCATGATTAAAAGCAGCTCAACAGAAAGTGATCAGCTATGCCCAAGTCTCAGCAGTAACTCAGGAGCTCAATGAAAACCCCGTCATCTTTTTAGAAAGACTAAAAGAGGCCCTCCAAAATTTCATCAGTCTGGACTTAGACTCTTATGAGGTAAAGGTGATATTAAGGATAAATTCCTGTCCCAATGTGCCTCAGATATAAGAATAAAGTTACAAAAGTTATAACAACAAGACACTATGGCCTTCCTGGATGAGGTAGTCCAGATGGCAACCAATACCTTTTATAATAGAGAACAGAAGAGGGAGGCCAAGGCCCAGGAAAGGGAAAGAAGGAAGGAGACAAGGCATGCCAAAATGCTAGCCACCCAGCAGCCAACTCAGAGTCCTGAAGGACAAGGCACGAGACAAATGCCAAATCTGTAGACAGGCTGGACATTGGGCTAAGCAATGTCTGAATCGTTGCACGCCTCCTATAACAGCCTGTCACAAATGCCACCAACTGGGGCATTGGACAGCACCCCGCCCTTGGGGCCTGAGAGTCCTGGGGTCAACCTCCAAGCCATCCCCGGTAATGGTCCATCAGGACTGAAGCAGCCCACTCCAGCCAGCCCACTCCAGCCAGTCCCATATCTCAGATAACCATCACAGAGCTGGAGCCAAGGGTGCAACTGGTTGTGGCAAGTAGGTCTGAAAATTTTTTCATCAACACCGGGCTGCCTACTCTGTACTGACCTCCTACTTGAGAGCCATCTCCCCCCAAGACGTGTGCCATTTTGGGTGCCATAGGAAAAACATTTACAAAAGAATTCACCCAGGCACTTCTTTGTTGCTGGTGTGGTCAGATATTTTCCCACCAGCCCATGGTGGTTCCTGAGTGTCCCACTCCTCTGTTAGGAAGGGCCATACTTACCAAACTGGGAACCACCTTTATGATGGGGAACTTTTCAGCCCCCAGGGCTCTACAAGTCCTAATTATAGTTGAGGAGCCCACAACAGCCCCCCCTCCCCCACCCCATGAGAAGGGACCAGAGACCTTGGGAGGACAGAATTAACCCTGAGGTGTGTAATTCAGTTCCTAAACTTTTTGACAGTCTCTCACGCCAAAGCATAGATGGTCCAGACACAGGTCACTTATCTCAGAGTTCAAATTATGCATGGGAGATCAAATTATGACTGTCTTCCGACTGAGTGCAAGGGATTCTTCAGCTGCCTGCCCCTCTGACTTGAGAGCAATTGCGGGCCTTCTTGGGGTTAACTAAGTATTGCAGAATCTGGATACCCAGCTATGGCCGAATCACTCAGCCCTTACATAAAAGCTTGAAAAGACAGGATGATTCAATTCCAATGGCGTGATGATGTCCTCAAAAGAAGGCTGAAGCTGCTCTAAAGCAGGCCTTAATCCAGGCACCTGCTTTAAGGTTGCTGGGCCCAGAGAAACCATTCCAACTGTATGGTCATGAGAGGGAAGGGATAGCCTTGGGATTGCAAACTCAAAGGCTGGGACCTGAACCCCAGGCAGTGGCTTACATATCTAAGAGGCTCAACCCAACTATCTGAGGCTAGCCTCCCTGCTTTCAAAACCTAGAGGTCATAGTAGTCCTAATAAAAGATGCCCTAAAGCTCTCATTAGAAAGTGAGCTAACTATTTTTACCAGCTACCAAGTGAAACAACTTTTAAGTGGAAAAGGCCACTTATGGATGTCAGAACAAAGGATCCTCAGATATCAGTGATCAGTTCAGTGATTATTTCAGTCACTCAGTCGTGTCCGACTTTCTGCGACTCCATGGACTGCAGCACACCAGGCCTCCCTGTACATCACCAACTCCCAGAGCTTGTTCAAACTCACGTCCATTGAGTCAGTGATGCCATCCAACCATCTCATCCTCTGTCGTCCCCTTCTCCTCCTGCCTTCAATCTTTCCCAGCATCAGGGTCTTTTCCAGTGAGTCAGTTCTTTGCATGAGGTGGCCAAAGTATTAGAGTTTCAGCTTCAATGTCAGCCCTTCCAGTGAATATTCAGGACTGATTTCCTTTAGGATGGACTGGTTGGATCTCCTTGCAGTCCAAGGGACTCACAAGAGTCTTCTCCAACACCACAGTTCAAAAGCATCAATTTTTCGGTGCTCAGCTTTCTTTATAGTCCAACTCTCACATCCATGCATGACCACTGGAAAAACCATAGCCTTTGACTAGACAGATATCAAGTAATGCTAATGGAAAACCCTTGACCATAGTCTGCTGTGGGACACTCAATCCTGCTACTCTCCTTCCCCTGACAGAAGAGTCTCTCCCTTTTCACTCTTGTGTAGAAATTTTAGACCATTGGACAAAACCCCGAGAGGGATTATTGGAAGAACCTCTGACCAATCCTGAGAAAATTTGGTACACTGATGGGAGCAGCTTTGTCTTAGATGGGGAAAGGAGAGCAGGGTATGATGTAGTCTCCAATCATGAGACCACAGGGGTGAAACCTCTACCACTAGGAACTTCAGCCCAGTTCACTGAGTCCATAGCTCTGACTTGGGCTTTAGACCTGGGGAAAAGGAAGAGAGTAACTATTTACACAGACTCCAAGTATGCCTTTCTGATGCCACACACATGCTGCCACTTGGAAAGTGAGGGGCCACCTGACCACTCAAGGGTCCCCAATCAAGCACGGTGACTGAATTATTAGGCTCTTGGAGGTAGTCCACCTGCCCACTGAGGTTTTGTTCTCTCACCATGAAAGTGAAAGCGTTAGTCACTCAGTCATGTCTGACTCTTTGCAACCTCATGGACTGTAGCCTGCCACGTTCCTCTGTCTATGGAATTCTCCAGGCAAGAATTCTGCAGTGGGACTGTAGAGGACACCAAAAGGGGAATACAGAAGTGGCATGAGGGAACCAAGCTGCTGAACAGCACTGCAGAGCAGCACTGCAGGGCAATGACCCAATAAGGATTGCCACCCTAGTTCCACAGGCTAACTCGCCAGAAACTCTTTCATATACTGAAGGTGCAACCCTCAAGGCTTCAAGTGTGGGCTTCCAACAAGACTATATGGTTTCTAAAGGAGGGTCAGCTCTTTCTGCCTGGATACCACCACTGGAAGTTGGTTAACCCCCTACATGCCACCACTTATCTAGGGGACAAAAGCCTCCAAAGATTACTGGAAAGGTCCTTCAAGGGAATAGGCCTCCAAATGACCATAAGGCAGGTGGTCCCTCGTGTCCCACTTGCCAACTAAATAACCCCTAAAGAGCTCAAAAACTACAGTTGGCCCAACCCATCCAGCATCGGGGAACATACTCAAGCAGGGGAGGACTGGCAGATAGACTTCACCCAGATGCTGGCCTCTCAAGAATATAAGTACCTACCGGTTATGGTAGATCCCTTTACAGGGTGGGTTGAATGCTTTCCCACCCAGACTGAAAGGGCTGAAGAGGTAGTGAAAAAGCCGCTCCACGAAATTATTCCAAGATGTGGTCTACACAGGGTACTACAAAGCAACAATGCAACATCATTTGCTTCTAAAGTCACGCAAGGGGTTTCCAGAGCACTGGGCATTACCTACCACCTTCACTGTGCATGGAGGCCTCAGTCTTTAGGAAAAGTGGAAAGAGTCAATCAATTTTAAAATCAACAATTAAAAAAATAACCCAGGAAATCTACCTCAGATGGAAAGAGGCTCTGCCAATAGCCTTCCTCCTCACTCATATTACAGGTTTCCCTGATAGCTCTGTTGGTGAAGAATGTACCTGCAATGTGGGAGACTGGGTTCAATCCCTGCGTTAGGAAGATCCCCTAGAGATGGGAATGGCTACCACTCCAGTATTTTCGGCCTGGAGAATTCCATGGAGAGAGTCCATCCGGTTGCAAAGAGCTGGACACAACTGAGCGACTTTCACTTTCACTCACATAACTCCTAAAAAACAGATCTGTCTCAGATCCTATGAGATGCTATATGGGAGATCTTTTGTTTACGTCATGGCCTCTTTTTAGATCAAGAGTCTCAGGCCCTCCAATCTTACACTATGGCCATTGAACAATTCCAACAAGAATTGCGCTTGTGGGGTGTCAACCAGGACACAAAGAACTCTGAGGGACTGCCACTATATGCCCTGGACACCAAAGGTATGGAAAGATGGGTCTTGAGGGCTCAATTCCAGCCCAAACAGACAGGCCCATACCCTGTAATACTTTCTACCCCTACAGCAGTCAAGGTTCAGTTCAGTTCAGTTCAGTTTAGTTGCTCAGTCACATCCGACTCTTTGCGACCCCATGAATCACAGCACGCCAGGCCTCCCTGTCCATCACCAACTCCCGGAGTTCACCCAAACTCAAGTCCATCAAGTCATCCAGCCATCTCATCCTCTGTCGTCCCCTTCTCCTCCTGCACCCAATCCCTCCCAGTATCAGGGTCTTTTCCAATGAGTCAACTCTTTGCATGAGGTGGCCAAAGTATTGGAGTCTCAGCCTCAGCATCAGTCCTTCCAATGAACACCCAGGACTGATCTTCTTTAGGATGGACTGGTTGGATCTCCTTGCAGTCCAAGGGACTCTCAAGAGTCTTCTCCAACACCACAGTTCAAAAGCATCAATTTTTCGGTGCTCAGCTTTCTTTATAGTCCAACTCTCACATCCATACATGACCACTGGAAAAACCATAGCCTTGACTAGACAGACCTTTGTTAGCAAAGTAATATCTCTGATTTTTAACATGCTATCTAGGTTGGTCGTAACTTTCTTTGACAGCAATCAAGGTACCAGGACA
>NW_011494910.1:1582522-1584296 GCF_000754665.1 Bison bison bison
CTCCCTGTACATCACCAACTCCCAGAGCTTGTTCAAACTCACGTCCATTGAGTCAGTGATGCCATCCAACCATCTCATCCTCTGTTGTCCCCTTCTCCTCCTGCCTTCAATCTTTCCCAGCATCAGGGTCTTTTCCAGTGAGTCAGTTCTTTGCATGAGGTGGCCAAAGTATTGGAGTTTCAGCTTCAACGTCAGCCCTTCCAATGAATATTCAGGACTGATTTCCTTTAGGATGGACTGGTTGGATCTCCTTGCAGTCCAAGGGACTCTCAAGAGTCTTCTCCAACACCATAGTTCAAAAGCATCGATTCTTTGGCGCTCAGCCTTCTTCACAGTCCAACTCTCACATCCATACATGACCACTGGAAAAACCATAGCCTTGACTAGACAGACCTTTGTTAGCAAAGTAATATCTCTGATTTTTAACATGCTATCTAGGTTGGTCATAACTTTCTTTGACAGCAATCAAGGTACTAGGACACAACTCTGGGATACACTAGTCTCAAATCAAGCTGTGGAAGGAGATAGGAGAGGATGCCCAGTATACCTGTGAGCCCCTGGGAGACCTTTGATACCTATTCAAAACTATGGATCAGCACCATTCTGATGAACATCCAGGGACCTGAATCTCAGGTTAAGCCTCATGTTCTGCCTATACTTCATTACTATCACCTTTTTAGGTTGCTTATTCCAAGGAAACTCTTTCTATGTTTGTTATATCCAAATTCCATAAGCCCTATACCCTAGATGGCATGACGTGGTACCTCTTTCTGGTCTGCCTTGCTGGTTTAGACTACTCAAACAAAGACTACACCCTTTGAGCCTGGCCATCTCAGAGGTTGCCAAGTCCCTCAACAAGTCTGGCTGTTCGGTGTGCCCTGATCCAGCCATCCAAAACGTGATGATATAACATGGTGACTTACTTGAGTATCCTTTAGTGGCCATCCTATACCCTTTGCTGACCTGGCACAGGTCAATAGGAGCTGGCTAAATTCTACTCGCTCATAAGGAGATATCCTAGAGGTCAGAAAAGTTGAAACCATGTCTGGTGTTGCCCCAGTATGCTTTATGAGTCACCCCTGGCAAAATGGAAAACCATGCATGAAGGTGCTTGTGATCTCTTCACTGGGGCACTTAGCTTCTCCACCCACTGTAACTGGACTATGGAGATACGGAACTCCTCCCAGCTCTGGGACTCGAGGTTCAGAAACACCAAAACAAGGACCCAAATCCTCAATTGTTCACCTCAGATGGATGGATAGACATCAAAGGAAGCAGTTGGTATCAAAACCAGACCACCAACCCCTGAGGCTGGAATGGGCACCCCTTGTTGGTGGAGATGTAAAAAATTGAACATATACATATGATTTTTTGACCCATAACAACTCTAATAGCTTCCCTAACAATAATGATGGAACCTGGTTCGCAGATGTTGAGCAATACGTGAACCGTGAACTTCCAGATGTTCAGGCTAGTTTTAGAAAAGGCAGAGGAACCAGAGATCAAATTGCCAACATCCGCTGGATCATGGAAAAAGGAAGAGAGTTCCAGAAAAACATCTACTTCTGCTTTATTGACTATGCCAAAGCCTTTGACTGTGTGGATCACAAGAAACTGTGGAAAATTCTTCAAGAGATGGGAATACCAGACCACCTGACCTGCCTTTTGAGAAACCTATATGCAGGTCAGGAAGCAACAGTTAGAACTGGACATGGAACAACAGACTGGTTCCAAATAGGAAAAGGAGTACGTCAAGGCTGTATATTGTCACCCT
>NW_011494910.1:1584580-1588878 GCF_000754665.1 Bison bison bison
CTCCTTGGAAGGAAAGTTATGACCAACTTAGATAGCATATTAAAAAGAAGAGACATTACTTTGCCAACAAAGGTCTGTCTAGTCAAGGCTATGGTTTTTCCAGTGGTTATGTATGGATGTGAAAGTTGGACTGTGAAGAAAGCTGAGCGCCGAAGAATTGATGCTTTTGAACTGTGGTGTTGGAGAAGACTCTTGAGAGTCCCTTGGACTGCAAGGAGATCCAACCAGTCCATTCTGAAAGAGATCAGTCCTGGGTGTTCTTTGGAAGAACTGATGCTGAGGCTGAAACTCCAGTACTTTGGCCACCTCATGTGAAGAGTTGACTCATTGGAAAAGACTCTGATGCTGGGAGGGATTGGGGGCAGGAGGAGAAGGAGACAACAGAGAATGAAATGGCTGGATGGCATCACCGACTCGATGGATGTTAGTTTGAATGAACTCAGGGAGTTGGTGATAGACAGGGAGGCCTGGCGTGCTGCAATTCATGGAGTCACAAAGAGTCGGACACAACTGAGCGACTGAACTGAACTGAACTGAACTGAATAATAATGATGGAACCTGGTTCGCAGATGTCCACATACAGCTATGCAGGTTTGTCTGAGTTGAGACTCAGGAAGGATGTGGGGATGTGTGAGAGCTAATCCCTGCAACCCTGACCAAGATCATGGAGCTGGGCACACAGCAAAACACTGAGACTCTAACCAGTCCATACACCACTCCAGAAATATTATTTCACTTGTCTTCCAAAACACCATTTGTCCAAAGACAACAATGCATCCTGCACGCAAAAAACCATTCCCAATATACCAAATAGGGGTATGCTTACCCACCCCAGGCCCCCATCCAATGTACAGGGTGAAGTTTCATCCAACCAGGGCTAAATCTGACATCTTACGTCAGCCCACATCAAGGGGAAATCTCCTTGGTGGGAATGGGATATCATTTCCTTTATGGGAAGATTATATGCCTCGTCCTACCAGCCTAATGGTATGGGGTCTGTGCAATAGAACTGACTGTTCAAGAGTCTAGTTCCTCAAAGCTAAACAACTTGGAGCAACCTCAGAGGTGATCTGCAGTTTGGTTTCATTTCTAGACAGGCAGTGGAAAAAGTCACATATCGGCACAGGCACTCCTTCCCCTCTTACCAATTACCATCGGATATAGGAGGACACGCCCATGATAATTCCATCCTGGAAAGTTGGGAGATAGGACATTCTATAGCTTGCGGGCTCTTTTGGTTTGTGGGAATGGCCCTCCTACAGAGGTCAGTACTAAATATCTTGCTGATGATTCAACAAGGATGGAAGGTGACAGTATCAGCTCTAGAGGAACAAGAAAACCCACGACAGTTTGGCAAGGTTGGATAACTGCTGATGAACTCTACTGCTTGGCCTTAGACAGGCACGCCTTAAGGACCCTGAGGTCTAAAGATCACAAGAGAGCCCAGTACCCCTCTCAGTCCCAGCTCAGCAGGAAGTAGCCAGAGAGGCTTTGACATACCTTTTCCCAAAGAACTGGGCCTCCTATCTCTTGAGAAGGGAAAAGTTAGGTAGTTAGAATAGGGAAACAGGGTCCAAGATGGCGGTCAGAGGAAGCCAGGACTAGGAAAAAAAAAAAGCCCACAAAAAGCCACGGACTGGAGTGGGAACCTCTGGTGGGAAAACACGCCCCCTTCCCTGGCTGGTCTTGGGTGTAACCAGGTACAGTCCTCTGTTGGTAGAGGCTGTAACCAATCAGGCCCCAGGAATCTGCTCGGGGAGGGAACAAGGGATATAAAAGAGGAAAGCCAAAATGGGACAGGGCCATTCCCACCGGGACTTGTGCACTCTCATATCTCCAAGAGTGTACTGCTTGCTATTTACCCCATAAATCTGGCCTGCTTGAGTTATATCTGGTCTGTCATTTCAATTTTTTGCTACGATGAGACAAGAACTGAGGAAGAAGACCCAACCTGACATTTTGAAGAACCGGCCTGACATTCCCAATAGAAATTTTTGCTACCATTTAAATCTCAGAATAAAGAAGCCATATGGAGCAGAGCCCTAGCTAACCTGCAGTTGAACTGACCTGAACAAGAAATACACGTTTGGAATTTGGGAATTCGGGATTTGGGAATACTGTTCATTGCTGTAGCATCACCTACCTATGCATTTCCTTTTTAAAAAATTACACATATTCTCCCAGATATGCAAGCATTCTTCAGCATACACAAATAAATCAATATACCACATCAACAAACTGAAAAATGGGGTTTCCCTGGTGGCTCAGTGGTGAAGAAGCCCGCTGGAGACATGGGTTAAATCCGTGGACCAGGAGGATCCCACATGCAGAGGAGCAGCAAAGCCCATGCACCATGGCCGTTGAGTCTGTCCTCTAGAACCAGGAGCCACAGCTACTGAGCCCTTGCGTCACAACAGCTGAAGCCTGCATACCCCAGAGCCTGTCCTCGGCAGCAAGAGACACCAGCACAGTGAGACACCCGCACGCTGACAGCAGCAGGATGTGGCCGCAACCAGAGAAGAGTCCACACAGCAGTGAAGATCCAGCGCAGCCACAAATAATCAATAAATAGATAAAGCTATTTTTTTTAAAACCTTGAAAAATAAAAATCATATGATCATCTCAAAAGTCGCTAAAAAAAGCTTTGACAAAATTCAACACTCACTTATGGTAAAAACTCTCCAGAAAGTGAGCCTAGAGGGAACCTATCTCAACAAAATAAAGGCCGTTTATGACAAACCCATAGCTAACATAATTCTCAACATGAAAAACTGAAAGCGCTTCCTCTAAGATCAGAGGACAAGGATGTTCACTCTCACCACTTTTATTCAACATGGTTTTAGAAGTTCTAGACATGGCAATCAAAGAAGAAAAAGAAATTTAAAAATTTCAAACTGGAAAAGAAGAAATAAAACTGTTACTGCTTGCAAACAACATGATGCTATACATAGAAAATCATATGCTGCCATCAGAAAACTACTAGCATTAATCAATGAACTTGGTAAAGTTCCAGAATACAAAATTTATACCCAGAAATCTCTTGCGTTCCTATACACTAACAACGAAATACCAGAAAGAGATGTTAAGGAAGCAATCCCATTTACCATTGCAACAAAAAGAATGAAATACTTGGGAATGAACCTACCTAAAGGCTTTCCAGGTGGCGCAGTGGTAAAGAATCTGCCTGTCAATGCAGGAGATCCAGGAGACGAGGCTTCTTTCTGTCTCAGGGTCAGGAATCTTCCCTGGAGTAGGAAATGGCAACCCACTCCAGTATTCTTGCCTGGAAAATTCCATGGACAGAAGAGCCTGGCAGGCTACAGTCCATGAGTTGCACAGAGTTTGACACAACTGAGTGACTGAACACACATACACCCAAACCTACCTAAGGAGGCAAAAGACTTGTACTCAGACAAGACACTGATGAAAGAAATAAAAGATGACACAAACAGATGGAGAGATATACCATGCTCTTAGATTGAAAGAATCAATATTGTCAAAATGACTATACTATCCAAAGCAATCTACAGATTCAATGTAATACCCGTCAGACTACCAATGGCATTTTTCAAAGAATTAGAACAAAAAATTTACAGTATGCTGTAGTTGTTCAGCCGCTAAGTTGTGTCTGATTCTTTGTGATCCCATGGACTGTAGCCCACAAGGCCCCTCTGTCCCAGGCAGAATACTGGAGCGGGTTACCATTCTCCAGGGTTACCATCCCCTCGGTTACCTTCTCCAGGGGATCTTCCTGGACTAGGGATTGATCCTGCATCTCCTGCACTGACAGGCAAATTCTCTACCACTGAGCCACCAGGGACTCTCACACAAGAAGTCAGATCAGATCAGATCAGATCAGTCGCTCAGTCGTGTCCGACTCTTTGTGAGCCCATGAATCGCAGCACGCCAGGCCTCCCTGTCCATCACCAGCTCCCGGAGTTCACTCAGACTCACGTCCATCAAGTCAGTGATGCCATCCAGCCATCTCATCCTCTGTCATCCCCTTCTCCTCCTGCCCCCAATCCCTCCCAGCATCAGAGTCTTTTCCAATGAGTCAGCTCTTCACATGAGGTGGCCAAAGTACTGGAGCTTTAGCATCATTCCTTCCAAAGAAATCCCAGGGCTGATCTCCTTCAGAATGGACTGGTTGGATCTCCTTGCAGTCCAAGGGACTCTCAAGAGTCTTCTCCAACACCACAGTTCAAAAGCATCAATTCTTCGGTGCTCAGCCTTCTTCACAGTCCAACTCTCACATCCATACATGACCACGGGAAAAACCATAGCCTTGACTAGACAGA
>NW_011494910.1:1588978-1602636 GCF_000754665.1 Bison bison bison
CAGGTAATGTCTCTGCTTTTGAATATGCTATCTAGGTTGGTCATACTTTTCTTCCAAGGAGTAAGCGTCTTTTAATTTCATGGCTGCAGTCACCATCTGTAGTGATTTTGGAGCCCAGAAAAATACAGTCTGACACTGTTTCCACTGTTTCCCCATCTATTTCCCAGGAAGTGGTGGGACCGGATGCCATGATCTTTGTTTTCTGAATGTTGAGCTTTAAGCCAACTTTTCCACTCTCTTCTTTCACCTTCATCAAGAGGCTTTTGAGTTCCTCTTCACTTTGTGCCATAAGGGTGGTGTCATCTACATATCTGAGGTTATTCATATTTCTCCTGGCAATCTTGATCCCAACTTGTGTTTCTCCCAGTCCAGCATGAAGTAGGGAGGTGCTAAAACCAGGAAAGGATGGGAAGAAGTGTGAGCTTTTTTCCTTCTCAGAAATGGACAATTATTATAATTGATTAAATAAGCACAATCACAAAATGCTCTCTGGGCTATGTACAAAGTCAGGTCAATAATAACAGCAATAAGTCGCATTTCTCCAGCACTTACTATGTGCCAGGTACTATTGTATGAGCTTTACTTTTGTAAGACTTAATCCTCAAGACAACCCCATGAAGTAGGTAATTTTACAGATGAGCAAACAGATACATATAAACTTCTCAAGATCTTATCTCCATTGGCAGTATCTGGGATTCAACTCCAGAGTCCTGTCTCTTAACCACTAAACTAGGCTTTCAGTGGTCCGACGACCCTTCTGGAGTTTATACCTTTCAAACAGTATCCCTAAAGTGATCATTAGACACCAGTTTCAAAGACATGTGCATAACTCTGCTCATTTTGCATGGGGGAAAATCTAGAAAAGTTAAGGGACTTGACCGAGCCCACGCTGTCCATAGATGGGGAATTAGGACTGCAGAAAACCCTGTGGCCTTTCCCGGTGGAGCGCAGTAGAAAGCAGGGTCTCTGGAAACTCCACTCCGAGCCACAGCATCTTCTCTGACTGTCTTTTGCCAGGCCCCTTCACCAGTGCAAGTGCCAAGGCTCCTGGAGAGGATATTTCCACAGAGCATGAACACATAAAAGACCCGGAGTAGACAAAGCAATCTTTTTTTTTTTAAATTAAATTAATTTATTTATTTTTAAATGAAACAAAGATGAATATTTTTAATGGTAAAAGCT
The DNA here is from genome assembly GCF_000754665.1 of Bison bison bison. Classification (NCBI taxonomy): domain Eukaryota; kingdom Metazoa; phylum Chordata; class Mammalia; order Artiodactyla; family Bovidae; genus Bison; species Bison bison. The sequence continues at coordinate 1,590,161 of NW_011494910.1, forward strand.
ACCATTCACAAAGAAGATAGACATCATAAATCATTAGACACCCAACAACAAACAGACAAAGATACATAAAGCAAAAATCAGAAGAAATATAAAAGGAAAGAAAAATAGATATCATCATAGTGAGACATATTAACCTTTCTCTGAGAATATTTTATCAAGCACAGAAAAAATAAGAACAGGAACATCTTGAATGATGTCATTAATAATTTAAATATAATAGATTTCTATTATATTACTCTAATATCTTACACAAATATATTTAAAATTTTGTTTCTCATACATTGTTATTAGATTCCCATAGGACATTTAGAAAAACTGCCAAAAGATAAACATTACTAGATTTCAAAAAGTAGAATTATTTTTTGTGTGATTCAGTTATATGTATACACATATATTATTTTTGAAATTATTTTGCATTATAGGGTATTACAAAATATTGACTATATTTACATGTGCTATATAGCAAACCTTTGTTGCATGTTACATATCTATTTTTTTATTAGAAATCTAGCATTCTATTCATACTAAGTCAAACAAGTGGAATCAAAATGTCATAATTATTTTTAATTAGGCAAAAATTCATGTTTTCTAAAAATATATATTATACATATTATTTATATATATTTGCAAGAGCTTTTCTACTGTGCTTGATAAAGACTTGAGAAAGGACATAAAAAATAAAAAAAAAGAAGAGATGGAGAAACTGGAAAACATAAACTAAATGAAATGAGAGCACTGAACATGAAATAGAAAACATGAAACAAGCTAGATAAAAGTAAAAGACCTCATATAGTCCAGTTATTTCTAAACACAGCTGCTCATTAGAAACATATCTGGAGCCCTGGCAAAAGAAAAAAAAAAGCAGTACCTGGGCATTTGTATTTTTCAAAAACTTCCAAGATAATTCTGATATACATCTGGATTTTAAAAAGTGATTACAGGTTTTCTATTAATGTCATTTTGGTGATATAGAATTCTATTATGTTTCTGTTGACTAATCATGATAGAATGGTATTAAGTGAGTAATAGTTACATAATCACAATAGTGAAAGATGTTTATCAGTTTTCACAATCAATAGCCAAACAAAAAATAAAAGATAATTACAACTGCAAGCCATAATGGGAACATGGTTAACCTAACAGTATAAAATAATTACATACAATTTGGAGGAGTGGTCAAGCAGAGTGATGTGGTAAGTGGAAATGCATACATGCAGATGTTTTCATCTGCTTGGCCAGTCTGTGTCTTTTGGTTGGTGCATTTAATCTATTTACATTTATGGTAATTATTGATATGTATGATCATATTATCATTTTCTTAATTGTTTTAGGTTTATTTTTTGTAGGTAGGTCTTTATCTTCTCTTGTTTCCTGCCCAGAGACATTCCTTTAGCATTTGCTATAAAGCTGGTCTGGTGGTGCTGAATTCTCTTAACTTTTGCTTGTCTGGAAATCTTTTGATTTCTCCATCAAATCTGAATGAGAGTGTTGCTGGGTAGAGTATTCTTGGTTGTAGGTTCTTCCCATTCATCACTTTACATGTATCATGCCATTCCCTTCTGGCTTATAGAGTTTCTGTTGAGAATTCAGCTGATAGCCTGATGGGAGTTCCCTTGTATGTTGTCTTTTATCCCTTGTTGCTTTTAATATTTATCTCTCTTTAATTTTTGTCAGTTTGATTACTGTGAGTCTTGGTGTGTTCCTCCTCAGGTTTATCCTGCCTGGGACTCTCTGTGGTTCTGTGACTTGGTTGACTCTTTCCTTTCTCATGTTAAAGAAGTTTTCAGCTATTATGTCTTCAAATATTTTCTAAGGTCCTTTCTTTCTTCTCCTTCTGAGATCCCTATAATGTGCATGTTGGTGCACTTAACGTTGTCCCAGAGGTCTCTTAGGCTGTTTTCATCTGTTCTGCAGCAGTGATTTCCACCATCTGTCTCCAGGTCATTTATCTGTTCTTCTGCCTCAGTTATTCTGGTGTTGATTCCTTTTCATATATTATTCATCTCTGCTTGTTCTTTAGTTCTTCTAGGTCTTTGGTAAACTTTTCTTGCATCTTCCCAATCTTTGCCTCCATTCTTTTTCCAAGATCCTGAATCATCTTCACTATCATTATTCTCAATTCTTTTTCTTTAAGATTGCCTATCACGATATCCTTTAGTTGTTTTTCTGGCATTTTATTTTGTCCCTTCATCTGGGACATAACTTTTTGCTTTTTCATGCTGTTAACTTTCTGTAATATGGTTTTTGTTTTAGTCACTGTGACACTGTGGTTCTTCTTGCTTCTGCCCTCTGATGCAGGAGGCTAAGAGGCTTGTGTAAGCTTCCTGATGGGAGGGACTGGTAGTGGGAAAAACTGGGTCTTGCTCTGGTGGGTAGGGCCTTGCTCAGTAAAGCTTTAATCCAGTTATCTGCTGATGGGTGGGGTGGCACTCCCCAGGTAGTTTTTTGGCCTGAGGTAACCCAGCCCACAGTCCATGGGGTTGCAAAGAGTCAGATATGACTGAGCGAATGAACTGAACTGAACTGAACTGAATTGACTAGCCCTTGGTTGGGTGAGTGGTGATCTTCAAGAGTGTTGGTGGCTCAGACAGTAAAGAATCTGCCTGCAAAGCAGGAGACCCAGGTTTGATCCCTGGGTTGGGAAGATCCCCTGGAGAAGGGCATGGCAACACACTCCAGTATTCTTGCCTGGAGAATTCCATGGACAAAGGAGCCTGGCAGGCCCCAGTCCATGGGGTCACAAAGAGTCAGACACAACTGAGTGACTAACACACACACACACCAAGAGCACGTATACCAAGGGGGACCTTCCCAGTCTAGACCCCTGCCCCTATAGTGAGCCCCTGCCGACTCACGCCTCCACAGGAGGCCTTCCAACAGTAGCAGGTAGTTTTGGTTCAGTCTCCTATGGAGCCACTGCTCCTTTCCTCTGAGTCTTGGTGCATGCAGGGTTTTGTAGTGCCCTCCAAGACTGGAGTTTCTGTTTCCCCCAGTCCTGTGGAAGTTTTGTAATCAAATCTCACTGGGCTTCAAGGTCAGATTCCTTGGGAATTCCCAGTCCCTTTGTCCCAGGCTGTGAAGCCTGCTGTGGGGTTCAGAACCTTCACAACAGTGGGAGAACTCCTTTGGAACTGTGCTCTCCAGTTTGTGGGTCACCCACCTGGCGGGTATGGGATTTGATTTTATTGTGATTGTGCCCCTTCTACCACCTTGCTGAGGCTCCTTCTTTGTCTTTGGACATGGGTTTTTTTGTTTTTTGGGTTTTTTTTTGGTAGGTTCCAGCATCCTCCTGTTGATGGGTGTTCAACAGCTAGATGTGATTTTGGTGCTCTCACAGGAGAAGATGAGCACATGTCCTTCTGCTCTGCCATCTTGAACCAGAAGCCCAACGCAATCTTAAGAAATAAAAATAGAGCTGGAGGAATCAGTCTCCCTGACTTCAGATTATACAGCAAAGCTACAGTAATCAAAAGAGTGTGGTACCGGCACAAAAACAGAAATACAGATGAATGGAACAGGATTTTTAAAAGTCCAGAGATAAACCCATGAACCTATGCTCAACTAATCTATGACAAAGGAGGCACAAATATACAATATAATCTTTTCAATAAGTGGTTCTAGGAAAACTAGATAGCTACTTGTAAAAGAAAGAAATTAGAACACTCTCTACACTGTACACAAAAATAAACTCAAAATGCATTAAAGACCTAAATATAAAACTGGATACTTTAAAACTCTTAGAGCATAACATAAGCCAAACACTTTCAGACATATACCACAGCGATATCTTTTTTGGATCCACCTCCTAGAGTAATGAAAATAAAAGCAAAAATAAACAAATGGGGTCTAATTAAACTTAAAAGCTTTTGCAAAGCAAAGGAAACCATCAACAAAATGATAAACAGCCCACAGAATGGGAGAAGATATTTGCAAATGAAGTGGCCGATAAGAGATTAATCCCCCAAATATAAAAACAGCTCATGCAGCTCAATATCAAAACAACAAACAACTCAAAATACAGGCACAAGAGACTTTCCAGGGTGGTCCAGTGGCTAAGAATCCATCTGCCAATGCAGGGAACACTGGTTCAGTCCTTGATCTGGGAAGATTCTACATGCTGTGGGCAACTAAGCCTGTGTGCCGCTGCTTAAAAGCATGCACACTCTAGAGCCTGAGGTCTGAAACAAGAGAAGCCACTGCAACGAGAGGCACACATATCACAACTAGAGAGCACTCCCACCTGCTGTGACTAGAAACATGCAGCAATGAAGACCAGTGTAGCCAAAAATAAAAATAAATAAAAATTTTAAATGGGCAGAAGATCTAAATAGAATTTTCCCAAAGAAGACACACAGATGGCCAAAAAGCACATTAAACGGTGCTCGACATCACTAATTCTTAAAGAAATGCAAGTCAAAACCACATTGAGATATCACCTCACACTGGTCAGAATACCCATCAAACACTCCACAGGCAATAAACGCTGCAGAGAGTGAGGAGAAAAAAGAACCTGCCTACACTGTTGGAGGGAACATAAATTGGTACAACCATTATGGAGAACAATATGGAGGTTCCATAAAAAAACTAAATATAGAACTCCCACATGATTTAGCAATCCCACTCTTGGGCATATACTGGAGAAAACAATTTAAAAAGACACATGCACTTGCACTCCAGTGTTCACTGGAGCACTATTTACAACAGCCAAGACATGGCAGCAGCCTAACCGTTCATCGAAAGAGGAATGGGTGAAGTTGTGGAACATCTACACAATAGAATATTGTTGTTGCTGTTGTTCAGCCACCCAGTCGTGTCCAACTCTTTGAGACCCCATGAACTGCAGGACACCGGTCCTCCCTGTCCTTTACCACCTCCCGAAGTTTGCCCAAGTTCATGTCCATTGCATTGGTGAAGCCATCCAGCCGTCTCATCCTCTGATGCCCTCTTCTTCTTCTGCCCTTAATCTTTCCCAACATCAGGAACTTTTCCAATGAATCAGCTGTTCTCATCAGATGACAAAAACAATGGAGATTCAGCTTCGTCATCCATTCGGTAATGGAATATTACTCAGCCATAAAAAAGAACAAAATAATTACATTTGCAGCAATATGAATGTACCTAAAGATGGGCATACCGAGTGAAGTAAGTCAGAGGAAGAAAAGCATCATATTATTTGTGGAATCCAAAAAAAAGAAAAGTACAAAAAATTACACATGCCATATGAAAATCTGTTAAACTTTACATCCCACGTTTTCTTTTTTAGGATTCATTTTTCTTCTTGTTGAAGTAGTTCTTTCAGTGGGAGTCTGTGATTACTAAGGTTTCTAAGATATTTCATGCCTTTACTCTGGAATAATAGTCTCATTGGGCATAGAATTTTATATTTAACATTGTTTTATTTCACTATTTTGATGATTTTATTCCATTGTTTTTTGGCATCTGCTGTTAAATATCAGAAAGTCTGGTATCAATCTGATTCTTATTTCTTGCTGTTTTACCTCTTTGGTAGCTTTTAATATTTCCTTTTCTAGTTCTCAAGTTTGGCTTTTAAATCTATTTTCTCCCTCATTTTCTGTGTTTAGAGAAGAAAGAGGAGGTTTCAGCAATTGTTTCCCCTGCTCTCTTGACCCAGAACTTGGCTCTTGCACTATTAAATGGAGTGAATTAATTTTGATGGCACATACTCATCATTTTGAATTGTCTATTTTTATATGATGTTGCAGAAGCCTGATTAATATTAATAAATGGTGTCTTTTTAGTTCTTGTGTCTTCTTTTAGTGATTTCACCCTTCTCTTCTTTCCAGCTAACAGCTGCCACTTCACTCTAATGTCCATATAACTGGCCATAGCAATCTTCTACATGTTGCTTGGCCTCTTCACTTCTCCCAGTCAGTTCAGAATGATTTCTTCTACCTTATTGTATAGAACAATTGTGTTCTCTCTAGCCCCTGCCTCCAAACTCAGCTTGCGACTTCACTTTGAAAACTTACAGTATTATTCACATGCTCTAGTACACGATGGGATATCTCTTTTGACTTTTCTTTTTTCTAGCAGTTCAACAAACAGAAAGAAATGGTATAGAAATTTCTTCCCTTGTTGATGTAAATCATGCCACTGTATTAGTGGGATTTGTGTCTGAGTCCTAATAATAAAGGCCCAAATTAGAGGGCTTAATCAAATAAATGCTTTTCTACTCCCACATAAATAAGCCTCATAGTAGGAAGTTTGAAGCTAAAATTGTAGTTCTCCAGTCATCAGGGATCCAAGCACTTTCTGTTTTTTCTGTTTGGCTTTCCTTAACAGAAAACTTTCAAACTCCCTTCATTGTCTCTTTGTGGTCTCAAGATGGTTGCTAGGTCTCCAGCCATCTCAACTGTATTCCAGCCAGGTCAAAGAAGGAAGTGAGGGGCTTCCCTGGTGGCACAGTGCAGGAGACATAGGCTTGATTTCTGGTCCAGGAGGATCTGTGTGCCACAGCTACTGAACCTGTGCTCTCGAGTCTACATGCCACAACTACGGAAGCCCCTGCACCCAGGGCGCTCCACAGCAGAGAAGCCATTGCTATGAGAAGCCTGCATACTACTAGAAAGTGGTCCCTGACCACTGCAACTAGAAAAAGCCTGCAGCAGTGAAGACCCAGCACAGCCAAAAATAAATAAATACATAATTACTTTAAAATTAAAAAGACGTGTACGATTCAAAAAAAAAAAAAGAGGAAAGTGGCAAAGGGCAAAAAGTTATGCCCCTTTAGGTGAAGTTCCCATATACCTCACTGTTGCGATGAAAAAAAATCGAGGAATGAGTTTTTCTTTTCTTTCCTGAGAGCAAAGAAGATAGAAAACAGTAAACAGGACTGGTCACTCCAAGTTTATATTTTAACTGTTCCTAATCTGAAGTCTGTAACTAAGTTTGCTTTTCTGACATTTTGCACCTATTATCCTTTGACTATGCAAATTACATCCTGTATCTGGTGCTCACCTTTATAGCAAACCACCCCTTGTAGTAGTTCTTCTCTTTTTGAAACAGAAAAAATGCCACACAAAAGACAGTGGACCCAACTACTGGGCTACCAGACTGCCAGGCCCAATTGCTGGATGCCAGCCTATGACTGTTTTTGAAACAAAGCAAAGAAAGAATAAGATCCTCTTACCTTTGTTCCTCATCTCTTACCCCTGACTGCAAGCCCTCTTCTTATATAATCCCCCAGATTCCTCATGGAGAGGGGGGCATAGTTTTGAGGCATGAACCTATTATGGTTTCCCCCTCTGCTGGATGAGGATTGAAACCACCTTTCTATTTCCCCCGAACTCTGTATTTTTTTTTTTTTTTTAATTTGTCTTCAGTGGCAGAGAAAGCTAAGATTTCGGCGGTAGCATCACCTATTCCATTTATGTTTCATTGATCATCCCTAGCTACAAGGGAAATATTTTAGTCTCAAATAAATTGAAAATATTGCCTGGTACACAATCACCTTTGATGGCTCTACAGTGTACCTTAGCTTACAATGGTGGAACAAACTCAACTCTTTCTCTTAAGGCAGGGAAAATTATTTTTGCATCTCTTTATGCTTAAGAGTATTAAGACTTTGGAGTTAATTTTGGCTGGAAAAGAGGAATGGGGAGAAAGGCAGGGCAAAATCAGAACAGAAAGGAGCAGGGTTGAATTGAGAGGAATGAAATCAGGAGGGCAAGTTTGTCCTGAGGGCCCGTAGCGAGTTAATTCTGGCTGGAAAAGAGGAATGGGGAGAAAGGCAGGGCAAAATCAGAACAGAAAGAAGCAGGGTTGAATTGAGAGGAATGAAATCAGGAGGGCAAGTTCGTCCTGAGGGCCCGTAGCAGCTTCCCCTAACCCCAGACTGCACCCTCCCGTTCCTTTTCCCCTTCCTCCTCCTCTTCCTCCTCCTCCCGTCTCCTCCCAGCCAAGCCTGGCTTCCATTCAAAGTTTCCGGAAATCCCCTACCCAATCTCCAGCTTTTGAAACAATGACCCTCTGGAGACTATTCCCATTGTCCTTGGAACTAGAACAATGAGAGAGTAGAGGTTCCTCTCTGGCTTCAGGCTAAGTCCCTACTCTTAACCTCCCCTCAAAGTAAAAACTTCCTCAACTCTCCACTGTCCTCTTCTGTACAGAGGCCGGAAGTTGGGGGAGGTAGACAAAAAGCACTTTCTATCAAGGGCTTCTGAGGCTTAAAGTCAATGCCAGCCCCTTAAGGGGCCTGTCCTCTCTTAGCTGGAACTAAGAAGGAGTCTGTCTGCAGGGCAGGGTGTCCACTGGACACCTGAGCATACTGGGGGGTGGCAGGCAAACCCAAGGCCTTAGTCCTATATTTTCTAAGTCTCTTGTGATGACTTAATGTCCCCTGTCATTGAAATGACAGAACCACAGGCCATTCTAAAGGAATTGGCAGTTTTATGTTACTGCCAGCCTCTCTTCCAGCCTCTCTTCTCCTGACCCTAGAAGACCCCTGTCCCCTGCCTTACCCAGTTCTGCCAAAAGAGCCCTTAGATAGGGAGAGGGGTGCGGGCGGGGCTTTTCTTGCACCATCCTGGCGCCTGACAGGATCGGATTACTGGAGGCAGTCTGGATTTGAATGTGCAAATAAACAGAAGTCGCTTTGATCCAGGAGGCTGAAAGGGAGGGGGAAGAAAAATGAGTGCCCTGGTCAGAGACGTGCTTGCTGGGCACTTGAGAGAGGCTTTGGGGGAGGCGGAGTGTGAGCATGTCCTATCCCTTTGACTGGACCCTAAACCTACTTTTTTAAAAAAAGACAAAGAGATCCAGAAAGAGACGGACCCACTTTAGGCATTTCAGACTTCCCCCTGGAACCAAATACCCCATTGGCCTTCCTCGCTGTTACCAGGAGGGGAATGGGTAGTTTGCACCTCACCCCCCCTCCAGGCTCTCCTGCCTTTGGGACATTTTGGGTGCCACTTAGGAGAGTGAGAACTATGGAGTGTGTGTGGCTCAGGGTGGGGCCACAGGTTGGGAGTGGGTAGGGCCTATTGTCTCCCTGGGCACCAGTCCACAGCCACAGGCAGGCTTAGAGAAGGAGAGACAAAGGAGAAAATGGAAGAGCACAAAGGCAGCAAGGAATGAAAGGGTAAGTAAAGGCAAACAAAAGTGAACCGGGGGAGACAAAAGCTGGGAACAATATTCCCCAGGCAATAGGCTTGGGAACAATAGGGACACTGACAGCGCCACAAAGACACCAGTGTCTCCAAGTAGACGTTATCTCAGGCAGTGGTTGGCAGCCCCGCTCTGGCTGCAGCTATTTTCAGGGCCGCTTTTGTGCCATGCTGAACAATATTCCTTGCATGGCTGCTGATAGAAAGATGAGAAGGTTTCTGTTTGATTCTCCTCTTCCTTCCCTCCCCCTTCCCCCTCTTCCAACCCCCACCAGCTCAGGCATTCTGAGCTCAATCAACTGGCCTGGTAAGGGAGTGTGTTTGAGTGTGTGTGTGTGCATGTGTGAGGACCAAGGGGCCTGGGGGAGGCCCTCTATCAGGCTCTCCAGTTGCCCTCCGCCTTAGCAGGGCCACGGCGGAGGGTAGAGAGTGGGGATTAGGGCTGGGCAAGCAGGGACTGGAGAACTGGATTGTGGCGGGAGGACTGTTCAGGGAAGTGGTTTCTGCCCAACAGTCATGAGTCTAGCCTGAGCTATTCACTGTGAAAAGGCCTACTCAGCAAGCATTTTGCTTGTTGCGGCCAGCTATTCATTTCATAGCTAACGCCATAAGGGGAATCACCTGGTCCTTCCGCCACCTTCCTCTGGGCCAGCGAGGTTCCCCACTCCATCCCTCATAACATCGCTCTCCCATTTTTGTTTATAGTTTTACCGGTTTTTTGACTACCTCTCAACTCCTCCCTCCCTAACCTTTGCCACTCTGAGTTGCACCTAAGGGATCAAGGTCCTTAGCTTGAAAGACTGCTTGATAATACTGGCCCTTCTGAAGGCCCCATGACCATTCCCATCCGAGCACACGATCCCTATCCACAGTGTTAGCCATTTCCTGCTGAGTATCTCCTGCATTCCTTCTTGGGGGAACTCAGAGACATCCTTGCATAAGGCTGTGTACTCCTAGTTTTCTCGGGGATGCAGCCCAATACATTTGACATTGTGTGACTAGAAAGAACACTACACTCTCTCATTGAACTGATTTTCTTCTTGTTCTTATTCATCTGTTTGGGTTAGTTTTCTAGGTGGTTAAAATACCACATTTCAGATTCCTGGCTTCCCCCCTGCACAAATGAGGCCAAACTTCTTGGGAAGGCAAGGCATTGCTACAAAAGCTTCCAAAAGAATGCCTTCCTGAGAGTCCAGACACTCAGAGGTGGACCAAGAAATTCGAGCCATCACTTAATTTGTAGCTATTTGTTCAGATTTCTCAATGTAAGTTAGCACTTTGAAGGCAGGTATTTTTACATCTCTATTGGCTACTTCATACTATCATGGCACCGAATAAATTCATCGAGAATTGCTGAATTGCACCAAATTTTGAGAATCAGAAGGGACTTTAAAACTCATCTAGTACCTTACTCTTCAAAATGTGACCCCTAGACCAGCAGGATTAGCATCACCTAGGAGTGTATTAGAAATGAAGAATCTCAAACTGTACCTCAGAACTGCTGAATCAGAATCTGCTTTTTGATGAGCTACCCAAGTACTTCATATACTCCTTGAGAAGCACTGATCTAGCAGAGCTTCTCCTGCCTTGCCTCCTCGCAATTGCTGCCCATTTCATGGCAGTACTGCCATTCAGAGCCTGCAGTCACTGAAACTGCGAGCTGTACCACACCATCCAGTAGAGAAGGGCTTAGTATCTGTGGTAACAATCTCATCTGCTTGGAATCAAGTCTTAAGAAATGGGACCTTTTACCTAGCATATACCCCATCAAAGGCTGTTTGTGTGTGCGTGTGTGTGTGTTTAAGATATTCACTTATTATTTATTTTTGGCTGCATCAGGTCTTACTTGCAGCACAAGGGAACTTTGTTGCAGCATGCAGGCTCTCTAGTTGTGGTGCAAGGGCTCCGGAGTGCATGGGCTCAGTAGCTGCAACCACTGGACCACCAGGGAAGTCCCTCAGTGAAAGCTTATTAAGGGTCAGGCTTTAAAATTCTATTATGACCTCCTTGGATGATCTCTGTGGTAGGGATTTTATGGACCAACTTGACTGGGACATGGGTACCCAGACATATGGTAAAACATTATTCTGATTGTGTCTGTGAGGGTGTTTCTGGATGAGGTAAACATTTGAATTGATAGACTAAGTAAAGCAGATTGTCCTCCCTAATGTGAACAGGCCTCATCCAATCAGTTGAAGACCTGAATAGAACAAAATGCTAAAGAGGAAACTCCTCAGGCCTGTCAGCCTTCAGCTGGGACGTTGGTCTTCTCCTGTCTTTGAACTTGAACTGAAACATCAGCTCTTCTTTGGTCTCAAGCCTGCCAACTTTTCAACTGAAAGTTACGTCATCAATTCTCTGGGTTCTCAGGCCTTTGGACTTGAATTAGAACTTAAAGGTGATTCTGGTGAGATTTCAGATGGAAATAAAGAACATATTGTTGGAAATTAGAGGAAAGGTTATCCTTGTTACGAAGTGGCAAAAAGCATGGCCACACTTCAGAGAAGGCGATGGCACCCACTCCAGTGCTCCTGCCTGGAAAATCCATGGATGGAGGAGCTTGGGAGGCTGCAGTCCATGGGGTCACTGAAGGTCGGACACGACTGAGTGACTTCACTTTCACTTTTTACTTTCATGCATTGGAGAAGGAAATGGCAACCCACTCCAGTGTTCTTGCCTGGAGAATCCCAGGGACGGGGAAACCTGGTGGGCTGCCGTCTCTGGGGTCACACGGAGTCGGACATGACTGAAGCGACTTAGCAGTAGCAGCAGAATTTATGAACTATAAAGTTGGATATTTAACTGAGGAGATTTTCAAGCAAAGTATTGAAGGAGTGGCTTGATTCCTCCTAACTCATAGTAAAATGTGAAAGGAGAGAGATGAACTGAAGAGCCCCAGTATCAGAGCTGTGGAGGTGGGACCACTGCTCGACCTCTTAGGCAAAGAGGAACCAGAACGTCAAGATTTGGAAAATTATCCTATTCATGTTGTACAAAGAGAGAAAGAGAAACTTGGTTGCCAAGAGAATCCTAAGGGTACATGAACAACCATTTGATAAAGCGATCATGGATGTAATTCCTGGACTTACTCAGTTCATCTCAGCAGAAGCCAGGAATATAGATGTGATTGTACCTGATTAAACCTGACTTCCTTGGTGGCTCAGATGGTAAAGAGTCCAGCTGAAATGCAGGAGACCCGGGTTCAATCCCTGGGTTGGGAAGATCCCCTGGAGAAGGAAATGGCAACCCACTCCAGTGTTCTTGCCTGGAGAATCCCAGGGACGGGGAAACCTGGTGGGCTGCCGTCTCTGGGGTCACACGGAGTCGGACATGACTGAAGCGACTTAGCAG
>NW_011494910.1:1602736-1603389 GCF_000754665.1 Bison bison bison
AGGCAGGACAGCCACCCCAGTGGGTCTAGCAGACAGGGCACTGAGCAAAAGTGGATCATTGCAAACCTTAAGAGCCAATGAACTTTACCTTGCTTGGGACCCACCAACCATTTCTTCCTTTGGATTCCTCCCATTTGGAACGGGAATGTCTCTCCTATGCTTGCCCACCATTGTAGTTTGGAAGCGCATAAATTGTCTGGTTTGGTGGCATTAACCGTAAAGAACCCGCCTGCCAATGCAGGAGACATAAGAGATGCAGGTTTGATCTCTGGGTCAGGAAGTTCCCCTGGAGAAGGGAACGGCAATGCATTCCAGTATTCTTCCCTGGGGAATCCCCATGGACAGAGGCGCCTGGTGGGCTACAGTCCACAGGGTCACACAGAGTCAGATAGGACTGAAGCTACATAGCACGCACACACCAGGATCACAGCTGAAGAATTTTGCCTTAGGATGATTTTACCCCTCAGGCATCATGCATACCTGCTTTGGATGACATTTATCTGAGACTTTAAACTTCAGAGTTGATACTGGAATAAGCTGACTTTGGGGGCTGTTGGGATGGAGTTCGGAGAAGGCAATGGCACCCCACTCCAGCACTCTTGCCTGGAAAATCCCATGGAGGGAGGAGCCTGGTAGGCTGCAGTCCATGGGGT
>NW_011494910.1:1603489-1603998 GCF_000754665.1 Bison bison bison
CAGGAGACCCGGGTTCAATCCCTGGGTTGGGAAGATCCCCTGGAGAAGGAAATGGCAACCCACTCCAGTGTTCTTGCCTGGAGAATTCCATGAACAGAGGAGCCTGATGGGCTGCAGTCCAAAAAGTCATGAAGAGTTGGACATGACTGAGCGAGTTTTCACTTATTTTCACTTATACCTGGAAAGACACTGTCAATGTGAACTAAAGGAGACAGAGAAAATGAAATAAAATGAAGGAAGGCTATTGGACTTTTTAGGTTTTAAGACGAGAACCATAGGGCTGTTAGGCTGTAAATGTCTCCTAGTCTTCAAAAAAAGGGAAGAATAACTGCTCAGGTAATTCAAAGATCTTTAGGGCTGCCTCCTTGGTTTCAAAGGGTGAGGCCATCGTCTTGGTTTCAACAGAACAGACAGCCTCCAGGGTGGAGCTGCCCAGAGCCTTGGGGGCAGGAGCCCCAGTACCAGAGCTGTGAAGGTGGAACTACTGCTGCCGTGGGTCCTGAAGGCAG
>NW_011494910.1:1604098-1622141 GCF_000754665.1 Bison bison bison
AGAAGGCAATGGCACCCCACTCCAGCACTCTTGCCTGGAAAATCCCATGGAGGGAGGAGCCTGGTAGGCTGCAGTCCATGGGGTCGCTAAGAGTCGGACACAACTGAGCGACTTCATTTTCACTTTTCGTTTTCATGCATTGGAGAAGGAAATGGCAACCCACTCCAGTTAATGTATTTTGCAGGCAATAAGACATGAATCTGGGGGGCTAAGAGTGGAATGCTATGAGTCAAATTGTGCCCCTCTAAATTCATATGTTGAAGCCCTACCTCCCAGTGTGACTGCATTTGGAGTAATAAAGTAATTAAGGTTAAATGAAGTCATAAGGGTGGGACCCTGATAAGTTTATGTAACAGGAGACACCAGAGAGCTTATTCTCTCTCCCCACCCTGTGAGGACACAGGGAGAAGGCAGCCAGGAAGAGAGTCTTTATCAGAAACCGACCCTGCTGGACCTTGATCGGGGACTTCTCAGTCTTCAGAACTGTGAGAAAATACATTTGTCTAAGCCACCCGTTCATTAGTATTTCGTGATGGCAGCTTGAGCTGGTTAATGCAGTCCCTACTGGTGGGAGAAAGGAGAGGTCTCGAGGCCTGCACAGGGCGGAACGAAGGACACAGCAGAGGACACGCTGAGTCTCTTCACTCCTCCAGGGTGACATGGCAACATCTCCTCCTCTCCTCTGCTGTCTTCAGTGCAAACAAAACCACGGCAAAGTGAGCCACTTGGGGCTGCTGCCTGTCCTATAGCTCAAAGCAGTTCCTACGCGGGGATGAGCATTCAAAACCCTTATGATTATCTCAATTCAAAACTCTGTTCTTAGATTGAAAATTTTTGTTGCTGTTGTTCAGGCAACGCCCTATCTTCTCAATCTGTGGAAAGTTACAAAGGAATAAAGGTTAAATTTTTACAATTATAATTTTTTTTCTCCCATAGGCTGGGGAAAAAAACACCTTTGTTGGTGTCTGCTTATAAACAGCTTTATTCATGTGGTTGTTTTAATCCTAGTATATAATTTCATCACCTTCTGTAAAGATCATCCTGACTCCTATGTAGTCAAGCAATCTAAACGAATTTATAAACAATTGCTGAGCGTTTATTTGACAGTCTTCCTCCACCAAACCAGTCAATTCCCTCCAATGAAATGAGTAACAGTGTAATTTCTGATCTATGGGCAGTCAAGTTTTGGGAGGAGGGGAGAGTAGCTGGGGCTGGCAATCTACTGGCCAGCCAAACTGGAAAATCAGCTTTTCAGCAGTTTCCTCTTGACTTCTCCCAGCCCATTTATCTCAGATATACTCTACTCACTCCCCAGATTAGGGTAGGGCAGAGAAGAGAACAAGTATTAAGGTTTGGGATAAACGATCATTGAGCATATTTATAATTAGTTCTGAATTCTCAGCAACAGAGGACCGGAATAGAGGCATGATCGTTATTTTCAACACTTGGCAAAGGGCAGCCACTGCAACAGCAGCTGTGTCCTAGCGCCCCTAATCCACACACACGGCCATCAGGAGGACTGAGGTGAGCCTCGGGGGTTCTCTCCTTCCTCCTGCCTGTTCACATGTCTTTCGACACTATCTGATCATCCCAGACTGACTACCTCCGGTATACACGAGTTTGGGCACAGAGGGTGACATCACCTCCCAGAGTCTGAGAATCCTGTGTGATCAAGGCAGCTGGCATGAGGTGATGGCTCACAGTCCCCAGAGAAGTTCAATGAAGTGGAAATTAAGGTACTGCAGTGCTGACCTAGGATGGGGAGCCGGGAGCCTACTCATAGAGCTATGAGGGTAGCAGCATGCACTGCCCCCAAATATGCCACTTTGGCATAAGAATGGTTTTGGCTGAAGGCAACTGAGGAGAAGCAGACACAAAAAAGCTCTCTTCCTTCCTCTCCCTACTTGCCCAGAAGCAGGACATAAATTCGTAAAGGGGTCCCCATTCCCTGTTCAAGAAGAACAGAGGTAAATCACAACTCTGGACCCTTATTAGCCCAGAAATGTCACCAGAGGGAACCTGCATCACAAACTTTACTGAAACAACCCTATCCCCCATTAGTTCACCCATATATTAATATTCACCTTCCTCCAACTGCTGCCTTAGAAGCTCAAAGTCCTTTTCCTTTGTCTTGTCACTTCTCCAAAAATTTACTTTGAAGATACTATATAAGCCCAAGTTCTAACCACCAATTTGAGTTCCTCATCATTGAGGGCTCTTCTGTGTATGTACCATTCACATCTTAATAAAGTTGATTAATAAACTTGCGTTTGTTTTCTCTTGTTAATCTGTCCTTTATCAATCTAATTTACAGGGCCCCAGGCAGTGAACCTAAAATGGAGAGGAAACCAGTTTTTCCTCTCCTGTATCAGGGGAATGCCAGGGCCTCTGGGGCCCTTAGAGACACGATGGGAGGCTTGTTGTTGCTGCTGTGGTTCTTGTTCAGTCCCTAAGTCAGGAATGACCCTTTGCAGAGTCCCCTGTCCTTCACTATCTCCTGGTGAAAGTGAAAGTGTCACTCAGTGGTACCCAGCTCTGTGCAACCGCATGGACCTCAGAGGCCCACCAGTGTCCTCTGTCATGGGATTCTCCAGGCAAGAACACTGGAGTGGGGTGCCATTTCCCTCTCCGGGAGTTTGCTCAAATTCTTGTCCATTGAATGGGTAATGCTATCCAAACATCTCATCCTCTGCCTCTCCTGCTTCTGCCCTCAGTCTTTCCCAGCATCAGGGTCTTTTTCAGTGAGTCAGGTCTTTGCATCAGGTGATTAAAATATTGGGGTTTGAGCTTCAGCATCGGCCCTTCCAATGAATATTCAGATTTGATTTCCTTTAGGATTAACTGGTTTGATCTCCTTGCAGTCCAAGGAACTCTAGAGAGTCTTCTCCAGAACCACAGTTCAAAGTATCAATTCTTCAGTGCTCAGCCTTCTTTATGGTCCAACTCTCACATCCATACATGACTACTGGAAAAACCATAGCTTTGACTCTATGGACCTTTGTAAGCAAAGTGATGTGTCTGCTTTTTAATATGTTGTCTAGATTTGTCATAGCTATTCTTCCAAGCATCTTTTAATTTCATGGCAGCAGTTACTGTGATTTGGGAGCCCAAGAAAATAAAATCTGCCACTGTTCCCATTGTTTCCCCATCTATTTGCCATGAAGTAATGGGACCAGATGCCATGATCTTCATTTTTTGAATGTTGAGTTTCAAGCCAGCTTTTCCACTCTCCTCTTTCACTTTCATCAAGAGGCTCTTTAGTTTCTCTTCACTTTCTACTAAGAGTTACATCATCTGTGTATCTGAGGTTGTTGATGTTTCTCCTGGCAATCTTGATTCCAGCTTGTAATTTATCCAGCCTGGCATTTCACATGATGTATTCTGCATATAAGTTAAATAAACAGAGTGACAATATACAGCCTTGTCATACTCCTTTCCCAATTTTGAATTAGTCTGTTGTTCCATGTCTGGTTCTAACTGTTGCTTCTTGACCTGCATACAGGTTTCACAGGAGGCAGGTTAGGTGATCTGGTACTCCCATCTCTTTAAGAATTTTCCACAGTTTGTTGTGATCCACCAAAGTCTTTCGTGTGGTCAGTGAAGCAGAAGTAGATAGTTTTCTGGAATTCCCTTGCTTTTGCTTGAATCCAACAAATGTTGGCAATTTGATCTCTTGTTCCTCTGCCTTTCTTAAACCTAGGTTGTATATCTGGAAGTTCTTGGTTCACATACTGTTGAAACCTAGCTTGAAGGCTTTTGAGCATTATCTTGCTAGCATGTGAAAGAACTACAATCGTACAATAGTCTGAACATTCTTTGGCATTGCCCTTCCTTGGGATTGGAATGAAAACTGACCTTTTCCAGTCCTGTGGCCACTGCTGAGTTTTCCAAATTTGCTGACATATTGAGTGCAGCACTTTAACAGCATTATCTTTTAGGATTTGCAACAGTTCAGCTGGAATTCCATCACTTCCACTAGCTTTGTTCATAGTAATGCTTCCTAAGGATGACTTCACACTCCAGGATGTCTGGCTCTAGGTGAGTGACCACACCATCACAGTTATCTGGGTCATTAAGTATAGTTCATTTTTGTATAAAAGGTCATTTTTGTATAGTCCCTCTGTGTATTCTTGCCACCTCTTCTTAAGCTCTTTTTATTGTTGTTGTTGATGGGAGGGTGAATCTCCAAAAATAAATAATCTTTTGAGTTGTAGAAAGTGAAGAAGGGATTTTAGCTTCTGCTGGTGGATACGTAAGGCACATGGAAAATAACTGTAACTTGAGCTCTTATTTTTGAGTTAATAATGCAGGGTTTTGTTTGTTGTTTGTTTTGTCATAAACCCTAATTAGACCCATAAAGCGAGTTCCAGCATTATGTACTAGCTACAACACCCGTGGCCCCAATGAGCTCCACGTACCTGAAATACATCTGGAAGCAAGTGGGTTGTCAGTCAGTCTCCCCTTCAAAGACTCATTTGAAGTTGGCACACAGGAGGTTCACAGAGACTGCCATCTGAATGATGCCTCCTGGAATGAGCGATGATGTGGCCTGACCCATTTTTGCTTCACAAATTGATGCTCCATCAGTAAAGTCCCAAAGTCATCCATTCCCTTTCCCAAACCATAGCCTTTGGTGCCGAGATTGCTCTATCACCCAGATAGATAGAGTTTTTGTGGCTTTCCCTGTTATCTTTGGAGAGAGGTGTAATGTCAACCCACCCTTGACTTTTCAGGAACTATTCATTTAGGCTGTGATGGTGAACTATGCTATGCTATGCTAAGTCACTTCAGTTGTGTCCGACTCTGTGTGACCCCATAGACGGCAGCCCACCAGGCTCCCCTGTCCCTGGGATTCTCCAGGCAAGAACACTGGAGTGGGTGTCCATTTCCTTCTCCAATGCATGAAAGTGAAAAGTGAAAGTGAAGTCGCTCAGTCGTGTCTGACTCTTAGCGACCCCGTGGATGGCAGCCTACCAGGCTCCTCCGTCCATGGCATTTTCCAAGCAAGAGTACTGGAGTGGGGTGCCATTGCCTTCTCCGGATGGTGAACTAGATGTCTAATACTAAGAACTACTTTCCTTCCAGGCAAGGAATTTTAAATTCTGAATCAAAATTATCCTTCTTTTCTTCCAACTTCTTTCATTCTAGGGTCAAATCCTGATTAAACCAGCCAGACTGCGGTCAATGAACACAGCCCCTTTCGGGGCCCATCACCTCCTCAGCGTTGCATTCATCTTGACTCTGAGGTTTTGGTTTCTGGTCCTCGTTCCTGGTCTGAGTTTCCCCCTGAGTGACCCTGCTGTTAACATTAGGGGTTAAGCTGAGATGAAAGGCCTCATCTAATCCCACCTCAGGATCAAAATTAAAGCTGCAAATAATTTTCAATAGCTATCAAATGTAAGGCACAGTCCTAGGATGAGTACTGGAAGATGAGAAAGAGATACAATGAGTTGGAGCTTCTCCAGCCTTTAAGTAGTTTATAGCTAGTTAGAGAGAGAGACCTAATCACAAGTGGATTGAACTGATATGAGGTTTCAAGAAGATAATAAAATAAGAGTGAGAGGGAAGCGTAAGAATGTTCAAAAAAGATAAAGTCTATGTAGGTAATAAGATGGGCAATGAAAAATAAACCTTGAAGTAAAGATGGAATTGGCCAGGCAAAAAGGAGAAAGCAGACCATTATGGCCTTAGGACATTATATAAACAAAGATACAGTCAGTTTTGCTCTAAGGCTCATTTTGAAAACATGCATTTGTTCTGACCTGGTTCGTATATTAAAGAGAAATTTGAGCACAATGCAAATCTTGAATTTGCTTATGCTTGATCTTACCCTGAGAAACACTAGGCGAATGGACAAAAATGCTCTTAACTGCACTAAGCGAGGTAGGAACACACAGAATGTATACAAGCACACCCCTCAACTTTCTACCACCTGGCTAAGCTCCCAAACTGTGTTATATCTTTCTTCCCAATTTTAGATAACCCCCTTCCACCCCTGACAACTCATAAACTGCTCACCTTCTGACACCCACTTCCATGTGCAAAATTCAAGTCTGTTTCAAGGTATGTGCCTTATTTATTGTAATATTCATGCATTTCTTAACCATTTAGTAGCATAAATTGTGCTGCCCTTTTTTTAGGTTCTTGTGCTTTTTGTTGCTGTGGCTGACAAAGTTAAAGTGTATTTAAGTTTTGTGACCTCTAACCCCATTTTCCCCATGTGGTTTTTATTGTATGGCGTTTGCATAATGAGGTGATTTTTAGGAGCACATACATTATGTTATAGCAGAAGTGACCCCACAGGCTTTGGAATAAAAGGGATTCTTGGAGAACTGTGAGAAAGATTAGAATTATAAGTAAATTTATGTAGGAGAATTTTCACACGGAAGGCTGGAATCAGATTCATTCATTTACTTATGCACTTACTTAACAAATACTGGTTGAGTGCAGGCTATCTGTCAGACTGTTCTAAGTGCCAGGGACATGACAGTGAGCAAAACAAACAAAAATACCTGCCCTTCAGAAGTTTACATCCTAGTTAAGGAGGAAGACCAAAACAAGACAAACAAATAGCATAATTAATGCTAAGAAGAAAACACAAAGCAAAAAGTCAATGTGATGTCAGGGGATGAGTTTGGATACAGCGTGTCTGGATTATTTATTGCTGTATGACAAACTACTCCAAAACTTAACAGCTGAAATCCTAAACATTTACTATTTCACACACTTCTAAGGTTGGGAAGTCAAGAATGACTTAACAGGAATGGTTCTGGCTCAGGATCTCTGATGAACTTGCAAACAAGATATTGACTATGAGCTTCCATGCTCAACTCGCATGGCTATTGGCAAGAGGCCTTGGTTCCTTGCCTCTCCAGAGGACTGCTCGTGACATAGTGGCTTGCTCTCTCAAATGCAGAGAGAATGATTCAAGGAGGAGATCACATGCTCAAGAAGCTGCAGGCCTGGATCACCTAATCTCAAGCGGCTCATCAGTACTTCTGCCATCACACAAACCAACCCTGGTACAGTGTGGGAGGGGACACGAGGGTATGAATATCAGGATGTGGAAATCACTGGGGCCATGCTGGAGGCTGGCCACCACAGTGACCAAGGAAGGTCATCTAACATGATGACCTTTGGATTACTTTATTCATTTTTATTTTGGCTCCACTGGGTCTTCATTGCAGAGCAATGAACTCTTTAGCTGTGGCATGCAGGCTTATTTGCCCCACAGCGTGAGGGATCTTAGTTCCCCAACCAGGAATCAAAACCCATTCCCTGCATCAGAAGTGTGGAGTCTTAACCACTGGACCACAGGGAAGTCACTGGATTCCTTTTGAGGGAAGTGGAGGAGATATCCATTAAGATGTCCGTGGGGGATGTCTGTCTCCTACGGAGATGGAACAGATGAACAAATATACATGCCTAGTTTGTTTGAAGGATAGCCATGTGCAGTGAGCTAGGGCAGAGTGAATGAGAGGGAGAGAAAGAGAAGACGTCAAAGAGGGGATGGAGAGAGGAATGCTTTCATCTTTACTCTCAGTGAGATACACGTTTTAAGTCAAGAAGTGACATAATCTGACTTAGGAATTAACAAATCAAGTCTGGTTGCAGTGTTAAGAATAGACCAACAAAAAGCAAAGACAGGAACAGGAAGACAAGTTAGGAGCTTGAGAAATAATGACAGTCTAATTCTGGAAACATGCTGAAGGTAGAACAGACAGAATTTGTTGATGGTTTGGCTATGAAGAAAAGTCAAAGATGACACCACTTTTTTTGTCAAAAAATGGAGTTGCCATTTATCTGCTTGGCAAGGTTAAGGAAGGAAGAGTGTTAAGGTAAACAGCAAGTGTTCACCTTTGAACACACTAAGTTTGACATGCCTGTTAGGCTTTCGAGTGGAGACACAGAGTACACAACCGGATCATCAAGACCGGAGCTCTGGAAAGAGGTTCAGGTTAGGGGTGCAAGTTGGGGAACCATCAGGTGTAGAGAGAGTTTAAAACCCTGAGGTTGGATAAAATCCCCTAAGCAGTGAGTGCAGCCAAAAAGCTGTCAGACCCAAGGATTAAACTTGGGGCATTGGAACCTTTAGCATGGAAGGTGGGGATTGTGTGGACCAGCAATGAGGATTCTGAAAGGGTGGCCAGAGAGGTAGGAATCAAGCCAGGTGAGTGTAGTGATACAGAAGTCACATGAAGAGGTTTTTTAGAGAAGACTTAGAGAGACCCCCTTTGTCAAATGCTGCTGAAAGGATGAGACATGACCACTGGATGTAGCATGTAGAGGGCATTAGCTACCAGAGCAGTTCTGATGGACTGGTGGAGGCAAAATCCTTTTTGAAGTGGGTTGAAAATAGAATAAAAGAAGAGAAATTAGAGACGGAATATTCTTTCAAATAATTTTGTGTGGAAGGAAGAAGGGAATTAGGGTCATAACTGACGGGGGAAATGGAGTCAAGAGAGGCTTTTTTAAAGATGGGAGATATAACAGCATGTTCGTGGGCTGAGAAAATGATAGGGAAACACTAATCAAACCAGGGATTCAAAGGGGAGAATTACAGAGGCAAAATCTTGAGTGGGTAAGAGAGAGTCGATAGAAACTGGCATATGTTTGCAGGGGTTGTCCTCGTCAGGAAGGATAGATAGTGAATATAGAACAGCAGAGGAAGAGGTGGAGCAGGTCCACAGGGATAGGCACAGAGTGGGAAGAGAGTTGGCTTCAAAGGAACCTGAGGTTTGGCTGAGCACAATGAATAAGAGACGGCATGCCTCTCCTTCGAAAGGTCCCACAGCTGTGAGGGCCACATGTGCTGCTTTCCCAGAATCCTCCTAAATGTATGCCTGGTGTTTCAAGGCAGCTAGTAATAGTGGCCCCTTTCCCTTTCAACACTACTGATTTGGGTAATAAATGAAATGATCATTCTACCTAGAGCCACGTGGAGTCACTGAAGTTTCCTGAACAGAGTGTTCATCACTGACATTTTAAAAACACTAAATAGATTGTAAATTCCTTGAAATCAATGTCACATTTCATACGTCTTGTCCCATTTCTAGCATATCTTTTATATGTGGTCTTCTCATCTCTGTTAACCCAGCAAAGACACAATTGATTCAGAGCTAGAAGAGCCATTGAGGATAATGCCAACATTAGCCAAACTCTCCTAAATCTCAAAACAAAGGAAGAGGATCGAGTCAACTTATTTACACACCAAGAGGACTGTTCATAATCCTGCTGAAGAAGATTATGAGGGCAAAGTCTTGAGTAGATAAGAGTAGAAGGGAGGCCATTGAGGACTTAGAACCATGCAGGGAACAGGCTGGCTAAAGGAAGGATTTCAAACTCAAATGTTCTGCTTATCTGTTGCTATGTGACAAATCATCCTAAAACTTAAAGAGTTAAAACCACAGCAATTGCTCTATTATCTCTCATGATCTCTGTTGGGTCCGGAATTTGAGTAAAGTTTGGCTGGGCAATGGTGGCTTAGGATAAAGTCTTAGCCAATTGCAGTCAACTGGTTAGAGCCGATACACTGGAGATCTGAACAGTTTGGAACTGGCAAGGCATCTCACTTTCTTCATGGAGTCACAGGGCCTTTCCATGTGGCCTCCTTACTTGGGTTGATTTTAGGTTGCTCCCAGCTCGGTGGTTGTAAATCAGACTATTTACATGGTGGGTGAAAACTTCTAGAATGAATATGCTGGTGATTTTGCCTTGGAAGTCAGAGTGTTATTTCTGTCACAAGTCTGCCTACTGCAGATGAAGAAGGCATAGAAACTACTCTTCAATGAGAGAAGTATCAAAGTCACTTTCTAAGCTGATCATATGAGATAAACCATATTGTTTGAACATTTGGGAAAAGTATAATTGTGATATCAAGTTTGGGTACGTATACCTTACTTCCTTTCAAAGAGTCTTATTGGAAGACTCAAGATCCCATTCTTTTAATTTGTAACTTTAACCACTTTGTTAATCACACCAGATAACCACGATGGTGTGATCACTCACCTAGAGCCAAACATCCTGGAATGGGAAGTCAAGTGGGCCTTAAGAAGCACCACTATGAACAAAGCTAATGGAACCGATGGAATTCCAGTTGAGCTATTTCAAATTCTAAAAGATGATGCTGTTAAAGTGCTGCACTCAATATGCCAGCAAATTTGGAAAACTCAGCAGTGGCCACAGGACTGGAAAGGTCAGTTTTCACTTCAGTCCCAAAGAAAGGCAATGCCAAAGAATGCTCAAACTACCACACTCATCTCACACGCTAGTAAAGTAATGCTCAAAATTCTCCAAGTCAGGCTTCAACAGTACATGAATCATGAACTTCCAGATATTCAAGCTGGATTTAGAAAAGGCAGAGGAACCAGAGATCAAATTGTCAACATCCATTGGATCATTGAAAAAGCAAAAGAGTTCCAGAAATACATCTCCTTCTGCTTTATTGACAAAAAGCCTTTGTCTGTGTGGATCACAACAAACTGTGGAAAGTACTTAAAGCGATGGGAATACCAATCCACCTGACCTGCCTCCTGAGAAATCTGTATGCATGTCAAGAAGCAACAATTAGAACTGCACATGGAACAACAAACCAGTTCCAAATTGGGAAAAGAGTGTGTCAAGGCTGTATATTGTCACCCCGCTTATTTAACTTATATGCAGAGTACATCGTGTGAAACTCTGGGCTAGATGAAGCCCAAGATGAAATCAAGATTGCCAGGAGAAAATATCAATAACCTCCAATATGCAGATGACACCACCCTTAAGGCAGAAAGCGAAGAACTAAAGAGCCTCTTAATGAAAGTGAAAGAGGAGAGTGAAGAGCTGGCTTAAAACTCAACATTCAAAAAACAAAGATCATGGCATCCGGTCCCATCACTCATGGCAAATAGATGGAGAAACAATGGAAACAGTGATAGACTTTACTTTTGGGGGCTCCAAAATTACTGAGATGGTGACTCTAACCATGGAATTAAAAGACGCTTGCTCCTTAGAAAGTCACTCAGTAGTGACTTTCTGAGTTCCCAACCCAGAGATCAAACCCAGATCTCCTGCATTGCAGGTGGCTTCTTAAACAGCTGAACCACCAGGGTTGGGAAGATCCCATGGAGAACGAAATGACTACCCACTCCAGTACTCTGGCCTGGAGAATTCCATGGACTAATCCACGGGGTTGCAATGAGTCGGACATGACTGAACAACCTTCACTTTGCTCCTTAGAAGAAAAACTATGACAAACCTAGACAGCATGTTAAAAAGCAGACACATCACTTTGCTGACAAAGGACCATAGAGTCAAAGCTATGGTTTTTCTAGTAGTCATGTACAGATGTGAGACTTGGACCATAAATAAGGCTGAGCACTGAAGAACTGATGCTTTCAAACTTGAACTGTGGTACTAGAGAAGACTGTTTAGAGTCCCTTGAACAGCAAGTAGATCAAACTAGTCAGTCCTGAAGGAAGTCAGCCCTGAATATAAATTGGAAGGACTGATGCTGAAGCTCCAATTCTTTGGCCACCTGAAGCAAAGAGCCCACTCATTGGGAAAGACCCTGGTGCTGGAAAAGACTGAGGGCAGGAGGAGAAGGAGAAGCAGAGGATGAGATGGTTGGATGGCATCACTCCAGGATACAGTGAAGGACAGGGAAGTCTGGCATGCTGCAGTCCATGGGGTCGAAAAGAGTCAGACACGACTAAGCAACAACAGCAATTGTCTAGGCTGCTTCCCCTAATGAAACTTCTCACCTAGCTCCCCCTCTTGATATGTGGTAATGTGTGTAAATGGTTTGCATAATACCAGAACAGAGGGTGGAGGTTGTAAGCTGTACCTCCTTAGAGAGAAACTTGACAGCATAATATGAACAAAGTGCTCCATTAAGCAGTTAAAAAAATTATCATTATGACATCACACAATATATTAGTTTTTATTGATATGAATCAAATGACCACACATTTAGTGGCTTAAAACAACACTCAGTTGTCATCTCATAGTTTCTGTGGGTGAGAAGTCTGGCATGTTTTAGCTGCGTCCTCTGCTCACAGTGTCACAGACTTAAATCAAAATGTCATCTAGCCTGTCCTTATCCGGAGGCTCAACTATGGGAAGGTCCAGTCTCAAGCTCCCTCAGGTTGTTGGCAAAGTTTATTTCCTTGCAGTTGTATAACTGAGATATCCACATTTTGGCTAGCAGTTGGCTGGGCACTGCATTTAGCAACTAGAGATTACACACAAGTCCTTTGCAATTTGGACCATAGGCTGTTTAAACATGGCAGCCTACCTCTTCCAGGCCAGCAGCAGAATCTCTTTCATACTTCAAATTTCTGAGTTTTAAGATGGGCCCTGTCCCTTTTAAGAGCTTACATGATTAGGTCATGCCCATCCCATCTGGGATAATCTCCCTTCTGATTAATTCAAAGACTAGAACCTTAACTATATCTGCAGAATCCCTTCATCTTTGTAATATGACATAATCTAATCTTGAAAATGAAATCCATCCTCCTCCAAAGTCCCATACACTCACGGCTGGGGATTATACAGGACCTAATTCTGGGGGCTGGGAACCTTAGGGACCATCTTAGAATTCTACCTGATCATGGGGAAACTTCTGGCTGGTGGGCATCCTATATCAATCAGGGTATATATTCAGGATGAATATATAGGATATATTCATCCTATATATTCATTGTTCTGAATGTGCCTGAATATATATATATTCATCCTATATATTCATCAGGAAGGGAATGTTGGGCCCATTGAAGGAAGCTAGAAGGATAAACTAGAGAGGGATAATACTTCAGCCTCCTTAGTTTATGGAGTGGGTCATATATAACACAGCTCATTTTAGAACTGTGTTTGTAACTCCCATTTGGCAGTCTAGTGGTTAAGACTCCATGCTCCCTAGGCAGTACGCACGAGTTTAAACCTTAGCTGGGGAGCTAAGATCCCTCAGGCTGCATGGTGCAGCAAAAGCAAAATAACAAATAATATGTTTAAATAAGAGTAATTAATGAAGAGATAAAATAAAGAAAAAAGATATAAACAAATGAAAAAAATTATATCTTTTAAAAAAAGAAAAAAGTACCACCTTTCCTGATCACTCAGTTGGTAAAGAATCCACCTGCAATGCAGGAGACCCCGATTGGATTCTTGGGTTGGGAAGATCTGCTGGAGAAGGGATAGGCTACCCACTCCAGTATTCTGGCCTGGAGAATTCCATGGACTGTATAGTCCACGGGGTTGCAAAAGTCGGACATGACTGAGTGACTTTTACTTTCACTTTTCAAATGAAAATTGCAATAAAAGATAAGGTAAAGAGAGGATAACCATAAAGGTAATAGTGATAAAGAGAAACAAAAACTGTAATTGAGAATAAAAAGTTTAAGAAAAGACAAGGCACATTCAGAACAATTAAACTGTGGCAAATCAGTTCAAGTTAAAGACTGAAAGATTAAAAGGACTAAATAACTTTTAAAAGAAAAAATGATGAAAATAAACAAAATGTAAAAAGGAAAGAAGGACCCCATAGTAAATGTGTCTAAACACGAAGTATTCACAACTTAGTTAGCAATCTCAAGCTTACTAAGTCAACCAGAATTCTTTAAGCTAAAGCAACCGTAAAATTCAGCATACCTATATGAATATCCTTCTCAACTAGGTACCCCATCTGAACTCCAGAACACAGAAAATTGAGTAATGATTTTTCTCAATTCTCCTAGTACACAACTAGTACAATTTAAATGCAAAGCAGAGAAGTTAATTCATTACACAAAGTGGGTGCCTCGAGCACTGGGGCTTAATTCTTTCACCAAACTGGCTCATCTGTGTCCAAAAGTACGCAACTGAGAAAAGATCAGTCATTAGGCATAGAGTCCTGTGATGGTTTGAGGAACAAGTTTTACTTGAGAACTAGAAGCTGAAGTCAGATTCCTGGGACATTTTCTCCTCAAGAGCTGTTCAGTCACGTGATGACTGACTAAGTGATCATTTTGGATCACTTACTGAAAATAATAAAGCCATCAACAGATGTCTTGACTTCACCCAGAAGAATTCAGAGAAGTAACAGAGAACATTTATTTGATTTTACTCTATAAGCTTCCTGTCCAAAGCTTAAAAGTCCTTGGTACCATTGAAAAAAAAAAAAAATAAGGCTCTTCAAAATTCACATTGTGATGGACCAAAACCAGCTTATAAGTGGGACTGATGCTAGGCCAGCTTCCAGATGCTCCTTCCTTTTCTTTCTTTCCAGCAATACATCAGTGAAAAAAACAAATGACTGTTAGTTTCACATAGTGGAACTCATTCTGTCGTTGTGCGGTCACTAAGTCCCATCTGACTGTGATCCTATGAACTGCAGCCCACCACGCTTCCCTGTCCTTCACTATCTCTTGGAGTTTGACCAAACTCATATCCATTGACTCAGTGATGCCATCCAACCATCTCATGGTCTGTTGCCACCTTCTCCTCCTGCCCTCAATCTTTACCAGCATCAGAGTCTTTTCCAATGAGTCAGTTCTTTGCATCAGGTGGTCAAAGTATTAGAGTTTTAGCTTCAGCATCAGTCCTTCCAATTTATATTCAGGGCTGATATCCTTTAGGATTCACTAGTCTGATCTACTTGCTGTCCAAGGGACTCTCAAGAGTCTTCTCCAGCACCACAGCTTGAAAGCATCAATTCTTTGGCACTCAGACTTCTTTATGGTCCAACTCTCACATCCATACACGACTACTGGAAAAACCATAATTTTGACTCTATGGTCCTTTGTCAGCAAAGTGATGTGTCTGCTTTTTAGACACTGTCTAGGTTTGTCACAGCTTTTCTTCCAAGGAGCAAGAGTCTTTTAATGTCATGGCTGCAGTCACCATCTGCAGAGATTTTGGAGCCCAAGAAAATAAAGTCTGTCACTGTTTCCATTTTCCCCCATCTTTTTGCCATGAAATGATGGGACCAGATCTTTGTTTTTCGAATGATGAGTTTTAAGCCAGCTTTTTCATTCTCTTCTTTCACTCTCAACAAGAGGCTCTTTAGTTCCTCTTCGCTTTCTGCCATTAGAGTGGTATCATCTGCATATCTGAGGTTGTTGGTATTTCTCCCAGCAATCTTGATTCCAGCTTGTGATTCATCCAGCCCAGCCTTTTGCATGATATATTCTGCGTATAAGTTAAATAACCAGGGTGAACTCATTCTGGCCAAGGTAAAACTGAGCAGAACTCTGTGAGGCTGTCCCAGGTATAAATCCTTTCTGCATCTCTTGTTTTGCATTTGTAGGAAAAAGGCTTCATTCAGCCTCCTTGACTCTCCCTGAGCTCCAAAGGGCAGATTCAAACAGTTGCTAATCAGGAAAGGGAGGGATTATAAAAACAAAAGGGAAGCAATCAAGAAACAATAGAGCAGCATAAAGCAGGGTCCTGGTTTTTCCTTAAAGTATACACATAAAAATACCTCTGAGTTCTTCTGCAGGAACTAGAGCCCCGACCCAGGAAGGGGATGGTAACTTCAGGCTGAGTCCAAGTTTCCTGGAACACCACCCTGTTACCTTACCACCGACCAATCAAAAGAGTCTGTCCGCAGTGGAAAATAATGAAGACTCTGACCCTCTCCTCAAATGATTTACTGTGGTTAACTTCCCCTTTATCCCTTTAAAAACTTTCATAGTCCAGCAGAATCTTCAGAGTTGGTTCTTGGACACAAGTCATTCTTCTCCCCATGTTGCCAGCCTCCTGAATAAAGCAACATTTCCTTCCAACCAACACTCGTCTCTCAGGTATAAGCTTTAGCTTTAGAGTAGCTAAACTTGAGTTTGGGAACAAAGGAACTCCTACAAAATTTATTTAGCTTTCCTCAACTCTGGATTTTAGTACCCACCAGAAAGTTACTATGGGTACTGTTGTAAGAAAGGGTCCTTTCTGGACTCAAAAGGGGGTTCTTGTCTAACATTCAGAAATGAATTATCTATACAGTCCATGGAATTCTCCAGGCCAGAATACTAGAGTGGGTAGCCTTCCCTTCTCCAGTGGATCTTCCCGACCCAGGAATTGAACTGAGGTCTCCTGCATCACAGATGGATTCTTTACCAACTGAGCTGTGAGGCAAGCCCCAAGGAGACACACATGCTGGCAAAGCAAGAAACTTTATTGTGAAGGGGATGCCTGAGCAGACAGCAGTGGGGAAAGGGAACCCAGGAGGACTGCTCTGCCACATGGATCTCAGTCTCATGATGATGGGATTAGTTTCCAGGTTGTCTCTGGCCAATCACTCTGACTCAGAGTGGTGTGTACACATTGCTCAGCCAAGATGGGTGCCAGTGAGAAGGATTCTGGAAGGTGGTAGGACAAGTGACCTTTTGGCCTTTCCTGAATTCTTCTGGTTGGTGGTGGCTTGTTAGTTCTGTGTTCCTTACGAGGACCTCCTATCATAAAATAACTCACACAAATGGTTACCATGGTGCAGGGCCAGAGTGGGCAGTTTCAGGCAGTGTGTTTCCCCTAACAGTACAACCTACTAATTTCTACTTCACTTCTTAGTTGCATGGCCATGCTTGATCACTCTTCCCTTGAAATACTTTTTCTTTGTTGTATTAGTTATCTGTTGTCATGTAACAAATTACTCCAAAACTTTAGTCACCTAAAACATCATATATTTATTATTTCACGCTTTCTGTAAGTCAGAAATTGCAGAGTATATTCTGGGTGCTTTTGTTCAAAGTCTCTCGTATAATTATGATTAGGATGTTGGCCAAGGCTGCAGGCATCTGAAGGCTAGACTAGGGCTGGGGGTACACAAAGGTGGCTCATTCCTCTGGTTTTTGGCAGAGGACCCAGTTCCTCTCTGGTTCTCAGCTAGAAGGTTTAGTCCTTTATCATGAGAATGCCTTCGTAAGCGGTTTGTGTGACCTTACAACATGGCATAATTTCCCCCGGAAAGAAAGAGCAGGACTTTGCCGTCATTTGATGACCTCACCTCTGAGTTCACACATTGTCCCTTTTGCTTTATTCTATTTCTTAGAAGTGAGTCAATAAGTGTAGCCCACATTCAAAGGGGTCAGAATTAAACTCCACCTTTTACTTTTTAAATTTTTTAATTTTTTGGCCACACTGGACATCATTCAAGATGCAGCATGTGGGTTGCAGGATCTTAGTTTCCCAATCAGGAATCAAACCCTTGCCCCCTGAAGTGGAAGTATGGAGTTCCACTCACTAGACAGCCAGGGGAGTTCCTAAAGTCCATCTTTTTTTTTTTTTTTTAAGTCCATCTTTTAAAGGAAGGAGTATGATAAAGGAGGAAATAAAACTTTCTTTCTCTACATTTTTAGGTTGATTGCTGAAGCCCTGAAAATTAGACTGACAAAAGACTTTAACAAGAGACAGAATTTATTATTACTTGCAGAGCTCATATATTCAGGAAAAGGATGATGAGTAACTCAAAGGGGTGGTTAGAACTTGGGCTTATAGCATCTCAACAAAAATAAATAAATTTGTAGAGAAGCAATAAGACAAAGAATAAGGGTTTCAAGCTTCCAGGAATGGCAAATTGTGCAAAGTAAATATATCCAGAAAATTAAAGGAAGAAAGAGTTATTTCAGTAAGGTTTGTTATGCAGTCCTTTTGGTGCTGTCTCTAGGCAATGAAGAGATAACAGTAAGTCTCTGGTAATTAATAATAAGAGTCTCTTGTGATTAAGAATTCAAGCCTCCTTTGAGACAAACAGTCGGGGAGGACAGAATGTGCTCCACTGGAGAAGGGAATGGCAAACCACTTCAGTATTCTTGCCTTGAGAACCCCATGAACAGTAAGGCAAAATGATAGGATACTGAAAGAGGAAGCCTCCAGGTCGGTAGGTGCCCAAATTGCTACTGGAGGTCAGTGGAGAAATAACTCCAGAAAGAATGAAGGGATGGAGCCAAAGCAAAAACAATACCCAGCTGTGGATGTGACTGGTGATAGAAGCAAGGTCCGATGCTGTAAAGAGCAATATTGCATAGGAACCTGGAATGTCAGGTCCATGAATCAAGGCAAATTGGAAGTGGTCAAACAAGAGATGGCAAGA
>NW_011494910.1:1622506-1624303 GCF_000754665.1 Bison bison bison
TCAACACCAAAATCAGATTGATTATATTCTTTGCAGCCAAAGATGGAGAAGCTCTATACAGTCAGCAAAAACAAGACTGGGAGCTGACTGTGGCTCAGATCATGAACTCCTTATTGCCAAATTCAGATGTAAATTGAAGAAAGTAGGGAAAACCACTAGACCCTTCAGGTATGACCTAAATCAAATCCCTTATGATTACACAGTGGAAGTGAGAAATAGATTTAAGGGACTAGATCTGATAGATAGAGTGCCTGATGAACTATGGATAGAGGTTCATGACATTGTACAGGAGATAGGGATCAAGACCATCCCCATGGAAAAGAAATGCAAAAAAGCAAAATGGCTGTCTGGGGAGGCCTTACAAATAGCTGTGAAAAAAAGAGAAGCAAAAAGCAAAGGAGAAAAGGAAAGATATAAGCAGCTGAATGCAGAGTTCCAAAGAAGAGCAAGGAGAGATAAGAAAGCCTTCCTCAGCAATCAATGCAAAGAAAGAGGAAAACAACAGAATGGGAAAGACTAGAGATCTCTTCAAGAAAATTAGAGATACCAAGGGAACATTTCATGCAAAGATGGAGTCGATAAAGGGCAGGAATGGTATGGACCTAACAGAAGCAGAAGATATTAGGAAGAGGTGGCAGGAATACACAGAAGAACTGTACAAAAAAGATCTTCATGACCAAGATAATCACTCACCTAGAGCCAGACATCCTGGAATGTAAAGTCAAGTGGGCCCTAGAAAGCATCACTACGAACAAAGCTAGTGGAGGTGATGGAATTCCAGTTGAGCTCTTTCAAGTCCTGAAAGATGATGCTGTGAAAGTGCTGCACTCAATATGCCAGCAAATTTGGAAAACTCAGCAGTGGCCACAGGACTGGAAAAGGTCCGTTTTCATTCCAATCCCAAAGAAGGGCAATGCCAAGGAATGCTCAAACTACCACACAATTGCACTCATCTCACACGCTAGTACAGTAATGCTCAAAATTCTCCAAGCCAGGCTTCAGCAATACGTGAACCGTGAACTTCCGGATGTTCAAGCTGGTTTTAGAAAAGGCAGAGGAACCAGAGATCAAATTGCCAACATCCGCTGGGTCAAGGAAAAAGCAAGAGAGTTCCAGAAAAACATCTATTTCTGCTTTATTGACTATGCCAAAGCCTTTGACTGTGTGGATCACAATAAACTGGAAAATTCTTAAAGTAATGGGAATACCAGACCTGACCTGCCTCTTGAGAAACGTATATGCAGGTCAGGAAGCAACAGTTAGAACTGGACATGGAACAACAGACTGGTTCCAAATAGGGAAAGGAGTACATCAAGGCTGTATATTGTCACCCTGCTTATTTAACTTATATGCAGAATACTTCATGAGAAACGCTGGGCTGGAAGAAGCACAAGCTGGAATCAAGATTGCCAGGAGAAATATCAATAATCTCAGATGAAAGTGAAAGAGGAGAGTGAAAAAGTTGGCTTAAAGCTCAACGTTCAGAAAATTAAGATCATGGCATCTGGTCCCATCACTTCATGGCAAATAGATGGGGAAACAGTGTCAGACTTTATTTTGGGGGGCTCCAAAATCACTGCAGATGGTGACTGCAGCCATGAAATTAAAAGACGCTTATTCCTTGGAAGTAAAGTTATGACCAACCTAGATAGCATATTGAAAAGCAGAGACATTACTTTGCCAACAAAAGTCTGTCTAGTCAAGGCTATGGTTTTTCCAGTAGTCATGTATGGATGTGAGAGTTGGACTGTGAAGAAGGCTGAGAGCCGAAGAATTGATGCTTTTGAACTGTGGTGT
>NW_011494910.1:1624403-1634625 GCF_000754665.1 Bison bison bison
CGAGCATGTGAAGAGTTGACTCATTGGAAAAGACTCTGATGCTGGGAGGGATTGGGGGCAGGAGGAGAAGGGGACGACAGAGGATGAGATGGCTGGATGGCATCACCGACTCAATGGACATGAGTCTGGGTAAACTCCGGGAGTTGGTGATGGACAGGGAGGCCTAGCATGCTGCAATTCATGGGGTCGCAAAGAGTCGGACACGACTGAGCGACTGAACTGAACTGAACTGGGGAGGACAGAGAATTTTTTTTTCCCTGGTGTTTGCTGTTTATCAGTTGTCTTTAGTTCAACATAATCTTTATGCCTGGTGCTGGAGAAGACTCTTGTGAGTCCCTTGGACAGCAAGAATATTCATTAAATGGACTGATGATAAAGCTGAAGCTCTAATACTTTGGCCACCTGAAGCAAAGAGCCACCTTACTGGAAAAGACCCTGATGCTGGGAAAGACTGAGGGCAGGAGAAGTGGGCAACAGAGCATTAGACAGATGGCATCACTGACTCAATAGACATGAGTTTGAACAAACTCAAAGAGATAGTGAAGGACAGGGAAGCCTGATGTGCTGCATTTCATGTGGTCACAAAGAATCAGACACGACTTAGTGACTGAACAACAACATTCTTTATGCCTAAATGGCATATTTTGGGGTGACATAGTCTGACCTCCTATTGTATCAATGAATTAGTGGACATGTTTTAAAACTGTCATACTTGTCTTCTGCAACAAGACAACTCTCCTGGTTGTCTCCTTATGTCTCTGGCTATTTACTCTGAATGTCCTCCTATGGTTCCTTGTATTATTCCCGTGCCTTGAATGCTGGGTTTTTCAGGTCTACTCTACTAAAGTAG
Organism: Bison bison bison; assembly: GCF_000754665.1. Classification (NCBI taxonomy): domain Eukaryota; kingdom Metazoa; phylum Chordata; class Mammalia; order Artiodactyla; family Bovidae; genus Bison; species Bison bison. The sequence goes on from NW_011494910.1 coordinate 1,625,254, forward strand.
AGTCACCTCAGTCTAACTTATATCACCCTCTTCAGACCCTTCTTCTGGCCTTCAAATACATGCCCACCTGCCCTCTGGCTCTTCCTTCTTAGATGTCTCAGCGGTAGCGGACACTCATCTCACGCTGTTTTTTCCATCCCCCACATCTGGGATTTCTCTTCTTTTCTCTATCTTGTATATCCCAGATATCCCTATCTGGTCAGTTCCTGGAATCCAAAAGTGAGAAGTGATCCCTGCTCATCCTCCTTCATCTCCCACATCAAATTAGTCAACAATTAGTATACCTCCTAAAGTTATCTCAAATCAGTCTTCTTGGCTCCATCTCCATTGCTGCTACTCAATTTAAGCTATCATTATGTCCTGCCTGAAATTCCACCATAGCCTCCTATGATGGGCAGAAGAAGGGCCCCAAAAGACATCCATGTCCTAATCCTCAGAACCCGAAAAAATGCCACCTTACATGACAAAAGGGACTTTGCAAATGTGAATAAATTAGGATCTTGAGATGGGATTATCTGAGTGGCCCCAAAGTATTCACAAGGGTCCTTATAAGAGAAAGGCGTGAAGGTCGGGCATGGAGAGGGGACCTGACAATGGAGGCAGAGACTGGCATGAAACTCCTTGAATATGGAAGAAGGGACCAGAACCCAAAGGATGCACCCTCTGGAAGCTGAAAAAGAAAAGAAAATGGACTGCTCTTAAACCTCCAGAAGGAAACATCCTACCCAACATCTTAGCTTTAGCCCAGTGAGTCTGACTTTAGACTTCTGACCGCCAGAACTGTAAGATAATACAGTTGTGTTTTAAGCCACCAGATTTGTGGCAACTTACTGAAGTGGTAGGAAGTGAATATACATCCTAATCCTTCTTCCAGTCTCACTGTATTCTATTCTGCATACACCCCAAACACAGATATCATCTGTCCAACATCCTCATTCAAAACACTTCCATGACTTCCCTGCATCCTTAGGATAAACTCCAGGCTGCTTACAAGACTCTATCTCCAGCCCCTCAGCAGTTTATGCTCTATAAATTCATATAATAAATTTAAATCAGCATGCTTTCTCCCCATTGGACTGAATGCTGCCTCTATTTAGGACCTGTTTTCCTCCCCTCTCTCACCGAACTCCTCCAAGTCAGTTCCCAGCTTAGACACTGCTTCATCAGTGATGATCACTACCCCCATTCTGAGCTCAGGTCCTCTGTTGGAGACATTACTGTAATTCCCTTATCATATCCTCGACCCACTTAACGGCTGTGACTTGTGAAAACAGAAAGTATACATCCGTCTGGTTCACCACTCTGTGCCCGGCACTTTCCATGATGGCTGGCACACGCCAGAGTGCAGTGATACCTAAATGAGAGAGTGGTGGGTCCAGGGAGTCTTAGTGGAGGTGGTGCTGAGGGGCTCCAGGACGGTTTCATTTCCACTTAGAAAACTGGGGAAGAAAAGCCACGTGGGAGAGAGATCTGGAGCTGACCGGGGAGCAGGTGAGAGTCTGAATTGCCCTCATTTCCCTTCCTGCTCAGCCTGGTGGGGAAGACGCTGGGAAGGGGAACACGGCGTCCCTGCCCTCCTGCTACAATTAGCCGAGCCTTTCATTCTCCCTCTACAAAGAGGAGAGAGCAAATCAAAAGAAGATAAAAGTGCACGTCCCACAAAAGACATCAAGATGAGGGGGAAGGAAGGGAGGGTGGTGGGAAAGAGAGGCAGAGGCAGAGAGAAAGCCCTGCGGCCCAAACAAAAGCCTAAACCCAGCCGATCCCAAGGATCAGACAGTGGAGACACAAGGACAGGAAGAGAGCAGGCTGCGTGGGGATCAGCAGCCCTGTCAAGCCAAGGAGGAGAGGAAATGAAGGAAGATAAAATACCTATGTGAATTATGTGAATGGCCAGGGAAGAGGGTGGGGAGGGACCCCAGATGGAGTCAGGACAAAAGCATGAAAAGACAAGATTGCCACCATCCATGAGCTACTCCACCCCAGGGAAAGCAAAGAGGCACTGGAGATAAAGGCTGAGAGAGAAAGGTAGAAAGGGAGGGAGCTCAGCACTGGTGGCAGGACTGAAAGCGTGGGGGGACAATGGTGTGCATTACCCATGGAGGTCAACTGAGGTGAAGAGGTAATCAGGGTCCTGGCCTGTATTTGCTGCAAGAAATCCTACCTGGTTGTATGTCTTGCATTTGAATCATAACGGCAACCCACTCCAGTATTCATGCCTGGAAAATCTCATGGACCGAGGAGCCTGGTGGGCTACAATCCATGGGGTCGCAAAGAGTCGGACAGGACTGAGCGACTTCTGTGTGTGTGTGTGTGTGTGTGTGTGTGTGTGTACGCGCACGTGCTCCGGCATGTCTGACTCTTTCCAACCCCCATGGACTGTAACCTACGAGGCTCCTCTGTCCATGGGATTTCCCAGGCAAGAATACTGGAGTAGGTTGCCATTTCCTCCACCAGAGGATCTTCCTGACCCAAAGATCAAACCCAAGGATTGCAGGCGAATTCCTTACCTGAAGTGAATAAAGAAAAGCAACATGGTCTTGAGCCTTTCAACAGATATGTTTTTGTGTCCGGCTTCATTCTATCAACCAGCATGTAGTGTAGGTAAGTCATTGTCATTGCTGTGTAATATTCCACTGTGTAAACACACCACTGTTTATGCATCCATTCTTCTATCTTCTGGTGGAGGATTTCGATTCTGGTCCACAATCTCTTACCTGAAACCTTGGGGCCAGATGTGTTTCAGAATTTCAGAAAGACAATAAGGTACATACAATCTATATTATACAACCCTCCATGCAAGCACCAGCATTCCCCAGTAATCAAACATATCAATGTTTCTGCAAGGCAATACATGAATATTCCTCATAGAGACAGCTTCACTTCCATTCAGTTGGGTTTTGCCACTGAGTGAATTCTGGCCAGATCAGGTTATGTCTCCAGATAAGAGAAGGCAAATTCTTGGTTTTTAGGGCTTTTTGAATTTTAGAATGGAGACTTGGGCATTGTGAACCTATACTTTACTAGTTTCAAATAAAATTTGCTTTGGGAAACCCTGGCAGAAAAATAAAGAGGATACTACCCTACAGATATCAGCAAAAATCAGGGCAAAGTTCCAGTGATATTGATAGATGTAATTTAGAAGGGTTGTCAGTGGCTAAATGTGGTTCAAACCCTGACTCTGTGTGAGAGACAAGGAAGATTCCTGCTGACTGTACATCCCTGATTGCCTTGATCTGTTGAACACCATAAACCTTCTTTGTTTTTATAACAGCTCCTAATCTTATAAATTGCTGATTATATTTTGTATGTAATTTTAAAGCTCATTTCTTTTTTATTCTTTTAATCTGTTAGTCCTCTATCTCTGTTTTACTTATCTTGATCATTCCTCATCTCTATTTTGTCCTTTATAATTTTACATCACATTCTTTGATCTCATCTTATCTTCTCATTTTTATTCTTATTGTGCTATTTTTTTAGTGATAGGGAAAAGACCCCTGGGGTTTGGAAGAGCAAGCAGAGATAATTTATCCCTTCCCTCCCCTGAAGCCAGATTGCTCTGTACCAAAGAAAATTTCTTTCCTTCAGATTTCTAGGTGATGAGGAGCCCTCAAAATTCAAACACAAGACTTAACAAAGAATTGGTCATAGGACTTTTGAAGCCTTGGAAAACCCCTGGTCTCAAAGCAGGAAACCATTCTAAGTGGTGGAGATCTTTTTCTGGGCCGATATTTCTTTGCTCTGGGAAACCAAACCCTGGAATTCAATAAGCCAGCATAAATATCTTTCACCGTCTCCACATACAGGTACTTGTCATCCTTTCATGAGCTGAGGATGCAGCAATATGTGTTTAATCTTTTCCCAAGGTGCCTGTATTTCTTTTCTATAGGGTTGTGGAAGGCATTGTTCCTGTAACTCAGGGATGAGTGAAGATGTGGCCCTTTTCAGCTATGGCTACAGGGGGGCCCAGAGAGAAGCTACCAGAAGGAGAGCTGGGCACTATATTCTCCCCACCTGGCAGAGATGCCCTTGAACAGCCAGGCTGATAAATTTAGGCCCCCCAGGGAGAATGCTGAAGTCTTCTCAAGGGGTTAGGCCACACTGAAGAATCCAGCTCTGGGAAATGTAGGAAATGGGGAGAGGCTGGTTAAACCCTTTACTCAGAGCCGGTCCAAGTCCTAGACTAGCTCATTTGTCTTGAAGGGGTGCACATTCTGTTAGCTACCCCAAGAGGGAGACCTGGGAAAAGCAGGCCTGAGAGTGCTTTGGGGTTCCAACGATAAGGTATCCTCCCACTGCAGGAAGGTGAAGGCAGCCCTGGGGAGCAGAGGAGGGCCGAGAATGAGGCTGGGAACGCTCAGAGAATGTGCCTGCTCATAACTGGTTTATGTCATTCATTTCTCCACATCCCAGTGTCTTTCTGAGGGGCCCAGTCCTTCACGCAGGTTTTATCTGGATGGTCCCACCAGCCTCCAGCTCAGCTGTGAGCAGTCCTAGGGTGCCACCCATGTCCTCACGGAAGACAGAGCAGCGGAGGGCAGACCTGCAACCTCAGCCCACCCTCTGGGTCAGTGCCTTTGGGAACCTCCGGGGTTCCCATTGTCCACTCAGCAGCCTCAGGCCTGACACTTACTGGAGATCTGCGGGCCAAGTTGGGAGTTATTTTTAGTTCCTTTCATCATTTAGCTGCACACTGCTTTCTACACCATTTTAATAACCTTTTTATTTCTTTTAAGAATGTACTTTATTTTTTCATGAACTGCTGTTAATATATTTTCTTTTCTATTTCTTCAATTTAATGAACTGGGTGCTGGGGCCCCAGGTCCCAGCTGAGAGCTGTGAGGCAGCCCAAGCAAAGAAGACTGGGTGCTCTGCCCTCTCCGATTGGACCCCCAAGTCTCCTTACCAGATGCATCTTGTCCCCAGTGACCCATCCTGACTCAAAAATTTCTACCTGTGGAATTCAGAAGCCCTCAGGCCAGAATTCCTTCCAGGGTGATAATAATAGCTATACTGATAACACCTCTGAACCAAGGAGATGATAGTACACTTACTATGTTTATAATTATTAATAGAAAGGTAGTAGTTGCTCATTATCAAGAAATGCAAATATAAAAGGGTATGAATTTGAAAAATGTATGTCCGCCAACTCCCCCAAATTCTGCTCCAGACTCAGAGTAACTTTGTTAACAAATGTGTGGAAATATATCTGTGGCACATGGGCATACCCATTTAAAATTTGGTAGATAACGTCAAACTGTCCCCGCCAAACCTCTAGGCCAGTTTGTATTCCTACCAACAGCTTCATCCACACCCTTACCAGCACAGCAGGGAGTTTAAGCCAGACCTTTTGAAATTCTGTCTGTATCAGCCTGCCCCTGCCCTGCACCCCTCATCACCCCTTCTCAGGTTGTTTGCATTCAGGAAATAGGGTTGAGGTGAGTGCTTGTCCATTAAGCACAGGAACTGCACTTCCTCGCTGGGTGAAGCTCCTGCTCTGGGTGCACCCCCAGGCAGGCTGCGGGCTGTCACCTAGCAGGTCCAGGTTCGGCAGCTTCTGCAGCGTGTGCCCTTTAGCTCAGCACAAGCAGTAACTTACCCACTCAAGCAGGAGACCCCCAGGCATGCTTGAGAATGGGCGAGTGCCTTCTTGTTCACATGGGCAAGCACCCACTGAGCACCAAGTCCAAGTCACGTATGAAGGTCCATCTGGGTTTTTCCCGAATCCTCTTTCCCAGCGGGAGCAGGCAGAGCCGTCTCCTCCACACTCTCCCGCCACATCTGATAACACTTCACTAATCTGGGGACTATTCCCAGCAGTGTGTGTGCACCCAGCCTGGGACTGTGGTTAGGATCTGGCTCTCCCTGCCAGCCTGCCACAGTGGAGCAGACAGTAGGTGGGTGATCAGGCTGTCGACATTGTCCGTTTCAGAGATACTGCATCTGCAAGCGAGAGAGATAAATGAGAAGGTAGCTCAAACTAAGGTGTAGCTGTCAGGTGGGATGAGGTGGCAGCAGAGCCAGAGATGAGGAGAGGAGGAGAGGGCAGAGCCGCCTGGCACGAGGCCCTCAGGTACCCTCAGACCTGGACGCCAGCTACCTCATCAGGGCCCAGCGGCTGGTTGAAAGATGAGAACTAGTGGCCATCCCAGACAACTGGTTTGACTAATTCCTCTCTGAGTTAACTGACTATGTATCTGTGACCAAAAAAATAGTCCTGGGACTTCCCTGGTGGTCCTGTGGTTAAGAGTCCTGCTTCTTATCGCAGGGGGCACAGGTTGAATCCCTGGTCAGGGAACTAAATTCCTGCATGCAATGCGGCGTGGTCAAAAACAATAACAAACAAAAGCTGTGCTAAGTTTCATTACTTGAAAGTTAAGACAGACTTCACCCTCTTCTTCAGATGGTGTGGCTCTGTGAGACAGGAACCCCCACAGAGGGAGATGTTAGTGGGCCATGGTGCCAGGTGCCTTGATAAATCATCCAGAGTCTGCCTGTTGTGGTGGGTGAGGGGGTCCTTGACAGGGCAAGAGGCCCATTATACCCCAGCTGCCCTCAAAAGGATCAAAAGACCTCCTCTAGAAAGAGGCAATTTGAGGACTTCCCTGGGGGTCCAGTGGTTGAGAATCCACCTGCCGATACAAGGGACACAGGTTCCATCCCTGCTCTGGAAAGATTCCACATGCCACAGGGCAGACAAACCCACGCGCCACAGCTACTGAAGCCCTCACACCCTAGAGCCGGAGCTCCCCGGCAAGAGGAGCCACCACAATGCCCGCACACCTCAACTAGAGCATAGCCCACGCTCGCTGCAACTGGAGGAAGCCCACGCACAGCAAGGAAGACCCAGAGCGGCCAAAAATTTACTTTAAATTAATTAATTAATTAATTTAAAAAAGACGCAATTTGAGTAGCTTATCCCATACCCACTCCAAATCTCATTCCCAGGCCAGTCTTCACTCTGCTGCTGCTGCTGCTGCTGCTAAGTCACTTCAGTCGTGTCCGACTCTGTGCGACCCCATAGACGGCAGCCTACCAGGCTCCTCTGTTCCTGGGATTCTCCAGGCAAGAATACTGGAGTGGGTTGCCATTTCCTTCTCCAATGCATGCAAGTGAAAAGTGAAGTCGCTCAGTCATGTCCGACTCTTCACTACCCCATGGGCTGCAGCCTACCAGCTCCTCTGTCCATGGGAGTTTCCAGACAAGAGTACTGGAGTGGGTTGCCATTGCCTTCTCCGAGTCTTCACTCTAGAGGCTGGAAAAACTAAAACCACCTTTTTATCATCGGTAGCTGTAGGTGACTTTTGACAATGTCCTGGCCCATTAGAGATAGCAAAAACCTGTTTGGGTTTTGGGAAACCTTTGTTTTTAATAAATAGGATAGTTATAACTCTTCCCCTCTGTTGTCCACCCTGAACAGGGATGTAATACTTGGAGCTATGGCAAAACTATTGCGACTCTGAGGAAAAGGTCAAGAAAAATACAAGATTGTTATCCCTAATATTATAGTGCCCTAAACCAATGCCTGGAGAAGGCAATGGCACCCCACTCCAGTACTCTTGCCTGGCAAATCCCATGGACAGAGGAGCCTGGTAGGCTGCAGTCCATGGGGTCGCTAAGAGTCGGACACGACTGAGCGACTTCACTTTCACTTTTTACTTTCATGCACTGGAGAAGGAAATGGCAACCCACTCCAGTGTTCTTGCCTGGAGAATCCAAGGGACAGGAGAGCCTGGTGGGCTGCCATCTATGGGGTCGCACAGAGTCGGATACGACTGAAGCGACTTAGTAGCAGCAGCAGCAGCAGCAGCAAACCAATGCCAGCTACTGACAACCTCCAGTAAGGAAAATAAATCCCAATTTGTTTAAGCCCTTGTAAGTTAGCTTTTCTGTTTCTTGTTATTGAAGAGCATTCCTAAGTGATACATTTATTTATGAATGTTTTCAAAGGAAGGACGCTTAAAGGAGCCCCTCGGCCTTTACCGCTGAGCCGAGGAGATGAGTCAGCTCGGTCCTGCATCTTCCCAGCATGACCTGGACCTTGCAGCTCTGCTTAGGGGCCCACACTTGCCTCATCAACCCCCAGGTGAACGGCCCGATACTGTTTACTCAGCACAGGATAAGTCTAGGCCCCCGGGCTGAATGCCAAAGAAGTGAAAAAGACAGCTCTGACCTGCCGTCCTGCTGCCCTCTGTCCCCTGAGGACCCCACACGTTCTCCTGAGACAGGCCAGGTCGCTGCTCCGCTCCCGGCTGATGGCGCAGCTGCTCTGGAGGCACGCTCCCGTCTGTGCTCCCTCAGCGCTCCTCTCGGGGCTCCTGGGAGTGATGAGACCCCACCTCCCGAGGCTGCCCAGACAAACTGGGGATTCAGGCAAGGCAGAAAATAGAGAGCAAACCCCAGGGAGTAAGCAGTGAAACAGAGTCTTCCTATGTTATTCCTTTCCCACCTTTGTGAGGGGATGTCAATCCCTTGGTTAATCCTTGCCAATCACTCCTTCTCTCTCCTTCAAGAGTGCCTCTGCTTTTCTTTCTTGGCCTGCCTTCCAAGAATCCTCCATCTTCTATTCTTCTCACTCTCATCCTTCATTCAATTTTATGGCTTCCAAATCTCCTGAAACCCCAGGTCTCTTTCCCCAGCCCAGATGTCCCTCCTAAGCTGCAGCCTCAAATACCCAGCTATTTATTTTACATCTGCACTTGGGCTCTATAAACTTTACATATTCAAAACATAAATTTTTCTTGTCCCCAAATCTTCTCCTACCCCTTCATATCTTAATGGTGCCAATACCCACTAAATTAATTTCTTGTTGCTACTGTAACAGATTATATCAATAACCTCAGATATGCAGATGACACCACCCTTATGGCAGAAAGTGAAGAAGAACTAAAGAGACTCTTGATGAAAGTGAAAAAGGAGAGTGAAAAAGTTGGCTTAAACCTCAACATTCAGAAAACTAAGATCATGGCATCCGGTCCCATCACTTCATGGCAAATAGATGGGGAAACAGTTGAAACAGTGGCTGACTTCATTTTGGGGGCTCCAAAATCACTGCAGATGGGACGGCAGCCATGAAATTAAAAGACACTTGGTCCTTGGAAGAAAAGCTATGACCAACCTAGAGAGCATAATAAAAAGCAGAGACATTATTTTGCCAACAAAGGTCCATCTAGTCAAAGCTATGGTTTTTCCAGTAGTCATGTATGGATGTGAGAGTTGGACTATAAAGAAAGCTGAGCACCGAAGAATTGATGCTTTTGAACTGTGGTGTTGGAGAAGACTCTTGAGAGTCCCTTGGACTGCAAGGAGATCCAACCAGTCTATCCTAAAGGAAATCAGTCCTGAATATTCATTGGAAGGACTGATGTTGAA
>NW_011494910.1:1634725-1642007 GCF_000754665.1 Bison bison bison
GAGGGCGGGAGGAGAAGGGGATGACAGAGGATGAGATGGTTGGATGGTATCACTGACTCAATGGACATGAGTTTGGGTGAACTCTGGGAGTTGGTGATGGACGGGAGGCCTGGTGTGCTGAAGTTCATGGGGTCGCAAAGAGTCGGACACAACTGAGTGACTGAACTGAAATGAACTGTAACAGATTACTGAAAACCTAGTGGCTTCTAACATTATACATCTATTATCTTATAGTTCTGGAGATCAAAAATTCAAAACAGCTCTCCCTAGGCTAAAATCAAGGTGCTAGAAAGAGTTGCTCTTTCTGGAGGCTCTAGAGGAAAACCCATTTCCTTGCCTTTTCCAGCTTTCATAGGCCATCTGCGTTCTTTGGCTTGTGGCCTCTTTGATGCCAGGGATTGTATCACCTTAACCTCTGAACTGGGCATCCCTGGTGGCTCAGATGGTAAAGAGTCCACCTGCAATGTGGGAGACCTGGGTTCAGTCCCTGGGCTGGGAAGATCCCCTGGAGGAGGGAAAGGGCAACCCAGCCCAATATTCTTGCCTAGAGAATCCCATGGACAGAGGAGCCTAGTGGGCTGCAGTCTATGGAGTCTCAAAGAGTTGGACACAACTAAAGCAACTTAGCAAGCATACACTCAACCTCTATCATCACATCTCCTTCAAAAATCTTGCTTCAAACTTCCCTAGCAGTGCAGGGGCTAAGACTCCACACTTCCAATGCAGGGGGACCTGATCTGACCCCTGGTCAGGGAATTAGATCCCATATGCTGCAACCAAGAGTTCACATGCTGCAACTGAAGATTCTGCACGCTACAACTAGGACCTGATGCAGCCAAATAAATAAAGTGTTTACACAATCTTGTTTCACTCTTTCACTTAGAAGAATGTTTTAGATTACTTTGGACCTACCTGAATAATCCAAGATTATCTTCCCATTTTAGTATTTTTAATTTAATTACATCTACAAAGTCCCTTTTGCCACTTAAGTAACATATTCAGAGTTTCCAGGGATTAGAATGTGAACATCTTTAGGGGGTCATTATTCTGCATATCACACTCAGCTAGAGTCTTTCCTTTAATAATAATCACTACCATTTACTGAACATTTTTGTAGTTTAGGCTCTGGCTCTCTTTTCTTCCCCTAGGTATTTTCATATACTATAGAGACAATTTTCTTGGGTTCCAAAATCACTGCAGATGGTGACTCCAGCCATGAAATTAAAAGACGCTTGCTCCTCAGAAGAAAAGCTGTGACCAAACTAGACAGCATATTAAAAAGCAGAGACATTACATTGCCAACAAAGGTCTGTCTAGTCAAAGCTATGGTTTTTTCAGTAGTCATGTATGGATGTGAGAGCTGGACTATCAAGAAAGCTGAGTGCTGAAGAATTGATGCTTTTGAACTGTGGTGTTGGAGAAGACTCTTGAGAGTCCCTTGGACTGCAAGATCAAACCAGTCAATCCTAAAGGAAATCAGTCCTGAACATTTGTTGGAAGGACTGATGCTGAAGCTGAAACTCCAATACTTTGGGCACCTGATGTGATGAGCTGACTCGTTTGAAAAGCCCCTAATGCTGGGAAAGATTGAGGGCGGGAGGAGAAGGGGATGACAGAGGATGAGATGGTTGGATGGCATCACTGACTCAATGGACATGAGTTTGAGTGAACTCTGGGAGTTGATGATGGACAGGGAGACCTGGTGTGCTGTGGTTCATGAGGTCGCAAAGAGTCGGACACGACTGAGCGACTGAACTGAACTGAACCGAACTGATAGAGACAAGATGAAATGAAAAGAGGTCTTTGAACTCCTAAAATTCTACTGGTAGGAAGCAGGCTGAGAAAACTATTCAGCTGCAAATACATGCTGCTGCTGCTAAGTCTCTTCAGTCGTGTCCGACTCTGTGTGACCCCATAGACGGCAGCCCACCAGGCTCCCCCGTCCCTGGGATTCTCCAGGCAAGAACACTGGAGTGGGTTGCCGTTTCCTTCTCCAGTGCATGAAAGGGAAAAGTGAAAGTGAAGTCGCTTAGTTGTGTCTGACCCTCAGTGACCCCATGGACTGCAGCCTACCAGGCTCCTCCATCCATGGGATTTTCCAGGCAAGAATACTGGGGTAGGGTGCCATTGCCTTCTCCGGCAAATACATGCTAGCTTTCATGAAAAAGGAAGGATGACACAGAAGTCAGAACCAAGTGCTCAGAGGGGAAAGCCATGAGCCATGAAGAATTAGTCTTGCTGGATTTCAGAATTGCTGTGGACTACTTTCTCCCTTTTTGAATAACTATTTTATGCCTTTCCCCCATTTTTACTGGGTGTAACGTGGGGGGAAGGGTGGTGGTCATCTCTTTGTTTAACTGGTCAAGAGGAACATTTCATGGGAGCTGTACTGAAGGAACTGCACCTGAGGCGCCTTATCAGCACTGTGACTTGATTTAGATGATGGAGTACAACCGATGCTGTAATGGGGTGGGTCTAGGGTCTTGAGGGGTGAAATGAAGTGTCAACACTCAGTCATGTCCTACTCTTTGCAATCCCATGGACTGTAGCCCACAAGGTTCCTCTGTCCATGGGATTCTCCAGGCAAGAACATTGGAGTGGGTTGTCATTCCCTTCTCCAGGGGATCCTCCCCACCCAGGGAGTGAACCTGAGTCTCCTGCATTGCACACAGATTCTTTACCATCTAGCCACCAGGGACACCCTTGAGGGGTGGGGTGAGTGCCTTTTGTGTGTGGGAGGGATGTGAACCCTAGTGGCCAGAGGGCAGAGGTAGCCAGCCTCCATGATGGCCCCCAGTGATCCTGGTTTCCTGATGGTCACACCTTTGTGTAGTTCCTTGCACACTGCACCACCAGCATAAAAGTGATGGCATGCCACTTCCGAGATAGCTTATCAAAGACTATGGCCTTTGTTTTGGGTGTGCTATCTTTCTCTCTGTCTCTATCTCTGTCTCGGATTACTCATCTGTGCAAAGCAAGCTGCTGTGAGCAGCCCTAGGAGGAGGCCCACGGGTGAGGAAGAGACCTGAGCCAGAAGCACCCAGCTAAGTTGCTTCCAGAATCCTGGTCCTAAGACAGTATGTAAGATAATGTGCTCATTGTTTTACATCCCTAAGATTGGGGGTAATCTGTTATGAGCAATAACTATTTCAAGCAGCTAGAGAGGTAGGAGTGAAGGGATCATTTAATGCGATTCCCCTGCTCTCATGTCTGCAGACAGCTCTGCTGACCGCAGCCTCCTTTGGAAGCTGTTTCTGCTGCCCGGGATGCCTTCTTTTCACAAGGCCAACTTTCTTATTCAGCTCTGGTTAGAAAGGCTCTTCTGGCTGCCCAAGCCAGAGTCGTGCCTCTGTCGCTCATTCCCACGCCTTCCTGCAGTGACTCTCTGCTTGCCGTTTATCGCTCGGTTAGGTTTGTTTGCTTGATTTTTACTGTCTGTCTCCCCCACTAGAATAGAAGCCCCATGAGAGCAGGGAGCCAGTCACAAATAGTGCTTGGCATAAATGAATGAACCCTGAAAGAAAATGAAAGTGAAAGTCGCTCAGTCGTTTCCAACTCTGTGACCCCATGGAATTCTCCAGGCCAGAGTACTGGAGTGGGTAGCCTTTCCCTGCTCCAGGGGATCTTCCCAACCCAGGGACCGAATCCAGGTCTCCCGAGTTGCAGGTGGATTCTTTAGCAGCTGAGCCACCAGGGAAGGCCAAATGACCCCTACCTGCTTTCATTTCCTGCCAGCACTTCCCTCAGCCATCCCTCCTGTCTGACTGAACTCAAGTTTCTTTTCAGTCATTCTGTTTCACACATTGTTCTTTCTCCTAGAATGCTTTTTCCCTTCCTCTTCAATTGATGAAAATCTATAAATCTTTTAAGACAGTCCAGCCACCTGAGTCAGGTGTCCCTTCTGAGTGCCCCCTTAGCATTCAGAGATTTCCCTATCTGAACATTTATCATCCATCAGGTGTGACCAAACGTCTCAGTGTCTGTGCCCTGCCAGATGCTGAACTTTGAAGGGCCTGCCCTGTGTCTCCTTCAACATCGCATCCCCAGGGGCCCAGCTAAGTGCTGAGCCTGTGGCCCTACTCAGCGTGCACTTGACAAGAGGAAAGATGAATCAAAAGAGGGGAAAAGCTCTGCCAGAGGTGGCTGGCATTGCTGTTTACCCACATTGCATCCTTGCCCCGAGGGCCTCACTCCGCCTGAGTGAGGCTCACTGGGTGAAATGATTCTTGAGAGAGCCAGGTGAATTGTGGGTATTGGAAATATCCCTGGGGATGGGCAAAGGAGCGACCTCAGTGGCCAGGCACGCAAACCCAAAGGGGGGATGTTGCTGAGCCCCCAAGCCCCGCTCTGGATCAGGTGGGTTCTGGGAGCTTCCAGTGGTCCTGGGACCTCAGCGGACTAACACTGCATCACCGTCTTCCCTGCTGTACAACCACATAAAGACTGGAAAGCCAAGTGGTTGATGGCATTGGTGATAGGAGGGAAGGGATGATTTAGGCAGAAACAAAGTGGGAGAGAACAAGGGCCACTGCTGACTTGGATGATTTAAGACTCTCCCACTTTGAAACTTCTAATAGCCCCGCGCATGCACAACACTCCTCTCAACCCCAACATAAAAAGCCCTTTCTCAGAACAAAAGCCCTGTCACCGAAAGCACTTATTTAAGAACAATAACAGCAAAACACACAAGGTACAAAAACATTTTTCTCAAAAAATTTTTCCACTTCAATTCAACAAATATTTATTTTCCTGAAAAAGCAGAGATATATAAAGAAATAGAAAAATGTGGATTTTTTTTTTCTTATTTTTGATTGAAAAGTACAACCAGGAGAACAACATTGCCCCAGTGAGCCAAAGCACAATGGGAAAGCATTTTTAAAATAGGAAAGAACTCTAATATATAAATATACCAAGATAATTTTAAAACACAGTGGAGCCTTAACTCTTGAGTAGGGAGTGGGTCTCACGTGCAAAGGCAACTTGTGTCCCGACTGCCCACTGGGCTGCTTGGGGATACAGTTTAATCCAGGATGAGATGCCATCATCACATTAATAAACCATATGACATAGGGGCATATGTAAAGCTATCACAGTATCCCTAACTCACAAAAGCCACTGTGAAAAGTCCTTTAGAAAGCAAGTGAGAGTCCAGACAGCTTTGGGTTAGGAAAGAACAGCTTCCTTATCTGAAAAAGGATTTGGAGACTTCTACTGTTCCTTCAGGTGCTAATGGACTGTGATTCTAAAGGGGTTTCTCAGAAATCTAGGGGCAAACATGGTGGAGGAGATATAAAAATCCCATTATGGCCCTTATAGTTACCTCTATTAGAAACCAAGACCCAGGCCAAGTGAATTGCAACCCAGAACTCCTCTAAGGAAAACCAGTGGGCCCAGCCCAAGTCCCAGCAGGAACGTGTAACTTGTGTGCGGTGATTCCATCATAGCTTTCAGTCCTGTGTGAAATTGATCTCTGCCACCGCTGGGCTATACATGTATGTCATACAGTGACCTATGTCATATAGAATGTGGATCTGGGCAAGTTGTGTGAGATGGTACCAGGCCAATCGCCAGGAAGAGGCGAGAGGCTTTGTCGAACATGCGAGAACTTGGCCAGGATGGTGTCAGAGAGAGAGAGAGAGAGAGGCTACCCCGATGGTGACCAATTGGGGTGAGAAGGAGACAACTGCAGATGCTCCTCACAACATGGCCTGAAGTAGTGAGGCAGTAATCAGGCTGACTTGTTTAGTGCTGTCTGAGTTCTTTCAGTCCTTTCAAGGACCCTGCCAACAACTGAAGTGTTTGAAAAGGAGCCATGAACTGCCTGGGTCCGAGGGCTCCACAGACGGCAGCTATCCCCAAGTACCTGCCTTACCAGGCAGAGAAGTAAGACTCCACTCTCATTTTCTTCCTGGCCCTGGGGCTCTTGTTGGCCTCAACCGCCTCGCTTCCCCTTCTCCAGCCTCTGTCCCCACCCCACACCCGACCCACACAGATGCACCAAGCGGGAGCATCTTCCCTCCTGCATTGTCCTCTTCCCACCCTGCCCCCAACCCCATACCCACAGACACCTCTTTTGTGAAGCCTATTCCTCGGCTTAATTATTTGCAGACCTTCTTTCTCTTCTGAGTCTCTCAAAGTCCAAAGCCTTTTCAGATCATTAAACCTGGAAGGACAAGAGGAAGAGACCCACCCCCGCGCTCTTGGAATGGACTGGGCGATTAGGTCATAACTGGTCTTTATTGTTGCAGCTGAAGAGTATTTATCCCACTTCCAGAGGAGCTTGCGCTGTTACCTGCCTGCCCCACCTGCAGCTCTGCAAAGCTGAAGCTGACCTGCCTTGGGCTTGGAGTCCTGCCCTGGGCATGCACTGAGAAACCAGGGCCAGCGGCTGGCCTGTTTCCTCATTTTCTCTCCTTGGGGGACTCAGCTGTGCCCCTGCCCCAGACTTGACTGCATTTCTCACTCTCCTTGTCACTGCCACCCCTTTTGTCTTTCTGGCCATCTCAGCCCTGGGCCTCCTACCCTGCTCAGTCCTCCTGGGAACCACAGCCCAGGGTCAGAGAGAAGAACTGTTCAAGCCCATCCCAGCAGCAGCCTCCAAGCCCAAGTTCAGAAAGCCTTGCCAGGCATGCCCTGGAAAGAAAACCAGGGCAGGAGGTATGAGTTTCCCTAAAACCATATTTAGATTCCCCAGTGGAGAGACAAGTGAGAGGGTGGAAGACAGGACCATGAACTACTTCAGATCCACTCTGAACCCGAGGGGCAGAGGTTCCTACTGCGAAGAAGAAAAAAAAAAATCCTCCCTGGAAAACAATGGAAAAAGAAAAAATTCTTCTACCCACAAATAAATTTCCTAGGAATGTTCTTGGTCATGGAGATTAAGTATATTATTATTTGTGACAATAATACACTTCATAGAGCACTCTAAAATATTTTCGCTGATTTCATTCTGCTCATCAGCATGACCTCATTTGTCTGGAGTGATGAGACCGGCAGAGAGGAGCTCCATGTTCTAAAGGAGAGAACTGGGAACAAGAACAGCTAAGTGACTTGCTCAAGTCAACACCAGAATTCGAGTTCCCTCTCTGCCTCAGATCAGTTATGCAATTTCCTTGTAGCAATATGGGGATCCCCCCTGGAAGGTTGTGACTTTCACTTGCTAGGTTGAAATCTCCTGGTAGGAGACACAGAGATTTACCAGACAGGGGATTCAGGGTCTCCTGCTTCTTTTAAGTGTCAAGTCTTTCCTGGGCCTCCACCCCTACCCCATGTCATCTTTAGA
>NW_011494910.1:1642112-1644709 GCF_000754665.1 Bison bison bison
CTTTAGAGACTGGTAACCCCTCAAAGTGGCTCTAAAGGTAAAGAACCCACCTGTCGATGCCGGAGACATAAGAGACGCGGGTTGGATCCCTGGCTTGGGAAGATCCTCTGATGAAGGTCATAGCAACCCACCCCAGTATTCTTGCCTGGAGAATCCTGTGGACAGAGGAGCCTGGCGGGCTGCCATCCATAGGGTAGCAAAGAGTCAAACACGACTGACTTGACAGGGCACAAGCACACAGCCCCTCAGGATGAAGGACTGACCACAGCTATTGTTCATTCCTGCATTCCCACCGTGTGACAGGGTCTATCCATGAGGTCACACAAATCATGCCACTTAATTCTTCCAGTAACTCTGGGTAACTCTCATGGGATCAGAGATGTCAATCTTCCCTAGGTCACACAGCTAGTAAGAGGCCAGAGCCGAGATTTAAGCCCAGAACCTCATGGACTCTGAATACGTGCCTTTACCTGTGAAAGATGTACTGCAGAAGACAGATGTGAAAGTGGAGGCCCAAAGGGAGACATGTGCCAGAAGGAGACCTGGGTGTCCTGGCTTCCAGGCCCAGAGCGTGCCCTTGACTCATCCAGGTCACTGGCCGCTTCTTCCTTCAGCGTCATAACTTTATCTGCCACTGCCTGCCATGTCAGATGACCTATGATCATCACCCATTTTCAGTTTATAAAGAAACCTCTTGCATTAAAAACAAATCCCCAGGAGGAGCCAGGATGCGGAGAGGGAAGACATGGAGTCCACATATCCCCATGCTAAAACACTCACCAGGTGCTAGTGGGGGACCGCAGCAGACAGGCTGGGGGGAGGAGCCCGGGGAGCCTCCAGATACCCGGGAGGGGAGGCTGGGGGAAGGGACCTGTGCAGACCCCCGGTCTGGGGGAGTGGGAGCACTTTGGGGACCCAGAGCAGCAGGTTGCTCAGTGGGGTGGGAGGAACTCTTGGAGGTTGGAGGATCCATTAGAGGATCGGAGGATCCATTAGAGGTTCAGAGGATCCATCAGAGAAAGCCTCTGAGGCTCCACTTACACTTGGCCCCAGGAAGTCTGCTGGGGCCCCCGCTGCCCTCTGGGGCTCTCTCTACCCTCCTGGCTGAGCCCTCTGCCCTCCAAGGCGCCCTCCACTCTTCAGGGACCCCTCCCCCACCACGGGCCCTGCGAGCGTGAGGGAGGGGGTAGGAAAAAACGCCAGGCCGGCAAGGGAGCATCCTTTGGGGTGTGAGGGTGTGCCTGGTGTTCCCCCGCCCGCTAGGCCCTGAAGAGCTCCCCGAGGCCCTGGGCCAAGCCCTCTGCCCGTCAGGACCTCCTCCGCTTTCAGGGCCCCCTCGTCCTCGGCGCCCACTCAGCCTGGGAGGGGGAGCTCCTGAGGCGGTGGAAAAAGGCGGGCTGGTTGTGGGAGGGTCCTGTGGGGTTCCAGGAGCAGGGACAGGCCTGGTGTTCACTGTCCCACTTGGCCCTGGGGAGTCTCCTGAGGCCCCAGGCCAAGCCTCCTGCCCCTCGGGACCCCCTCTGCCCCCAGGGCCTCCTCAACCCTTCAGTCCAAGCCCTCCGCCATCTGGAGGCCCCCTCCACACTCTGGGGTCTCCTTCCACTCTCTGTTTTGCTCCTCTCTCCAGAATCCTGTTCTTTGGGGCCACCTTCACCCCTCCCGGGGGCCCTTCTGCCCGCTGGACTGGGCCCTCCAACCTCTAGGACGCTCCTCTGCCCTCCAGTTCCTTCCTCTTTCCAGGGGCCACCTCTGCCCTCTAGGGGAAGCCCTCCACCCTTCAGGGACCCATCTCTGCCCTCTGGGACCCCCTCTGTCCTCCAGGGCCCCCTCCCAGGGCACCCTCTGCCCAGTTGTGTCCTGTGGGTGAGGATGGGGGTGAGACCAAGCAGGGCTGACAGGGGAGGGTCACTCTGGGTGTGGAGGAGCAGGGAAACTTTCTGGTCCCAGGGAGCCTCCTGGGGACCCTGGCATGATCCTTTGCACCCTGAAGCAAGAGACACTGCAGAGGCGCCCTTGGTTGGGTGGAGCCTGGGCCACTCCCTACCCCCACCTAAGGCCTTTTCTGGAGACATGTGTCTTGAATCAATACCCCACCCCTGCCTAAATCGCAACCTTCCCCATACACAGACACCACCTAAACCCTGTCCTTCACAGTCAATGTTTTTTTCTGCCTTTTTTGATGTTGGTTGTTTTGGGCTTTTGGAGGGGGTGGGAGGGTGTAATTTGTTTTGTTTTGTTTACTGTTTGCCAGTGAAGTTTGGTTTTGCCCTCCAGTGGTTGTTTCATACCTATTGTTTTTTCTACCATTTCTGTTAGTTTTCTAAATTCATTTTATTTTTTACTTTTGTTATTATTCTGCTCCCTCTTGCTTTTATTTTTTTATTTCTGCTGCTGCTGCTAAGTCGCTTCAGTCGTGTCCAACTCTGTGCGACCCCATAGACGGCAGCCCACCAGGCTCCCCCGTCCCTGGGATTCTCCAGGCAAGAACACTGGAGTGGGTTGCCATTTCCTTCTCCAGTGCATGAAAGTGAAAAGTGAAAGTGAAGTCGCTCAGTCATGTCCAACTCTTAGTGACCTCATGGACTGCAGCCCACCAG
>NW_011494910.1:1644809-1650378 GCF_000754665.1 Bison bison bison
AGGCTCCTCCGTCCATGGGATTTTCCAGACAAGAGTACTGGAGTGGGGTGCCACTGCCTTCTCCCTTTTTTTTTTAAATTTCTACCTATCTACATAAATATACATTTTTTCCTTCTCTCTCTTTGCAGTTGGAGTCCATTTTTATTCTCCAGCAGTTGTGTCAAATATACTCTTATTTTTTCTAATATATCTGTTACTATTCTAAATTTATTATCTTTTTTATTCTTTGTTATTATTCTGTATTTTTTTTCTTTTCTCTCCTTTTTTCCTTAAAAAAATTTTTTTTCTGTCACCTCATAGCTTGAATCCCAGTTCACAGACCAGAGATCAGGCCTGAGTCCCTGTGGCCAGATCACTGGGTCCAAAATGCTGAAATAACAAAAAACATCAGGCCCCAGGGAATATTAATCAGAGTGAAGTATCACAGATGTCCACATCTCAACGCCAAGACTCAGCTCTACCCAACTGCCTGCACACTCCACTGCTGGAAACCTCAGGCCAAACAACTAGTAAGACAGGAACACAGTCTCAACCATCCAAAAATAAAAAATGAAACAACAGAAAAATATGTTACAGATTAAGGAGCAAATAAAAAGCTACAAGACTAAATAAATGAAGAGTAAAAGGCAACCCATCTGAAAAAAAAATTTAGAGTAATGATAGTAAAGTTTCAAAATATTGAAAATAGAGCAATTTCAGACCTTAGAACATATACACACTGAGCATCAGGGGATGGAAAAAGATATTCCATCAAACAGGAATCAAAAGAAAGTGGGAATAGCAATCCTCATATCAGATAAAATAGACTTTAAGATAAAAACTGTTAAAAGGGATAAAAAAAGACACTACTTAATGATCAGGGCTCAATCCAAGAAGATATAACAATTCTAAACATTTATGCACCCAACGTGCTTGTGTGCATGCTAGTTGCTTCATTCTTGTCTGACTCTGTGACCCTGTGGACTGCAGCCCTCTAGGTTCCTCTATCTGTGGGATTCTCCAGCCAAGAATACTGGAGTGGGTTGCCATGCCCTCCTTCAGGATATCTGCCTAACCCAGGAATCAAACCTGCATCTCTCATGCCTCCTACATTGGCAGCAGGGTTCTTTACCACTAGTGCTACCTAAGAAGCCGACCTCAGTGCATAAGGCAAATGCTAACAACCATAGAAGGGAAATTCACAGCCACACAACAGTAGTAGGGACTCTAACATCCCATTTACACCAATGGACAGATCATCCACACAGAAAATTAATAAGGAAACACAAGCCTTAAATCACATATCAGACCAGGTGGACCTAATTGATATCTTCAGGACATTCCACCTCAAAACAGCAGAATAAACTTTCTCAACTCCATATGGAACAGTCTCCAGGATAGATCACATCTTGGGTCACAAATCAAGCCTCAGTAAATTTAAGAAAATTGAAATCACATCTTTCCTGACCACAATGCTCTGAGACTAGACATGAACTACAGGGAAAAAAATGTAAAAAGCACAAACACAGAGACTAAACAATAAGCTTCTAAATAAACAAGATGTCACTGAAGACATCAAAATGAAAATTAAAAAATACCTAGAAACAAATGACAACAAAACACAATGACCCAAAACCTATGGGATGCTACAAAAGCAGTTCTAAGATGGAAGTTTATAGCAATACAAGCCTACTGCAAGAAACAAGGAAAACATTATATAAAAAAACTAACCTTACACCTAAAGCAAATTGAAAAAAAAATAATAAAAAATCCTCAAATTTAGTAGAAGGAAAGAACTCAAGGTCAGAATGAAAAAGAAATGAAGGAAACAATAGCAAAGACCAATAAAATGAAAAGCTGAATATTTGAGAAAATAAACAAAATTAACAAACCACTAGCCAGACTCATCAAGAAAAAAAAGGAGAAGACTCAAATTAATAAAATTAGAAATGAAAAAGGAGAAGTTATAAGAGACAACACAGAGATACAAAGGCTCACAGGAGACTACCACGAGGAACTAGAGCCAATAAAATGGAACCTGGAATAATGGACAAGTTCTTAGAAGAGTACAACCTTCCAAAACTGAACCAGGAAGAAACAGAAATCGTGACCAATCATAACCACCCAAATCGAAAACGCAATCAAATATTTTCCAACAAACAAAAGCCCAGGGCCAGATAACTTCCCAGGTGAATTCTGTCAAAGGTTTAGCAATGAACTAACACCTATCCTTCTCAAACTCTTTCAGAAATTGCAGCAGTAGGACTACTCCCAAACTCATTCTACAAAGCCACCATCACCCTGAGACCCAAACCAAACAAAGATGCCACAAAAAATAAAATTATGGGCCAGTATCACTGATGAACATAGATGTAAAAATTCTGAACAAAATACTAGCAAACAGAACTCAAAAACACATTAAAAGGATCATACACCACGATCAAGTGGGGTTTATCCCAGGGATGCAAGGATTCTTCAATATATGCAGATCAATCAATGTGATACACCATATAAACAAATTGAAAGATAAAAACAATATGATAATCTCAATAGCTGCAGAAAAAGCTTTTGACAAAATTCAACACTGAATTACGATAGGAACTCTCCAGAAAATGGACTTAGAAGGAACCTATCTCAACATAATAAAGGCCATATATGACAAACCCACAGCAAACATTATTCTCAGTGATGAAAAACTGAAAGCATTTCCTCTCAGACCAGGATCGAGACGAGGGTGACCTCTTTCACCACTATTATTCAATGTAGTTTTGGAAGTCCTAGCCACAGCAGTCAGAGAAGAAAAAGAAAGGAATTCAGATTGGAAAAGAGGTGTCTCTCACTGTTTGATACAATACATAAAAAACCCTAAGATACCACCAGAAAATTATCAGAGCTAATCAATGAATTTAGTAAAGGTTCAGGATATAAAATTAATACACCGAAATCCCTGGCATTCCTATACACTAACAATGAAAAATAAGACAGAGAAATTAGGGAAACAGTCCCATTCACCATTGCAATAAAAAGAATAAAATACCTAGGAATCAACCTACCTAAGGAGAAAAAGGACCTGTGTACAGAAAACTGTCAGACACAAACGAGAGAAAGAAAGCTGGCACAGTTGGAGAGATATGTCATGTTTTTTGACTGGAAGAATCAATATTATGAAAATGACCATACTACCCAAAACAATCTACAGATTCAGTGCAATCCCTATCAAATTACTAGTGGCATTTTTCACAGAACTAGAACAAAAAATTTCACAATTTGTATGGAAACAAAAAAGATCCCAAGTAGCCAAGGCAATCTTGAGGAAGAAAAACGGAACTGGAAGAATCAACCTTCCTGACTTCAGACTCTCCTACAAAGCTACAGTAATCAAGACAGTATAACAGTGGCACAAAAATAGAAATATAGATCGATGGAACAAGATAGAAAGATAGAAAACCCAGAGATAAACCCATGCACTTACAGGGACCTTATCTTTGACAAAGGAGGCAAGAATATACAATGGAAAAAAGACAGACGCTTCAATAAGTGGTGTGGGGAAAACTGGACAGCTACGTGTAAAAGAATCAACTTAGAATTCTTCCTAACACCACACACAAAAATAAGCTCAAAATAAATTAAAGACCTAAATGTAAGGCCAGAAATTATAAAACTCTTAGAGGAAAACAGAGACAAAACACTCTTTGACATAAACCACAGTGATATCCTCTTTGATCCACCTCCTAGAGTAATGGAAATAAAAACAAAATCAACACGTGAGACTTAATCAAACTTAAAGGTTTTTGCTCAGCAAAGGAAACTATAAACAAGATGAAAAGACAACCCTCAGAATGGGAAAAAATAATTGGAAATGAAGCAACTGACAAAGGATTAATGTCTAAAATATACGAGCAGGTCATTCAGCTCAGTACCAGAAAAACAACAAACTCAATCAAAAAGTGGGAGGAAGATCTAAACAGACATTTCTCCAAAAAAGACATACAGATGGCCAACAAACACATGAAAAGATGCTCAACATCACTCCTTATTAGAGAAATGCAAATCAAAACTACAATCAGGTGTCACCGCTCACCAGTCAGAATGGCCATCATCAAAACCTACAAACAACACATGCTGGAGAGGGTGTGGGAAACCTACAAACAACAGATGCTGGAGAGGGTGTGGGAAACCTACAAACAACACATGCTGGAGAGGGTGTGGGAAACCTACAAACAACAGATGCTGGAGAGGGTGTGGGAAACCTACAAACAACAGATGCTGGAGAGGGTGTGGGAAACCTACAAACAACAGATGCTGGAGAGGGTGTGGAGAAAAGAGAGCCCACCGTACTGGTGGTGAGAATGTAAATTGATATGGCTACTCTGGAGGCGTATGGAGATTCCATAAAAAACTAGGAATAAAGCTACCATATCACCCATCAATCCCACCACCAGGCATACAGCCTGAGAAAGCCACAATTGAAAAAGACAGATGTAACCCACAGTTCATGACAGCACTGTTCACAATAGACAGAATATGGAAGAAACCTAGATTCCATCAACAGATGAGTGGATAAAGAAGGTATGGTACATATACACAAAGGAATATTACTCAGCCATAAAAAGAAACGAATTTGAGATCGTTCTAGTGAGGTGGATGAACCTAGAGCCTGTTATACATGGTGAAGTAAGTCAGAAAGAGAAAACAAATTTCATATATTAATGCCTATATATGGAATATGGAAAAATGTTATTGATGAACCCATTTGCAGGGCAGGAATAGAGACACAGACATAGAGAACAGACTTTGGACACAGCTGGGGAAGAAGAGGGTGGGACCAACTGAGAAAGGAGCGTTGAAACATATACGTCACCATATGTAAAACAGAGCGCTTACGGAAAGCTGCTGTATAACACAGGAAGTTCAGCTCAGTAACCTGTGATAGCCTGAGGGCTGGGATGGGTCAAGGGGGGTTGGGAAGGCTTCAAGTGGGAGGGGACATTTGTATACTTATGGCTGATTCACGTGGTTGCATAGCAGAAACCAACACAGTATTGCATAGCAATTATACTCTGATTAAAAGTAAATTTTTTAAAAAATCCCAAAGTCAAGCAAACAAACAATTCCCCCAATAATTTTTTTGGATGGGTCTTCCTGGTTCCAAATAGGAAAAGGAGTTCATCAAGGCTGTATATTGTCACCCTGTTTATTTAACTTATATGCAGAGTACATCATGAGAAACGCTGGACTGGAGGAAGCACAAGCTGGAATCAAGATTGCCGGGAGAAATATCAATAACCTCAGATATGCAGATGACACCACCCTTATGGCAGAAAGGGAAGAGGAACTAAAAAGCCTCTTGATGAAAGTGAAAGGAGAGAGTGAAAAAGTTGGCTTAAAGCTCAACATTCAGAAAACGAAGCTCATGGCATCCGGTCCCATCACTTGATGGGAAATAGATGGGGAAACAGTGGAAACAGTGTCAGACTTTATTTTTTTGGGCTCCAAAATCACTACACATGGTGACTGCAGCCATGAAATTAAAAGACACTTACTCCTTGGAAGGAAAGTTATGACCAACCTAGATAGCATATTGAAAAGC
>NW_011494910.1:1650478-1666575 GCF_000754665.1 Bison bison bison
GCCAACAAAGGTCCATCTAGTCAAGGCTATGGTTTTTCCTGTGGTCATGTATGGATGTGAGAGTTGGACTGTGAAGAAGGCTGAGCGCTGAAGAATTGATGCTTTTGAACTGTGGTGTTGGAGAAGACTCTTGAGAGTCCCTTGGACTGCAAGGAGATCCAGCCAGTCCATTCTGAAGGAGATCAGCCCTGGGATTTCTTTGGAAGAAATGATGCTAAAGCTGAAACTCCAGTACTTTGGCCACCTCATGCGAAGAGTTGCCTCATTGGAAAAGACTCTGATGCTGGGAGGGATTGGGGGCAAGAGGAGAAGGGGACGGCAGAGGATGAGACGGCTGGATGGCATCACTGACTCGATGGATGTGAGTCTGAGTGAACTCCGGGAGTTGATGATGGACAGGGAGGCCTGGCGTGCTGTGATTCATGGGGTCACAAAGAGTCGGACACGACTGAGCGACTGATCTGATCTGATCTGATCGTTTTGATGTGCAGGCTTGCTCTAACTGCAGTGCACGGGCTTCTCATCATGGTGGCTCCTCCTGCCGTGGAGCATGGTCCCGAGGCACACAGGCTCCGGTGGTGCAGACCGCAGCAGGGCGCAGCACCAGTTCAGCAGCCGTGGCTCACAGCCGCGTTAGAGCTCCAGCTCAGCAACTGTGCCACATGGGCTTAGTTACGCTGCAGCACATGTAATCTTTCTGCACCCAGGATCAAACTCTTGTCCCCTACGTTACCAGCTGGATTTTTATCCACTGTACCACCAGGGAAGTCTTCCTCAAATAATTAATGAGATCTCTGAGTTATCCTCATATAAGTCTTCTCGTAGATGCCTGATATATTCAACTCGTGTGGTCTCCCAACCTCATCCCTAATCCTTATGTGTTTGAATAGGCCAAAGAAACACCTGGAGCAGAAGTTGTCCTTAGCACCCAGCTGGAGTTTTGGTTTGGCTCCTAGACCCTCAGAGCTCAGTATGGTACAGAAGAGACAACTCTTCTCCTAGCTCCAGCAGTGAGTCCAATAACCTACACCTCAGTGGCCACTCCTGCCCCACCACTGCCTGGAAGGGGCACATTAACTGCTCAGGGTTCCAGTCTCCAGGGGCCTCTGTCCAGAAGGCAAACAGGCCATATCTGCTTGGTGAGACGTGGATGGGGAGTGCAGTGGGGTCAGAATAGCACTGACTGAGCCTTCCATAGACCCTGTCTTGAGAAACCAGTTCTTAAAAAGAAAAAAAAAAAACACAAAAAACCTGATCTGTAGAGATTTCTGCAGTACGAAAACCACTACAGCAGCTAATTGCAAGCTACCAATGGATTTACTCTCCTGAGAAATCTGTATGCAGGTCAAGAAGCAACAGAACTGGACATGGAACAAAGGACTGGTTCCAAACTGGGAAAGGAATATCTCAAGGCTGTATATTGTCGCCCTGTTCATTTAACTTATATCCAGAGTACACCATGAGAAATGCTGGGCTGGATGAAGCACAAACTGAAATCAAGATTGCCTGGAGAAATATCAACGAATTCAGATACGCAGATGACACCACCCTTACGGCAGAAAGTGAAGAACTAAAGAACCTCTTGATGAAAGTGAAAAAGGAGAGTGAAAAAGTTGGCTTAAAACAATATTCAGAAACTAAGATCATGGTATCCGGTCCCATCACTTCATGGGCAAATAGATGGGGAAACAATGGAAACAGTGACAGACTTTATTTAAAATCACAGCAGATCGTGACTGCAGCCATGAAATTAAAAGGCGCTTGCTCC
The DNA here is from genome assembly GCF_000754665.1 of Bison bison bison. Lineage (NCBI taxonomy): Eukaryota > Metazoa > Chordata > Mammalia > Artiodactyla > Bovidae > Bison > Bison bison. Next base: position 1,652,247 of record NW_011494910.1, read on the forward strand.
TTGGAAGAAAAGCTATGACCAACCTAGACAGCATATTAAAAAGCAGAGACATTACTCGGCCAACAAAGGTCCCTCTAGTCAAAGCTATGGTTTTTCCAGTAGTCATATATGGATGTGAGAGTTGGACTATAAAGAAAGCTGAGAGCAAAGAATTGATGCTTTTGAACTGCGGTGTTGGAGAAGACTCTTGAGAGTCCCTTGGACTGCAAGGAGATCCAACCAGTCCATCCTAAAGGAAATCAGTCCAGAATATTCATTGGAAGGACTAAAGCTAAAGCTCTAATACTTTGGTCACCTGATGTGAAGAACTGACTCCTCTGAAAAGACCCTGATGCTGGGAAAGATTGAAGGCAGGAGGAGAAGGGGATGACAGAGGATGAGATGGTTGGATGGCATCACCAACTCGATGAACATGAGTTTGAATAAACTCTGGGGGTTGGTGATGGACAGGGAAGGCTGGCATGCTGCAGTCCATGGGGTATCAAAGAGTCAGACACGACTGAGCTAGTGAACTGCACTGAATGGATTTAATACTCCTGAACTTTGAACACTTGGCCGTCTTGGTGAGCTGCCACGGGCTGTCTCCAGCACACCATTACCCCTTCTTACGCTGCTCACCCATGGCTCCCAGATGTCCTTGATGCAGGGACAGTTTAATTTTGTCTCAGTCTCTGGCAGGTGTCTGACAAACAACCTAGGAAAACTGGGTCCCAGACCACAGGGGAAAGAAGCAAACAGTATAAAGCCTTGATGTCTAAAAGGGTTTTTTCTTCCAAGGAGTTCAAAGCAGTTGCTGTGTTGGATCTGACATTATCCTCCCAAAAACTCTGGGAAAGTAGAGACACAGCAGGAAGAATTCTGGTATCCCTTCCTGAAAGATGGGACACTGAGGTCCAGAGAGCTTAGCTTGGTCAAGGCCACCAGCATTTTGGATCAGAGGTTAGAGTGGGAAGCCCAATTAGGCCTCCCAGTCTCAACGCCGCAGCCCTCCCCCCACCCTGCCTTCTCATGACCCCACAGCAGGAGGCAGATGGGGAGGAAAAGCATGAGCTCTCCCTGTGGTTTTCCCAGACAGAACCCAGGTCTCTACTTCCCAGCTCTCCCAGTCTCAGACCACACACCTTCCGTGCCTCCAGGGGAGCTGGCCCGACAGGCTTCCCTTGGGGCTGTGCCAGCTCTGTCTCCGCTCATTAGCAGATCTGTTTCCAGGTGGATCCACTGTGGGGTCATTAAAGCAATAAACAAGTTCCCGATTGTTGGTGGGCTGAACCTGGCACCCACTGATCCCTGCATTGTGCAGAGTTCCAGCGGGCCCACACAGCCCCCGAAACAATGGCTCACTTCCTCCCAGGAAGCCGCAGACCCGAGCCAGTCTCCTGGGCTCGCCCACGTGCTCTGGCCAAGTCATTGTCTTCAAGTCGGACGGGTCCAGCCATTCCCATGACCAGGGTAATTGTATGCTCTTGGCCGTCCAAAAGTAGGGGGAAATACGGGGCTGGGGGCAGAGAGCCATAACTCCCTTAAGAATGCTACTGCCCAAATCCCTACAGTCTCTGGCCAGGAGGTCTGTGGTCCCCACTGCCTACCTGAATTCCATGCTTTAGCCTTTCCCTGAAACAGGGGTGTAAAGAAGACTCTAGAAACAAATGCAGGGCAGGAGCCCTAGTCAAGCTTCCCAACCCTCCTGGCACCTTTTTACACGTTTAGCTAGGATTGTTTCCTATGTCCCCAAATGGTTTGTATATATATCTCCCCAGGGGAGGGCAGGGTCCATGAATATTGTGAGCAGCAAGGTTATCCAGTCTTCCAGAGAGTCATTTGCCTGGTGGGGAGGAACAGCTCAGGCTGTTCTTTCGCAAGTGATTCCAACAGATCACCAGTGGTGCCCTAAGACACAATCACTGTCAACCTGGATTGTTTTAAACACTTCTATTTGGGATTTCCTAGGTAGAATGATGTCTCAGGAACAGGAGAGGACCTGGGACAGAGAGAGCTAGGATCTGAAAGGAGGATGAGACTCAGGTGGGGAAGAGACCGAGAAGCCTAGGCCAGGAACTTCATACACAGGCCAGAGAGCCTGGCCCTTACGGTCCACAGGATAAGATGTGTTGAGGTCTGGAGGCAGAGGTGCTAGAGACTCTGTGTGCAATGTCTTACCCTTGCCAAGACCCGGAAGAGCTGGTGAGGCTGACGTGTTTAGTCAAGGGCCAACTCTGCCTCAGCTGAACATAATTTGCTAAGACTGCTCAGCTTTGGCCTCAAGCCCTTACCTGGGAAGAAACACACCACTTATCCTTAAAGCCAGCTGGTCGGGGGTACAGGAGGTTCTGGACTGTGGAGGTGCATGAGCAAAGGCCTGGCTGGAGGTGACAGGTGGGGAGGACCTGCTGGGAAAGAGATCTTTCCCAAAGAAAGGAGTCACCGTTGTGGGCTGGCTTTGGGTAAAGATGTTGGCAATACGCTGAAGGGAATGGGAAGATGGAGACTGAGATCAGCCTCAAACTCTGCTCCTTCAACATAGGATTTGGCCAACATTTCTTTTTTTCTTTTTAAATTAATTTTATTGAGGTATAATTTACTGAAAGTAAAACATACCATTTTTAAGTGCTTTGACAAATTTTCAAACCTATGCGACCACCGCCACAATTAAGATATAGAACACTTCCGTTGTCCCCAAAAGGTTCCCTCCAACCACTGGCCCCAGGGAACAACTGACTTGTTTTCTGTCACCATAGACTAGCTTTGCAAATTCAAGATTTTCATATAAACAGAACTATGGAGCATGTCTCTTGTGCCTGGCATCTCCCAGTTGTTGCACGAACCTGTACTTTCTCTTTTCATTGCTGAGTAGTATTTCATTGTGTGACTTCACCACGGTTTATTTATTTATGCTTGTTCATGGACATCTGGGTTATTTCCACTTTGGGGCTGTTATAAATAAAATTTCCTTCAACATTAGTATAAAAGTCTTTGTGGGTATATATTTTCATTTCTCTTGGGTATTTATCTAGTAGAGAATTGGGTGTATATCCGGTAGGGTCATATGGTGAGTGTATGTTAATTTTATGAGAAACTGTCAAAATCTTTTCCATTTATGTGCCCATCAACAATATGAATGTTCCAGTTGCTCTGCATCCTTGCTCACACTGCATTGTTCATCTTTTTTCTCTTAGTCATTCCAATAGGAGTATAATAAAATCTCATTGCATTTTTTATTTTCATTTCCTTGATGACTAATGATGTTGAATATGCCTTATTGGCCATTCATAGATTTTCCTCAGTGAAGTGATTGTTCAAATATTTTGTTCATTTTTTAAAAATTGGGTTGTTTGCCTTATTGAAACATATGAGTTCTTTACATATTCTGAATACAAGACCTTTGTCAGATATATGTATTGTAAATACTTTTTTCAATAGCATTTACTTCCTTTTTTGGCCTGTGACTTCCTTGTTTGTTTTCCAAAAGTGTCCTTGGAAAAGCAGAGGTTTCTAATTTCAGTGGAGTCAAATTTACTCTTTTTTTTTTTTATGTTCTTAGAAATCTTTAATAACTCTAAGGTCACAAAGATTTTCTTTTATGTTTTATTTTAGAATTGTTATTATTATCCCTTTTATGTTTAGGTCTAGGATCTATTCTAGTTTATTTTGTATGTGGTATCAGGTTGTGGTCAAGGTATATTTTTTTCCACGAGACTATACAGTTGTTCTGGGCGTCCCTGGTGACTCAGACAGTAAACCATTTGTCTGTGATGCAGGAGACCAGAGTTTGATTCCTGGTTCGGGAAGTTCCCCCAGAGCAGGAAATGGCACCTGGGGAATTCAATGGACAGAGGAGCCTGGTGGGCCACAGTCCATATGTGGGTTTGTAAAGAGTTGGATGTGACTGAGCGACTAACACAACAACAGAAAGTTGGTCTAGCTTCATTTGTTGAAAAGATACCCTTTCCTCTTTAAATTACTGTGGCCCTTTTGTCAAAATCAATGGAGGAAATATGTGCAGATCTATTTATGAACTATCTATATGTCCGTCTTTACACCAATACCACATCGACTTCATTACTATGGCTTTAGAGTAATATATCCTACTTTGCTCTCTTTTTCAAGATAGTTTTGAATATTCCAGGTCCTTTGAATTTCCGTGTAAATTTTAAAGTCAGGTTCTCATTTCATTGTTTTGTAAAATTTTTGTTTCCTTGTTTTTGGCTCTGATGGGTCTCTGTTGCTGCACTCAGGCTTCCCCTGGTTGTGGCAAGCAGGGGCTACTCTTCACTGCAGTGCGGGCATCTCATTTGCTGGCTTCTCTTGTGGACTCCAGGGCACCCGGTCTTCAGTAGTTGAGATGCATGGTCTTAGTCGTGCCACAACATGTGGAATCTCCCCAGAGTAGGGACTGAACTTGTGTGCGCCGCATTGGCAGGCGATTCCTAATCCCTGGACCACCAGGGCAGTCCCTCCATGTAAATTTTAGGATAAGCTTGTCAATTTCTGCAAAAATTACTGCATGGTTATCTTAGTGCCTTGGCCTGCTATAACAGATTACCACAGGCTTAAACAACAGGAATTTATTTCTCAGTCCAAGATCAGCAGACTAGCAGATTCAGCGTCTGGTGAGAGCCTGCTTCCTGGTTCATAGGTGCCATCTTCTCATTGTGTCCTGACATAGCAGAAGGGACAAGGGTTCTCTCTGGGAATTTCTCATAAGGGCACTAAACCCTTTTGTGAAGGCTCTGCCCTCATGACCTAATCACCTCCCAAAGGCCTCACCTCCTAATGCAAACACACTGGGTTTAGGGTTTCAACACATGAATTTGGAGAGGGGGGGACACATTCAGTCCATAGCAGTGATTTTGATTGGGATTGTGTAGAATCTATAGGTTGATCTGGGGAGCATTAATGTTTTTACAATATTGAGTCTCCCCACACATGACAATTGTGTATCTCTTCATTTAGATCTTTAACTTCTCTCATCAATGTTTGCAGTTTTCCATGTAAATGTCTTAGACAACTTTCATTAAACTGATCTCTAGGTATTACGTTTTTGTTGATGCTACTGTAAGTGGTATCTTTTCATTTTATATTCCAATACTTTGTTACAAGTATATAGAAATATGACTTATTTTTATATTCTGATATTGTATTCTGCAACTCTGATCAATTGGCTTATTAGTTCTAACAATTTTTGGTAAATCCGTTAGTTTTCTATACACACATCATTTTAATTGTGAATAAAGTCAGTTTTATTTCTTCTTTTACACTATTTATGCCCTGTACACCTGGACTATCCCACTTGGTCCTGCGTGTTATCCTTTTTTATATTGCTGGGTTCTATTTGCAAAAACTTTGTTAAGGCTTTGTGTCTATGTGCAAGGGATAGTACTCTGCAGTTTTCTTTACTTGTAATATCTTTTATTGTGGCATCAGGGTAATTCTGGACTCATAAAATGAGTTGGGAAATGTTTCTTTTCCCTCTGTTTTCTGAAACAATTAATGTAGTATTCGTATTATTTCACCCTTAAGTAACTGATAGAATTTTGTCAGTTTCTTAAAAAATTATGAACTCAAGTCTTTAACAGATAGAGGGCTACTCAGATTTTCTATATCTTCTTGGGCCAGTTTTCCTAATGTGTATTTCAAGTAATTTGTTCATTTTATGTAACTTGCCAAATTTATTCTAAAAAGTTGTTAATAATACTCACTTTTATCCTTTTAATATCTATAGAACTTGAAGTGATGAGCCCTCCCTTTCATCCTGATGTTGATATTTTTGTGGGTCTTCCCTTTTTTTAAGTGTTATGTCTTTCCTCTTTTTTTTTTTAATCAATCTAGCTAGGAGTTTATCAATTATATTGATCTTTTCAAAGAGTCAGGCTTTGCTTTCATTGATTTTCTTTATTGTTGGTCTGTTTCTTATTTCACTAATTTCAACTCTTATCTTTATTATTTTCTTTCCAACATTGCTTTTTGAAGGTCATAGAAGGGCATAAGTTCCCACTCCCATCTTCAGTCATAATATGTCTGAATGGAAAGGGATTTTAGTCATAAACTTGTCCAGCCCCTTCAATTTTATTGGTGAACAGAAATCTGAGGGGGCAGTAATTTTCCTCAGGCCACTTAGTTTTCTTCCAAGGCCAACTCATTTATTCATTTGCTTATTCATTCCTTCATTAACATATTCTTTTTAAAATGTTTTAAGCCTTTATTGAATTTATTATAATATTGCTTTAGTTTTTGGCTGCAAGGCATGTGGGATCCTAGTTCTTCAACCAGGAATTGAACCTGTGCCTCCGGCACTGGAAGATGCAGTCGTAACCGCTGGACCACCAGGGAAATCCCCATTAATATATTCTTATTCAGGACTTCCTGGTGGTCCAGTGGTTAAGAATCTGCCTCCCACAGCAAAGGACACAGGTTTGATCTCTGGTCCTGGAAGATTCCACATGCTGAGGGGCAACTAAGCCCACGGGCCACGACTGCTGGGCCAGTGTGCCTAGAGCCCGTGCTCTGCAACAACAGTCGCCACTGGAATGAGACGCCTCTGCACTGCGCCTAGAGAAAGCCCGCACGCAGCACCAAAGGCCCAGTGCAGCCATAAATACAGAAATAAGTTTAAAAAATAATCATATCACTCCTTGTAAGTAAAAATCAAATATCTTATTCATGTCAAATATATTTGTTGATCTTGTACTATGAGTCAGAGACTGTTCTGTTCTAAGAACAAAGTTGAATAAGTCCGTCTCTAGGTTCAAAAATCTCCCAGCCTAATGATGGAGATAACAAGTAATCAGACAATTACAAAACAGTGCTAAATGCTGTAACAGAGGTGTTCTCAGGGTGCCATGGATGGCTTATATGAAGATAAGGGTGGAGGTTGGTCAGTAAAGACTTCAGACAAGACACGAAGGCAGGAGGAAAAGGGGATAATTGAGGACGAGATGGTTGGACGGCATCACCAACTCAATGGACATGAGTTTGATCAAGCTCCTGGAGATGGTAAAGAACAGGGAAGCCTGCTGTGCTGCAGTCCATGGGGTCACAAAGAGGTGGACATGACTAAGCAACTGAACAAATATATGTAAATGAGTTTATTTTAAGAAAGGTATAAAAGGGGGTTAGAGAAAGAAAACAGGTGGAGTCAAATGAATAAGGGTTTCCATCCTGGGCCTCCTATCCGAAGGCTTCAGGTGCTCTGCCATGGATCTGTCCGATTCTTTCACATCAATAAGTTGTTCTTGTGAGCCATTCCCATGTTGTAGATTCACTGTCAAGTTTCATAGCTCTCTCTCTATCTCTTATAGCAAGGCTTCTCCTAATACCACCGTTGATTTATATCCTCAGTGAGCCCATCCATGGTACGGATTCTGTTTAGGGTCCTGTATGCATCTTCCACATTCCCTTCCTGTGCCTTCATAGTCCTGGTAATGAACTTCAGATGTTTTGCTATGACCCTTGGAGTTAAGTCTCTATTCTATAGGAGCCGTTAGTGCCCAGCCAACTGGAAGCCCAGACAAGACTAAATGGATTCACCAGGCAAAATAACTCTTCTTTGCTTCAGAAGAAGTTTTGTGAATCTACTAAATATTTGTTCTAAATAAGGCAAATAGAAAGCAATGCAAATCTCAATAAGCAGTCATCAATTAATTAGCTAATTTTCTGTCTAGTCATGACAGGAGGTTTGGGAGAATAAAAATTACGTATTCAATCATGATTGAATCAGATGATTCAATTATGCTTTCCAGAGGATAAATATTCTCTCAGATTCTCGTTTACATTCTGACTTCCTTTTTTGCAGGTGGCTGATCCCCTCCAGAGAAGGTAAATATATGTAGAAGCTGTGGCATTATCTTACTAGTATTGACATCTTATCTATTATCTCCTTACCTATTGCTGCATAAAAAATCACCCCCAAACTTTGCATCTCAAAATAACGAACAGTGTGTTACCTCACACAGTTTCTGAATTTTAGGAATCCAGGTGGCTTAGCTGAGTGATTCTGGCTCAGATTCTCTTAGGAGATCTCTTCAGAAGATCAGCCGGAGCTGTAGTCTCTGAAGACTTGACTGGGCTGAAGGGTTGGCTTCTAAGTCCCTTCACATGCCTGCTGGCAAGAGGCATGGTTCCTCACCACATGGGCCTTTCCAAAATGCTGCTTGACGTGGCAAGTGACTTCTCCCAGAGTGAGTGACCCAAATGCCAATCTGTTATGACATGATCTCCAAATTATATGTTGTCACTTCTTCCTTAATCTGTCCATCAGAAATGAGTCACTAAGTCCAGCTCAGCTCACACTCGGTGGAAAGGGATTACAATAGGACAAGGGCATGCAGGCCTAGAGATGGGGATCATTAGGAATCCATCTTGGAGACTTACTCCCACAGATACCCTCACAGACTGACTACAATTTTAAGGGTTTGGAAGCTTAGTGACATTGAGGATGAAATGGCCAATTCACTTTTGTCTTATTTTCCACACAGAACCTAATTCTTAGAAATGAAATTATTTTATAAATCTCCTCTTCATAGATATTATACTATTACATCCTAAAATAAAACATAATAGGAGTTTAGGGCCAAGATGGTGGCATAGAAAGGCCTTGAGCTCACCTCCTGCCACGAGGCACACCAAAATTACCACCATTTTCAGAGAAACTATTGTTGAGAAGAACTGGAAGACTAGCAGAAAACAGTTTCTGCAACTAAAGAGAAAGAAAAACTATAACATGATGGGTAGGAGAGCAGAGATGTGGTATCATCAAGACCCACACCCCAGGGTCACATACAGGAGGATGATCACAACTGCAGACGTTCTTCCTGAGGAATGAGTGATCTGAGCCCCACATCAGGCTCCCCAGTCTTGGGGTTTCCTGCACCAGGAGGATGAGCCCCCAGACTGTTTGGCATTGAAAGCAAATGGGACTTATTTTGGGGGATAGCCAGGGGACTGTGGAAAATGAAAACTTCACTCTTAAAAGGCACACACAAAATCTCACCTGCTCTGGGACCCAGGGCAGAAGCAATGGTTGAAAGGAACTGATCAGAACCACCTGCTGATCTTGCAAAGCCTCCTGGAGACGCAGGAGGAAACTGTGTGGGTGTGGGTCTTGATGATACCACATCTCTGCTCTCCTACCCATCATGTTGTAGTTTTTCTTTATCTCTTTAGTTGCAGAAACTGTTTTCTGCTAGTCTTCCAGTTCTTCTCAACAATAGTTTCTCTGAAAATGGTGGTAATTTTGGTGTGCTTCGTGGCAGGAGGTGAGCTCAAGGCCTTTCTATGCCACCATCTTGGCCCTAAACTCCTATTATGTTTTATTTTAGGATGTAATAGTATAATATCTATGAAGAGGAGCTCAACCTGAGGACAAAGACACTGGCAATAGCCATTTGGGGAGTTCATTCCACCATGAGGACACTGGCTCTTATAAAGCGCCATTTTGGAATCCTCCCTCTAGCCTACTAGGGCTGGGACTCAGCCCTGCCCACCACCCTATGGGCCCCAGTACTGGGATATTTTAGGCCATGCAAATACCTGGGCAGACTCACAGCCCCACCTACCAACAGACCTAATGCCTTAAGACCCCCTGAGCCTGTAGCAGCACTGAGAGGGCCCCAGAGGGCCCAGGGCCCAGCCCCAAATACCAGTTCACTGGCACTAGTTCTGGGATCACTACAGTCCTATAGTCAAAGACCCCAGGGCCCAGCCTCACTCTTCAGTGGAAAGCCACCAGCCCTGGGATCCCATGGACCCTGGCTCTCCTCACCAGCAGCAGAAACCAGCCGTAGGACTATGACAGCTCTGCAGCTTCCCAAACCAGGATGTAGCCCACCCATAAGCAGGCCAGCACCAACTCCAGGACCCTCTAGACTCCAGCCCCACTCACCAGCAGGCCAGACACCTTGGACCCTCAGCCAGCTGCCCCAGGGTCCGGCCCCACTCACCGTCACCAGCAGGCTAACACCCCAGACCCTGCAGTCAGCCAGGTCAGCAACTGGCCCTGCCTACCAGCAGATTGACACTAGATCCGGGACCCTCAGCACTCGCAACCTTCCACCGCAGAGCCGAGCTCTATGCGCCAGTGGTCTAGCACCAGCCCCGGGTCCTTCAGGCCCTGCAGCTAACAGCCCCGTGACCTGGCCCTGCCAAACATGGCCTGCAGGCTCTGCACAAAAAGGGCCTGGCAACCAACAAGACCAGGGTCCAGCCATGCTTATCAAACGGCCAATAGCAGTCAGCCAGACACCACAGGAAGACCTATGCAGCACGAACACGGGGTACCCGTAGGACATACAGCTCTGGTGACCATAAGGGAAAGAAGCACTGCTGGGACATGTGGATCTTCAAAAGGCCATTTCTCCAAGGCTGAGAAATGTAACCAATCTACCAGATACACAGAAATAAAAATAGCAAATTAGAGGTGACAGAGGAATATTTTCCAAATGAAAGAACAAGATAAAACCCCAGAAGAACTAAGTGTTGTGGAAATAGCAATCTACTCAATGGAGAGTTCGAGGTAATGATATCACAAAGATGTTCAAAGAACTTGGGAGAGAATGGATGAAGATGAACAGAGTGAGAAGTTAGAAGTTTTTAACAGAAAATATAAAAAGAACCAAACAGAGATGAAGAATACAACAACTGAAATTAAAAACACAAGAGTTCCCTGGTGGTCCCATGGTTAAGAGTCTGCCTTCTAATGCAAGGGACATAGGTTCCATCCCTGGTCTGGGAACTAAAATCCCACATACCAGAGGGCATCTAAGCCAGCACCTCAGCTACTGAGCTCATCCTGCATGCCACAGCTAAGACCCGATGCAACCAAGTAAGTAAACAAACAAATATTTTTTAAAAATACACTAGAAGGAATCAACAGTAGATTAAATGATACAGAGGAACAGATCAACAAGCTGGAAGACACAGTAGTGGAAATCATTGAAGCTGAAGGCAAAAAAGAAAAAAGAATAAAAAGAAATGAGGAGAGTTTAAGACACCTCTGGAACAACATCATGCAAACTAACATTCACATTACAGGGTTCCCAGAAAGAGAAGAGAGAGAGAAAGTCTCAGAGAGCATATTTGAAGACATAATAGCTGAAAACTTTCCTAATTTGGGAAAAGAAACAGATATCCAGGTCCAGGAAGACACACAGTGTCTCAAATAGGATCAGAGGACCACACCAAGACACACCATAATTAAAATGAAAAAAAACGATAAAAGAGAATATTAAATGTGGCAAGAGAAAAGCAACAAGTTACATACAAGGGTGACTACCAGCTGACTTTTTAGCAGAAATTCTGCAGGCCAGAAGGGAGTGGTCAAGAAACATGAAAATTACAAATGGAACATCTCATTGGTAGAGGCTAATACACAGTAAATGGAGTAAATCAGCCATGTATAAAGCTAGTAGAAAGGTTAAAAGACAAAAGCAGTCAAATCAGCAATAAGTAGTTAAGGGATACACAAAACAAAAAGATATAAAAAATGATGTCAAAAACATTCAATGTGATGAGTGTGGGAGGAGTAAAAATGCAGATTTGTTGAATGCGTTTGAATTTAAGAGATTAGCGACTTAACAACACAGACACATGCACATATATATAGATTGCTATGTACGGTGTGGGGAATATGTTGCGTAACTATACCCTATCTTTGTACAGTGACGTATCATAACTAGACTTATTGTGGTGATCATTTTGAAATGTATAGAAATGCTAACTCACTATGTTATGTCACAGAACTAACATCGTACTGAAGGTCAATTAAACTTAAAAAAAGAAAAGCAGGGGCAGAGGATAAACTGGGAGGTTGACATATGTACATTACTGGGCTTCCCAGGTGGCACTAGTGGTAAAGAACACACCTGCCAATCAGGAGACGTGGGAGACATAGGTTTGATCCCTGGGTAGGGAAAATCCCCTGGAGGAGGGCATGGCAACCCACTACAGTATTCTTGCCTGGAGAATCTCATGGACAGAGGAGCCGGATGGACTATAGTCCATAGGGTCGCAAAGAGTTGGATATGACTGAAGTGACTGAGCGTGCACGCACATACGCACGCTGCTGCTGCTGCTTAGTTGCTTCAGTCGTGTCCGGCTCTGTGCGACCCCATAGACGGCAGCCCACCAGGCTCCGCCATCCCTGGGATCCTCCAGGCAAGAACACTGGAGTGGGTTGCCATTTCCTTCTCCAATGCGTGCAAATGAAAGGTGAAAGTGAAGTCGCTCAGTCGTGTCCGACTCTTCGCAACCCCATGGATTGCAGCCTACCAGGCTCCTCCATCCATGGGATTTTCCAGGCAAGAGCACTGGAGTAGGGTGCCATTGCCTTCTCCATGTATGCACACTACTATATATAAAATAGGAAACTAATAAGAACCCACTGTACAGGAACTTCCTCGATGGCTCAGTAGTAAAGGATCTGCCTGCAGTGCAGGGGATCCAGAATCTACATGTTCCATCCCTGGGTCAGAAAGATCCCCTGGAGGAGAAAATGGCAACCCACTCCAGTATTCTTGCCTGAAAAAATCCCATGGACGGAGGTATCATAGCACAGGGAACTTGACCAAATATCCTTTAACAGCCTATATGAGAAAAGAATCTAAAAATACAGTGAATATATGTATATGAGTACTTTGCTGTACATCTGAAACCAAGACAACATTGTAAATCAACTATATTCCAATAAAAAAAATTTTAAGTAAGCAAATTCATAAGAAAAGAGGTCAGATTTGTGGCTACCAAGGCTTCCCTTGTAGCTTGTTGGTAGAGTCTGCCTGCAATGCAGGAGACCTGGGTTTGATCCCTGGGTCGGGAAGATCCCCTGGAGAAGGAAATGGCAGTCCACTCCAGGGTTCTTGCCTGGAGACTCCCGTGGGCAGAGGAGCCTGGCGGGCTACAGTCTACAGGGGGTCTCAAGAGTCAGATGCAACCAAGCGACTAGGCACACATACACACACAAAGGCAGGGGTGGCTGGAGGGAGAATTGAATGAAAATAGTTAAAAGGTATGAACTTTCACTTGTAAGATCCATAAATATGATGGATGTAATGTACAGCATGATAAATGCATCCGGCATTGCTGTATGTTACATATAAAATTATTAAGAGTAAATCCTAAAACTTCTCATCACAAGAAAAAATATATATATTTTTTCTGTTTCTTTAATTTTGTACCTAAACGAGATGTTGGAGGTTCACTGAACTTTGTGGCAATCATTTCATGACATATGTAAGCCAAATCATCATGCTGTACATCTTAAACTTACAAGGGCTGTAAGTCAATTGTATCTCAAAAATACTGGAAGGGGAAAAAAAAGTAGTAGGAGTTTTTACTGAGAACCCTGTCCAGCTCTGTGTTGGGAGAGCTACCTTAGATACTTATCTATAGAGAACAACCTATCAGGAGGCAACTTCAAGGAATGTTTTGGAAGGATGTAACTATTATCCTTTGTTGGTTTAGAATTATGCAGGATTATGACTCAATTTGTTTATTGTAAGGGCTGAAGATAGATGGGAATGGGCATGAGGGGTATTATGGACTGAATGTTTGTGTCTTCCCCCAATCCAAGGTGAAGCCCTAACTGCTCAGTGTGATGGCATCTTGATAGGAGACCTTTGGAAGGTAATTAGGTCTAGAATGATGAGATCATGAGGGTAGGGCCCCCATGATGGGAATTAGTGTTCTTATAAGAGGAGATGAGGGTGCTCTCTCTTTACCAAGTTCAGATAGAGGAAGAATTCAACAGCTTTCAAGCCAGGGAGAGAGTTTTCATCAGGAATTCAATCATCTGGCACCTAGATCTTGGACTTCAGGTTTCCAAAACTGTGAGAAATGAATTTCTGTTGTTTAGGCCACCCAGTCTATGGCATCTTGTTACAGTAGCCCAAGCAAACAATTATAAGGGGTTACTGTCGTCTGATTGAGTAGAAGCAAGACTAAATTCACAGTGTTAGGATTTTATTGAACTTTCAGTGCTGGGAGAATCTGTAGGCTTTCACAGCAGCCTCTGTCTGCAGAGGGGCTGGGCTGATGGCAGGGAGTTTCAACAGCTGAGGAAGTAACTGAAAATGTGACTAGGGAGCACAAAAGTAAACATTTTAAGGGCCAACTTGGACTTCTATGCCAACAGTAGAAAATCTGGAGAGAAATCACATTGCTGGTTGGAGGGGTGGGATCAGTATAGTCATTGGTGTAGATTCTTCTGATCAAAGATTGTTTTTAACAGCGTAGGTTCTTCTGTTTGTATAAATCGTTTTGTCATGAAAAAGATTTTTAAAGTGGGAACAAGCGCTAAGACCTGGCTTACTTTTCCAGATTCAAGAGAAGAAGATGCAGC
>NW_011494910.1:1666675-1668690 GCF_000754665.1 Bison bison bison
GAGGCTTGTATAGTCATGAAATGCAGCAGCTCATCCACCTTCATGCACCTGGTGACAAGGAAGGGTTCTCTTTCTTACCTACAGGAGCAACCCAGCAGGGATATATCTAACTCTTCTCTGAAACTGCTCAGAAGAACATCATTCTGGGCTCACCTCAAAAGAAGGGAAAGTCTGGGGGGAGATATACATACTAAAGAGAACTGATTCAGCTGCTGTAACAAAGCCAATGTCACAGTGGCTTACCTGACATATCAGTTTATTAGTGTCTCCTGTAATTGTTCAAACCTACGTTGCATAGAGCTTCCTGGGGGCTCTGTAGTATCAGAGTATCCTTTTTTAATGCCCCAAGTCATGGCCTGAAATACTTAATACAGTTCCTGCCACCATATGCACATTCTAGCCAGGAAAAGGGAGAAAGAATGGACAGAATACATCCTTTCTTGTTAAAAACATGACCAGGGAGTTGCATGTATTATTAACATTTTGTGTAAGTCTTATAGGGCAGAACCAGGAAGTTGTATTATCACTTCTGCTTACGTCCTATAGGGTAGAACCTAGGCACGTGGCCGTGTTTAGCTGCAAGAGAGGCTAGGAAATGCAGTTGTTTGATTGGTGGTCAGTTTTTCAGCTAAAACTTGTATTACTCTTGAAGAGAAAAACAGATGTTGTGGGACAACTAGCAGTCCCTGTCACAAAAACCTTCTGTAATCCTGCATGGAAGGAGGGCAAATCAGATTAGTCATAGATAAAGATCCTTTTGTTAGATTATAAACTTATGACAACAAGGAGCCTAGCTCTTTTTGCTCTTCACTTTGTCATCATTGCCTAGCACAGTTCATGCACACAGTAGGTTCTCAATATTTATCAAATACATGAATGCATGAGAGGCAGCTAGGAGGTAAGTATTCAGAAGACCTTCCACTGTGCCTCCTCCCAAGGACTGTTGTTGCAAGGATCCAGAATATTTGATTTCTTATCAAATTTAAACATGAGAAAGTATGCTGGAATTCCTTCACAAAGCAAAATTTCCTACCCAGCATAGCCATCTTTATAAATAATGTGGTTTTTTATAACTCTGGTCTAACATCTAGCGATGTCAAGTGTTGGCTGACACGGAGCACATGGAGCAGGCTGACGGCATGATAGGAGAACATTAGGCTCTTCCAGCAGTTTTAATGTGCTGTTACTACAAGCAAACTTGATGTGTTCCTGGGAGGATTTTATCCCAAGTTCTTCTATATTACACAGATTAATTCTTGTAGATGGGAGGGGCCAGCCTTGGAGCAAATGGGACATCTTCTGGGAGTTGCTGGGAGGGATCAGCTCAAGGAGGTAGAGCCTCCAGCCTCAGCTTGGGGGCTAGGTCAGCCTCCCAGCTCTCCCCTGGGTCCTTATGTTTTCAGATCCAGCATTTAATAAGCTGAGAGAATCAAAAACAGTAAAATATGGAAGATAATACAACAGTCAATAGAAAGATAAAGTAAACTAAGAAGAAATAAAAAGATAGTAAGAGTCGTTTAAAAAAAAAAAAGCAGCAGGCAGGCAAAATGACAATATGAACTGAAAAAAAAAAAAAATGAGCTAAAAAGAAATTAAAAGATGGAACAAAGCCACGATAAGGCAAAGGGTTAGAAATAACAGATGGAAAATAAAATATAATAACAAAAAATCTAGAAGATAAGATGAGATAAAAGACATAGTATAAAATAGCTAGAATAAAGAAAAAATGGGATTAAAAAATGACTGAGATAAGTAAAATCATTAAACTCACCAAAATAAAAGACTAAAGGGATTAAAACAATAAAACGTGTTAAACCAATACCAAAAGAAATAAAAAATTTAAAAGACTAGGCTCTGAGGGAAGAGAGTAATAGATCAATTTTGTTTCAAGTTAAAATAAGGCTGTACTGCAAGGGCAAAACCCTTCCCCTCGTGCAGACTCATTCTTCTGAGTCCAGGCATCTCAAGGCTGTGCAGACCTCCCAACACAGTAATTAGCATTCACAGCACTACAT
>NW_011494910.1:1668790-1671218 GCF_000754665.1 Bison bison bison
TCTGGAGTAATTTGCTAGAGCTGCCTAACAAAGTGCCACAAACTGGGTGGCTTAAGCAGCAGAGCCCAGAGGTCCACGATCACAGTGTTGGCAGGGTGGGCTCCTCGTGAGGGCGCAAAGGGAGAATCCGCCTCGGCCCGCTCTCCCTGGCTGGGGACGCCTGTCTTCTCCCGGCGTCTTTCCTCCATGTGCGTCTGCAGGCAAATGTTCCCTTCTGATCAAGACTACAGTTCTGTTGGATTCGAGCTCACCCTAATTACTTCATTTTAATTTAACTGCCTCTGTAAAGACCATGTCTCCAAATATAGTCACATTCTGAAGTATTAGGGGTTAGGATATATGAATTTGGGGGAAGGGCCCAAAACAGCATCCCTACAAGTTGTTCCTGGGAGGATACCCTCTAGGCAGAGAGATACAAGCAGAGAGCAGATTCTTCAACCTTTTGCCTAGTTTGGGGCCCTTGATGGAGCTAATTTTTTTTTTTTTGGATTTCTGATTAATATTCTTCATTTCTCTTGGATCCACAGGGCAGCAAAGCTGAGTCCCAGAAGGATAAGCCTCTGCAGTCTGACCCATTTTCTCTCATGACTTTAGGGCAGCTGGGAGCAAGAAACGACCTGGCAGCGACTGTCTGGTGGCCAACAGAGAGGCCCACCCACGAGGCTGGGCTGGTGCGCCTGGCTTCTCCTGCCAAGACACTTCTGCTCTGGCTACAAACACCTTGTGAGATCGACGGTGCCTTCTAATTCCCTGCAAACCCACAGCATGATCGCCAGCCAGGTTTTGGCGCTTGTAAGTCATTTTCTTCTGCCTTTTCCAAGCAGGAAAGCCAGGGAGAGCTGGGCACTGGAGCACCTCACTCTTAGGAATGAGTGTTCTGTTCTTGGTTACTCTCTGAGGTGGAGCTCAGGACTGCGTGCAGCGAGAAAAGACTAGAACATCCTCCTCCTGGAGAGGAGGAAGCCCTGACCCACAGATCACCTAATGCAATTTCCTTGTTAATAGTTGAGGAAATAGAAATTCAGGAAGGAAAGACTTGCTCCCAAGTGCTCTCTCCGTCTCCCACACGCAGGCACACACAGGCACCGAGCAGGCCGGCGCCCAGGCCCCAGGCAGCCTTCTGACAGGGACAGCTTCCTGGGCCTTCGGCTTGTGTGGCTGTGCAGGGCCTTGTGCTCAGAAGGGCCCTGGGCTTGATTGAACGCTCTGCTGTCACCATCTTGAATTCTTAATCATTTGAAACAAAGGCACCACGTGTCATTTTGCAGTGGGCCCTGCAAGTTGTGGCAGCGGGTCCTGCCCCTCACCCCCACTTCCCACTGCGTTCTGATGAAGAAGGAAGCACAGGCCATCCAAGCTCTTCTTGGCCACGAGCTGGGGCAGAGACTTTGGGTACTGTTCTTAGCACAAGATAAGCCCTTCAGAGAAGGCGGAGGAAGGGAGGATGCCTTTGCTTCAGGCCCAAGGCTGTGGCTCTGGCCTCGGCTCCTCAGCGAGTCCTCAGCTGGGGCATGAGCCTCAGTCACTCCCATCAGATCTCTGGCCTGCCAAGATGGCCCGTCCCAGCCCTGTTCCTTTCCAAAGCCCCTCAGTCTCCCTGGCAGAAACCCAAGGGGGCGGGAGAGGGGAGGGATGAAAGGAAAGTGAAAGTCTCAGCCTCTCTGGATGGCCCTTCTCCTCCTCCCCCCTCCCCCTGCCCCCCTGCCGTTGCCATGGAGACCAGAACAAAGCCTCTCTTTCCCCTCTTTTCTGGATTGTTAATTGTCTTTACTCCATGGTGCCTTTGTTAATTGTTGCCAGTCCCTCCCAGGATGAGGATCTAGGTCTCCTCTAGCCAGGAAAGAGCGGAAAAAAGTTAGGTGGTGGGGGTGGGGCAGGGGCAAGCCAGGTGGTGGGGGTGGGGATGCAGGGAGGAGGCTGCCGCGGGCTTTTCTGAATCATCCCGGCTTCTAGGAAACAAACACCGTCTTCACCTCTGTCCCTCAATCAAGTGCCTTTTGAGGTGGGACCCAGTGACCCCCCTCTATGGGAAGGGATAAGAAAGAACAGAAAGAGAAAAGGAAAAAAGCGGCCGTTGTGCATATGCCCCGCGTGTGCGTGTGCGTGTGTCTGTGTGTCTGGCAGGTGCCCTCTCAGAGGGAGGTGGCTGTCTTGGCAGTGCACCCATTCCAGTCGTCCAGTGAGACGTGCGACTTGGTTTTATCCCCAACTTTTAGCATGACTAGTGATTAGACTTACAGAGAGAATGCGTGCTAGCTCGGGAGGTGAGAATGACTACGCCAGCTCTCTCCCCCCTGCGTGAGTCCCCAAAGTAGCTACACTACTATGACGAATGGAGCAAAGAAGTTTTAGAAGCACACACGAGTGTAAGTGTGCGTGTGTTTGTGTATAAAAAGGACCCAAGTCAGCATTAGCACACTCAAGAGCA
>NW_011494910.1:1671318-1675829 GCF_000754665.1 Bison bison bison
CACTCAAGAGCACATGCACTGAGTGGGCTCCCTGTCTTTGCATGCATATGCTCGTGTGCCAAGTGACGGTGGCGGGTTGAGAGCGATATGGGTCTATCCTTACATGGGAGAAAGTCCTCCTGTTGGGTGACAGGAGGTTGACTTTCACATAAGAAGCAGGGTTGTTTCTACTTCTGGGGTCTAAGCTAGAATCTAGGCTGTTAAATAATACTCAAGTGTTAGTTTATATGGTTTGGAGTCTAAGGACCCCATGAGAAGTGCAGCAGGGTGGTTACAGAAGAAAAAGCATGGATTTGAGGGCCAGAAACCTGGATTCAAATGTCACCTCTTGCCCCTTCGCTATGTGGTCTCGGAAACTTCCCTTTCCCTTCCCATCTCTGAGTATCATTTTCCTCATCTGTAAAATGCAACTGTTCCCATCTTCACAGAGCTGTTGAGAGATTAAAGGAGATTATGCGTATAAGGTACCAGAGTTGGGCAAGATACCTCTCCTTTCTTTGCACAAAGAGAGGAGCTGGAGGAGATGGTTCTAGAAGGCTGATTCCTTCCAGACCTTATATTCTCAGATTCTGATAGGCAAATGAAACATTCTATGAATCCATTTGTTATCTTCTTGATTAGCTTCCATAGTAATTAAGCCTGAGGATGACTCTCTGGAAGAACTCAGAACTAAGTAGAGGCCCACCAGCGTCAGCCGGAAGGGAGTGCCTCTATGAAAGCTGAGGCCCACCCACGCACCACCGGGGCACTCCTGACTTACTCCTGACTCCAGTGTCTGACTATAGGGATCGAGACAAGCACTTCCTTGGTCAGCGGGAGGAAGAGCTGGTGCCCAAACTAGCTCTGCTAGCCTGGGCCTACCTGACCTGGCCCAAGACACAAGCTCCCTCCTCAAGGCTTCACAGAGAAAGTGGCACTGGGGAGGTCACGGTGGTCTGCTGGAAGCAGGAGGGGCTTCAGGCAAAGCAGTGAGCCAGGGCTTTTCGTGCTCTCAGCTCACTTCCTCTCCTGGAGCTTCTCTCCAGGCCCTGCTCCTACAACAGTGAGGAGAGTAATTCACACCAATCTGTGAATCTAATCCCTTTATGACTTCTCCATAAATAGGGAATATTTATACTCCTTCAGCAAATATTTTTTAAGCATCTCCTATAGGCTCTGGAAATTAAATGGAAAGTACAGCAGACAAGTTTCTTTTCTCACAGAGCCTACAGTCTAAGGGTAGACAGAAGAACGCAAGAAAACAGAAAACTAATAAAATAAGCATCACTTGTTGTGATATGAAGGAGGCAAATGGGGTCTAAAGGAATAAAGGTGGGAGATGATTGTAGGTGGGGGAGGAGGAAAGATGGAGGAAGGGACATTTGTGTTGAGACCAGAGAATGAAAAGGAGCCACTCTGGGAAGGACAGAGTTTGGGGAGGCACTTTCCAGGTAAAGAGATATTTATAGGGTTTGAGGTCTGGTTTTAAGACTGATCCTTTAATAAGGAGATCTGACTGGGATTGGGCAAATTTTGCAAGATAACAATTCAGGATTGGAGCACACAGCAAGGGGAGAGTCTTTAAAAATAAACAATTGTTTGATAAGCTAGTGGTTTGCCAGGTTAAACAAACTATTGTCCTGAGAAGGGGGCTGTCTGAGCAGTCTATTGTTCAGATAAATTGATTTTTAGCAAGCTCCTGAAGCAAATAATGAAGTTATTTACTGGTTTGCAGTCTTATCTTCCCAGGCAAGAAATTTCTGGAACAAATATTAAAGTCATGTCATTGTAAGCAGCCTTATTTAAGTTCTGTGGCCTATAAGAATTCTCAGTTTCTCAGTTCTCAGAAGCAGTGAGTTTGTGGTAGTCTAGCTGAGAGACTACCACAGTGGCCTGGGCTAGGGTGGGGACAGTGGAGATAGAGAAGTAGATGGATTGGGATATACTTTTGGAGACAGATCAACAGTACCCAGTAATCAGATTAGATCAGACAGAGGGAATCAAAGATGACTCCTAAGTTGTAGGCTCAAGCCACTGAGTAAGTGCTGGGTACCATTTACTGAGATAGGAAAGATGGTACAGGGTATAAACAGTCTTAGGGGAGTGGTTAAAGGCTCAATTTTGAACATGTTAAGTTTAGGATGTCTGTGAGTTCTTGGGTAGAAATGACAAGCAGGTGGTTGAATAAATGAATCCAGAGTACATTAGGCAGTCCTAGAGATTTAAATAAAAAATTGGGAGAGTCATCAGTGCCTCATTGGTACTTAAAGTCATGGAAACAGTTAAAATTTCATCTAGGGAGAGAAAGTAGAGAGAAAGAAAATCGGGATGCAGGATGCAGGCGAGCCCTTAGACACTCCCACCTGGAGACAACAGTGGCGGGAGAAATGTAAACAGAGGAGGCTGAGAAAGGGCGACCAGCAAGCTCAGAAGAGTGTGGGATCTTGGAGTGAGTGTTTTAAGGAGGGAGTGGTCACATGGGGTTAAATGTGTAAGTCTGGTATTGTCAGGAAATAGTGCAGTAGGCATAGAAAGTCCTAGAATCTTCAAAGTCAGATTACTTCCTCCCATCACTTTCTGGCTATGACCTTGAGCTTCATTTTTTCTTACCTAAATGGGGATAGTGATACCACCCTCACGGAACTGGCATGAGGTACAAACAGATAGCGTACGTGAAAATAGTACCATGCCTAAGACACAGTAGGCAGATACGATGAAGATTCCAATTCAAGTGTCGGTGATTGGGAAGAGTGGACACCAGTGATGTGAGATATCGTGGGTGGGGGTACTGGAGAGAGGAAAGCCCACTTCCTAAGCTCTCCTTTCTTCCCATCTCATTTGCCAAAACTAAGGATCCCTACAAGGAGGGATCCATAATGAGGTTACCCACTGAAGCTGATCAGCAGCCAGCGAAGACAGCCTGATACGTGGGAAACCCTGGCACGTTGGCTGGGAGGAGGAAAAGCTTGGTGGCACCTGAGAGGCTTCCATAGTCTCTGAAATGGCTTCACCCGCAGTTGGCTTCATCCAAACGCCAGTCCCTGAAGAATGAATTTTGACTTTTCTCACCTCCTCAACCCCACCCATTTCTTCCTTTCCACTCTCCTCACCCATACCTAGCTCAGGCCCACATTATTTTTACCTGGTTACCGCCACTGGTCACTGGCCTCCCTGCCTTCAGTTGGACTGATCTCAGTAGAGGCCTGCTTAGAATTCCTCACTGACCTCCTATTTCCTTTCAATCAACCAACTGATCAATGAATATTTATCACAGGGCTGCTCTTTGCCAGGACCGGGCTAAACACAGGAGTCTAACAGTGAGCCCGAGACACATTCCTGCCCCTGCAGCACTTACAGGGGAGTCAGACAAATGAACAGTCACCATACTATCTGTGACTGGGGTCAGGGGGCGCTTTCTGAGCCAGACTGGCCACCAAGAGAGGCTCTGGGAAAGTAGATATCTGGGCTGAGACATAAAAGATGAATAAGAGAAGTTAGCCAAGGAAGGTGGTGAGGAATGATGAAATCCAAAACCTCAGAAAGTCTTAGAGCCCGGCTGACCATCAGCTGAGATCCCGGCCACCTGCACTATGAGTGTTATTTGCAGATCCAAGATGGCCACACCTTTAATCTGCTGTTTTCCAAGATCCAGTTCAGATGGCACCTCCCCCAGGAAGCCTGGTCTGTCCCAGGCCCTAGCACTCTCGGTGGCCCCGTGCTCCACGTGCCTGGCTGAGCACCTTTCCACAGCACTGTAACCATATGCTCACTCCTCTGTCTCCTCCAGAAAGGACAGGGCACTTTCTCATTCATCCTGGTGTCCCTTGCACTCAGTTGGGTCAGGCATAGGCATTTAATAAGTACACTGATTCAAATGAATCCATCCTCCCCTCCCCCACAATATCAAACAGGTCAGGGAAAAAATAAAAGGACTTGAGAGAGTGCAAAATGACAGGGCTGGGGAGTGGTCTGCCACATTAGGAAGCCGTCCAGCTGCAGGTGGGATCATATTCCTAAGGGGGGTTCTGAAACAGGGTTTTGAAGTCCAGATTATCTGTCTGGAGGGGTTGGAAGGCTGGGAGTTGGATCGACAACTTCTTGGGTCTTGCTCTAAGGAGCGAAGATCCCCTGGAATGACCTCATACCTGGGCAGTGAGAGTGAGAGGAATCCACCTCTTTCTTCCATTCTCTCCATCCCTTCACCCACCTCCACCCGCGTGCGCCGCCCAGGAACCCTCGCTCTTCCCTGGGCAGCAGAGGTTTCCAGCTGTTGCTGCCTGGAGGGACCTGGCCGCAGGGAGGAGGAGGGAACTCTCTGTCCCTCCCTCCTCCTCCATCTCCCCACCCTTCCTCCTCCTCCAACCCCAGCCCGCTCTCGGTCTCCCTCCCTCTTTCTCCTCTGAGGCTGTGGAGTCGGCTCGCAGCAGCAAGCAACCGGCAGCGAGCGCCCCGCTCCCAGTCCCGGCTTGGAACTGAACTGTGTTAAGTGCGGGTCTTGGAAGCCCGGCCCGGGAGCGGTGAGCCCGGGTCTG
>NW_011494910.1:1676367-1684385 GCF_000754665.1 Bison bison bison
TCTCGCCCGCCCTCCGAAGTTTTGACACTCGCGACCCGACGTTTCTGAGCACACGCTGGGTCTTTTCTCTGCGAGTTTCCATCCTCGGCAAAGTTTTTTCACAAAGGAACGGGTCCCCACCTACCTCGCACTGGCGGGCACTGGCGGGCACTGGCGGATACCCGCGGGCAGACTTGGGCTGGTGTGGAGAGGGCTGGAAGCCTGGAAAGGCCGTGGGTGGCTGTGTGTCTGTCTGTGCGCACCACACGAGCCGGGCTTGGGGTGCCACCCCCCCCCCCCCCCCGGTTCCTCACTCACTGCTCAGGGGCACTGGGTTTTTCTCACTTGTACGTCCAGTTCGAGGATTTCCTAGCGAGAAGCCGGGGCTACCAGTGAGCGCCCGGCTTGGGGCTCCGGTGCCCACCCCGCAGCGCAGATCTGCCCCTGTCCTGCTTATGTTGGGTGCGGGGGGCCGGCCACGCAGCCTCTCTCACCCGTCCAGGTTTGTTTCCCAGCGGACCAGCTGGGCTCTGCATCCTGTTTGTTTTCTGCTCCGGCTGCTCCAGTTTCACCCCCCTTTCCCCTCCCACCCTAGCCTTCTTACCACCCCCAACCTCCCGCCTCTGCATGTGGAAGGAGAATCTTTTCATCCCCATTTCTCTGCAAAAGCAAATCGTGCCTGGGGGCGGCGGGTGGGAAGGGGGTCTAGACGCTCTGTTCCCAGCGGCTCGCCATTGTTTTCCCACCCCGCGCGTTCTGTACGTAAGCACACACACTCACACACGCACGTGTGCGCGCCGGCTGCTCGAGTCCCCAGACGCGCGGGGATCGCCCGCGGGACTCTCCCATCTGCCCGCCTGGTCTTCGGGCTGGAGGTGCCCCATTACTTAACCGGAGCTGGGGAGGGCAAGACACGTGGGGGTTGCCGGAGAGTCCAGGTCAGAGCCGAGAGCGGGCCCAGGGCGGGAAGTGAATTTTGAACTTCAGCCCTAGACCTTTCTGGGAGGACCCCGAGCGCACAAGCCGCGGCTTCCCGCCCTGGAGGGCCGACGGCAGCTGCAAGGACTCCAACGGCGCTCTTGGCAGCCTCCTCCGTGACAGGGGCTAGGAGGAAGCCCAAGAGTTTTCCTGGGAAGTTTGCTTTGACTCTGTGGGAATTTCCGGGCAGGGAGCCTTGGCGCTGGTGAAAGGATCTGGCGAAAGACAGCCAGAGAAGATGCTGGTGCTCTGGGCGGAGTTTCCAGAGACCCTGCTTTCTACTGTGCTCCCTTGGGAAGTGGGGCTGGAGATGCTGGGGTATAATTCCCCACCTATGGACAGCGTGTGCTTGGTCAAGTCCCTTAACGTTTCCAGATTTCCCCCCATGCAAAATGGGCAGAGTTATGCACACATCTTTGAAACTGGGGTCTAATGATCAGGTAAAAGGATACAGGTTTGGAAGGTATGAACTCCAAGAGGGTAGTTGGAGCATTGAAAGCCTAGCTTAGTGATTAAGAGACAGGGCTATAGACTTGGATCCCAGATACTGCTACTGGAGACATGATCTTGAGAAGTTTAACCTGTATCTGTTTGCTCATCTGTAAAATAGGTTTAATATGGACAGTACCTACTTCTTGGGGCTGTCTTAGTGAAGCTCATACAATAGTACCTGGCACATGGTAAGTGCTGAAGAAATGTGACTTATTATTATTGCCATTATTACTCAACTGACTTTGTACATGGAGAAGGCAATGTCACCCCACTCCAGTACTCCTGCCTGGAAAATCCCATGGATGGAGGAGCCTGGTAGGCTGCAGTCCATGGGGTCGCTGAGGGTTGGACATGACTGAGAGACTTCACTTTCACTTTTCACTTTCATGCATTGGAGAAGGAAATGGCAACCCACTCCAGTGTTCTTGCCTGGAGAATCCCAGGGACGAGGGAGCCTGGTGGACTGCCGTCTATGGGGTCACACAGAGTCGGACACGACTGAAGTGACTTAGCGGCGGCAGCAGCGGCAGATTGATTGTGCTCATTTAATCAATTATAATTATTGTCCATTTCTGGGAAGGAAAAAACCTCACACTTCTTCCCACCCTTTTCTGATTTTAGCACCTCCCTACTCCTTGTGTGAGCTTCCCTAGCGGCTGGTTGATAAAGAAGTTGCCTGCCAGTGCAGGAGATGCAGGATCAGTCCCTGGAAAGATCCCCTGGAGAAGGAAATGGCAACCCACTCCAGTATTCTTGCCTGGGAAATCCCATAACAGAGGAGCCTGAAGGGCCACAGTCCATGGAGTCACAAAGAGTCAGACACAATATAGTGATTGAACAACAGCACTCCTTGTATCTTGTGAAGTCTTTTTGCTTTTTTCTTTCTTTTTCTCCTTCCTCTCTTCTTCCCCTCCTCTGTCCCTTCACAATTTTTCTGAAAGGCATTTTATTCCCTCCTTTTCCTCATTCTTAAAAATCAATCTTGGCTCGAGGCAGTGTTCTCTCAGTGGAAATCAGGCCCCAGGAAGGGAGCATCCCCAAGAGTGCTCTGGCCTGGGCTCCTGGCTCAGGATTGGATGCCCATATCTGTGTCTGGGGCCGGGTGAATTTCTGGAGAGCGGAGCCCAGGTGTCTGAGGCCCCAGGGAAGAGTCAAGTGGGATGGGCTGAGGCTGTTCCTGGGGGAGCTCTGCTCCCAAGGTGCCATCTGTGTTGCCTGCTGCTGGGGCTCACTTGGGAACTTGGAATATCCCAGCTGCCTGGGCAGACTGGATGTAGGATTTGGGATAAATAAGGGGCAAAGATTCCACCTTCAATTTTCCACTTGCAGTTGGAGTGGTTACTAGGAATCTGGGTTTGTCATAAGCTCCTTGTCTGATTCTGGACCCTGCAAATGCACCGCACAAGTAAGGGGGAGCTGGGCAACAGGAAGAGGAAGGCAGCTGCTGCCCACCCACCCTACCTTGGACAATAGGTTCCTCTCTCTTCTTTCTCTGACCCCCTAACCCCCTCCCCAGTCCTGGGAGAAGATGGCCAGGAAGTTGGTCCTTGGAGATCCTGCAAGTGGGCTCTCAATGATGAGAACCAGCATTTTAGTCTCCTCATTCATCCCTTTAAAAGAAATGTGTTGAGTTCCTATTGTATGCCAGGCCTGTGCTAGGCATCAGGGCTTCAGGGTTGAACAAGACAGGTAGTGTGCCTGCCTTCTGAGAGCCTTCTTTCTGGAGGGAGGCAATAAATCTCTTGAAATAAGTAGCCAAAGCAGTATTAGATCCTGTGTGATGTTCAGAAATACAACACGGTGGTGTGATAGACAGTGTACGTGTGGGGACTGTCAGCAGAGGTCCTGGGTGGGGAGGCCAGTACAAGCTGACCTGGGGAAAGGCTCGCTCCGTCCAGGCCTAAAGGATGAGAAGGAGCTCGCTGCACAAACACCTGAAGGAAGGGGACTCAGGCAGAGGGAGCAGCAACAGAAAGACCCCTGCAGCCAGATCAGGGTTTGCAGCAGCAGTGCAGCTGGAGAGGGAGCCCAGAGAAGCCAGGAGGGCCGGGGCTGGTCACCCGGGGCCTGGTGCGGAGCCTGCATTTCAGGGCCAGGTCTGAAATGGTCTCATCATTGAAGCCATTGAAGAGTTTTCAGGAGAGGAGTGACATTCTGATTTATGATTTTAAAAGATTATTTGGAACATAAAAAAAGGTTACTTGGTAGTCAGAGTTGCCCCAGGAGAGGGAAATGGTGGCTGAGGGGTGGGATGAAGGAAAGATGGTGTTTTCTCTGTAGACTCTTTTGTCCTTTCTGAGTGTATCAATAGTACCATCTGTATGTGTCCACTATGCGAAAAAAATACTCAAAACCAGAGAGCATAGTTAAAAAAGTATAGCGTAAGCCTGGAAGAGGTATATAATAAAAAAAAAAAAATCTAAAACTGTATATTTTAGTACAAATTTTAAAGATAATGGTATGTACATCACACACATACGTAGAAGACTAGATGACTACCTTAATGTTTGCAGAGGTTAATTCTGGACACCAGACATATGGGTGAATTGTATTTTCTCCTTTATCTTCTGTTAATTTTTCCAGCCTTCTACAATGGTCACAAATTACTTTTACAAGTGGGGGGAAATGTGGAAAAAAGGTATCACTTCGGTTACTAAGTAAAGAGTAGTTTGAAGAGGAGCAGGAACTGAAGAAGAGAGGCTGGCTAGCAGACTGTTTCTGAGTCGAAGTGACTTGGATAAGGCGGCCTGGTGGGGGTCATTCTGGAGGTAGAGCCAGTGAGTCTCATTAGCACACCATTGCCTAACACAATGCTCTGCTCTTGCTTTGAGAGGGCATCCCACCTCCAGCTCAGATTTGGTAATCAGGAATGCTGGGATCCGTAATGCTGACAATTTCCAGTGCTGCCTTGGCTTTGGAAATATCTTGGGTTTCATCTACATCCTTATTCTCATCTTTCCTCCTAGTAGGGAGGGCCCCATCCTGAACATTTGAACATTTTGCTACTGTGATACTTAGCAGCCTCAGGGCAACATGATATATACGGTAAGAAGAATTTAGAGCCAGGAGAGCTGTTCATCACATAACGTCTCTGAACCTCCATTTCCCCATCTATGAAATGGGATGACAGCAATACTTCCCTGTTAGAGTTTGGGAGGCTCACGTCTGTTTGAGTCTGTAGGTGGTCCGTGAATGGTAAGGGTCTGGGTTTGCTGTTGTCAGACAAGTATTCGTTTGAGCAAGGCCTGCTCCTCCAGAGCATCTAGGTGTCCCGTCCTTGAGGGTTAACACCTGATTCTGTGTGGGTTTTCTGCTCTCTGGGGCTGCTTTGAGTCTGGCCCTTATTGGGCAGCTCCCTCACTAGGAAGCTGAGGCAACTGGAAAAAGGGGAATTCAAATGTAACTGTGCCCACACGCCCCCTTCCCCAGCTTACTCAGGGGTGAAGCTGAGTGTTTGAAAAGGGCTCTGTGCTGGGAAGGCCTGGCCAGGCCCACAGTAAATTGTGCTTTGAATGGGAATTATTTTTGTGTTCTGTGTTTGCTTAAGAGGGCTCACTCCTGCCTGAACTCGCTGCGATCCTCACCCTCTGCTAGTCCTCTCTTCCTGGAACTCAGGTATGTGAGCCAGGAAGGCTGTCACGGTGCTTGTCACCACTCAGGGGGCCAGGACACATGGAAAATCGCTTTCACATACCCTGTCATCGGCCTGTCTCCCCACTCCCCAGCAGGAAAGCATGCCCTGGGCTACCCCTGTTTTGACTGCCCTTTCCTTGGCCTGCCTTCCAGCTCCTTGGGATGAGATTTGTTACAGGAGATTTGTTACAAACCAGCTGAGTAGCACCACGTTTACCTCTGCCAGCTTCTCTGATCAGGAGTGACTCTTCCTTCTAAAAATTCAAATACTTCCTCTAAGCAGCAGTGATATGGTAGTTCCCTCCTAAGAGGGGTAGAATGGGGTGGATGGGACATTCGGTTCAGCTCTAGGACCTGTTGCATCCACGGGCCTAGCCAGAGAGCCCTGAGACTGACCCTGCTCAGGCCTCGTGATGGTGAAGGCCCTTGTGGTTCCCCTAGGAACACATCTCTGTCCAGAGTGAAGTGGCCAGAGTATCCCCTGCCTGCTCCCAGGGTCATCAGGGGGTGAATCCAAGGCCTGGGCACAGCCCAGGATGTGCCGTGTGGGGCCCAGCATCTCAGGTGCGCACAGGAGGACCAGCTAGAGGAGCAGCAGGGGCTGGGATCTCATCCAAAGGCTGACGATACCAGCCAGGAGTGTTTTTATGGGGGAGGGATGTTGGGGCCATAGAGGAGAGGAAGAAGTGAAGACAGTATCTCTAGCTGCCAGGTTTTTTTCTTAAATAGCATCACTGCCTAGGCCCACTTGGTCCCTCTGGGAAGCCTGACACATGCCATCAAATCTTAATTCAGTTCTCTTGACACACGCAGCAGACTCCTGTCCCATCATCAGTGGCCTTAGCATTTAAATGGCCTTGGCATGAAGCCCCATACATGAGCAGCCCAGGCGATCGCGGCCTGGTTGAGGGGGGATGGTTTAGCGTTACTCCCCGTCTTGTCCCTCTGTGTCTTCTGGGGACATGTCAGAGGTAGAGTGTTAGTGCTTTGGCTTGAAGAGAGGGGAACGCAAAGGAGCCACAGATAGGGCACGCCCACTCAGGCTCCCTTCTCTGGTGGCTTGGATCTGTAATCCCTGCCAGACCTGGAGCTCTCTGGGGGCCCCACCCCAGAGGAGGCCAGACTGATCTCCCCGGCCTCACCTCTGCTAGGCCCGCCCCTCGCTTGACTCGGAATGGAATGTGCCGTCTGTGCAACAGGAAGGGGTGGGAGCCAGAGGGCCTGGTCCCGTCCTCTCCCACGGAGGGGCAGGGACCTCAGGGTTCGGTCCTGCTTGCTCTTTGGCAGGGCTGAAGGTGCCCCACTCCAGCCTCAGGGCCTGCGCTGAGTGGGCATGAGGTGGGTGCCCTGGGGATCCAGGTGCAGCCTTTTGAAGGAGCAGCCAGGGTTGGGGGATTTCCTTGTAAGGCCAAGACGAGGGTCAGTGACCAGTCAGAGTCAAAGCGCACAGCGAGCCAAGCGCCAGTAGCTGGGAGTAGCCCACCCCAGACCTCCATCCTTTCTTGACTTCTGTTTTGTTTTTGTTTTTTTTTTACTAATGTTTTAATTGTGACTTATATTTTCTTATTCCTATATTTCTGTAGTTTCCAAAGGTAGTACAACAATAGGTGTTATAATCAGAACGGAAAGAATTTAAAATATATGTAGAATTGCCAGACGGTGAAACAGAAAAAGTGGTCCGTGTTTCTTCTCTGGAAGACTGGAAATCAAGGCTTGACCAATAGTAGAATATTCTGCTGAAAGAGAATGGTAGGAGAAGCACTAGTTGGAAGTATAAGAGGCCTGTAACACTGGGCTGATACCCTTTCAGGATGACCGCTGAGCAGGCCCCGCCCCTCGCGCCCCACCCCCTCCCCTCCCCTCCCCTCCCCTCCCCGGTGGGCTGTGGGCTCTGGTGGGCTGTCCAGTGGCTGGCCCGTAGGCCTCCTACTTCTGGCACCTGGGAGGAGGCAGGAAAGGGAGTGAGCTCTGGCTAAAGCTGTCCTCCTGCTGACTCAAAAGAATCAAGTCCTACCTGGCCACACAGGCTGGCCCGTGCACCCCGGGTGTGCCGCTCTGACCCAGCCTTGCTTCAGCACCCTCACCCCGGCCCAAGGAAGGAGCCTGAAGTCATTCACCCATTCCTGCGAGGCTCTGGTTCCAGGCCCATCCCTTGAAAGGTAGGGTGGGGTGGGGTGGGGAAGGAAGCACGAATAAAAGGCTAGTGGGGAGGGGCTGGAAGGACGCTTGTTTCCAGGTACAACCAGGCAGTCTGGGGCCAGTGGGGAGTGAGTGGGGAGCCGCTGAAAGCAAAAGGGAGGGGCCCTCCAGCACCTGCCATTTCTCTGACTTGCTTGGCTCCCCTGTCCGTAGCTGGTGGAGAGGGAGGGTATGTGAAAGAGCGTGTAAGCGCGTGTAAGCCCGTGTCTGCTAGCCCTGCGGAACCAGGCAGTACCTCTCATAGCCCCTGGAAGGCAGTGGGGACATTAGACCGGTGTCAGGGAGGCAAGGGGAGAGAGAGTCCGGCAGGGCCAGTGCTCAGGAGCCAGAGCGAGGCCTCCCCTCCCCCCACCCCAACACTGGGGGCTCAGTTCTAGCCTACCAGGGAGGCGATCACCCACCATTCTCCTCTCTGCAGGGACGCAGTCTCCTCCTGTGTCATTTTTGGAGGGGGGGCGGGGAGTGTAGCCCCACCTCTCCACCAGAAGACTAGGGTTGGGGAGTTCAGTGGGGTCCCCTCGTTTGGGCTGGTGAGGCCAGGAGATCAAGGCTTCTCCCCTTAGTGGGGGTGAAGGGCTCAGCTGTCCCAGGTCCCCAAGCCAAGAAACAGGGCAGAGAACAGAGAAAGGGCATCTTGCTTGGGGTAGAGGTAGGTGGCAGGGGAGATTTTTCTCTTTGGTGTCTGAGGAAGTCAGGGATGAACCTGACTCTCGCGTCTGGGTGAGCGGGGCTCTTGC
>NW_011494910.1:1684549-1696684 GCF_000754665.1 Bison bison bison
CGCACACCCTGCACAGCTATGCATGCTGGCTCTTTTGGAACTGATGCATGTAGAGCATCAGCCACCTGTGGTTTTCACAAGGTAAGCTCCTTTTCTCTGCTACCAGATCTCCCTGCCCTGAGATCCATACTCCTCAACTTGAGACTGGCAATTTGGAGATGATATTTAGATATTTGTTTCCTCTCTCTGGGTGTTGACTGACTTGGAGTTTGGGGAACCAGAATCGAGGAAAGTGCTGTACGTGAGCACGGGTTTGTGTGTACCCGGCAGTTTTAGGGGTCTGGAGAGCCTGACTCCGGCCGCCCTCTTGTGGGGTCAGCATCCTGTTCAGACAGTTCACCAAAGGGTGAAGCGAATTTCCCGAGTCCTGAGTCGAGGCTCTCAGATAGGGCAGGGAAGTGGGCAGAGGGAAAGTCCCTGCCCCCCCAACAGTAACCTCTCCCCCAGGTGCCTTCCCTGGCCTTTGGCCCGCTGAGTCTTTGTGTCCCTGCCTTCCCCATTCCCTCTCCCATCGTCAGACTCATTCATCCCTTGTCCTTCAAGACCCTGCTCTTTGATCTCTTAGGAGATGACTGGCTAATCAGATTTACCCATCTAAATTCATGTGCTGGTGGCAAGTTAACAGGTAGTTCCTGAAGCTCTTTCAACTGGCCACCAGGCCCTATCAACCCAAGAGGTGACTGTCCAAGTGGGAACCTGGGGTGGAGGTGGGGTTGGCCCAAGGGTGCTGCCCCATCATGCATCCGTCCAGCAGGCGGGAGGGCAGCGGCCTCAAAGCTGTGCCCTGCACACGGGCTGAGAGACCAGTGAGGCCCTCACAGTTTTGAGGAAGGTAAAGGTTAGGTACTGACTGATGAAGTGAAGGTTGGGAGGTGCCGGGGGAGGGCTGCAGAGCGTCCAAGCATCCAGGAGGGCACCACAGCCAGATCTGGGCAGTCAGGGAAGGCTCCCTGGTGGCTCAGAGGGTAAAGCATCTGCCTGCAATGAGGGAGACCCGGGTTTGATCTCTGGGTCGGGAAGATCCCCTGAAGAAGGAAATGGCAACCCACTCCAGTATTCTTGCCTGGATAATCCCATGGACGGAGAAGCCTGGTGGGCTACAGTCCATGGTGTCGCAAAGAGTTGGACATGACCGAGGGTCTTCACTTTCTTTCTTTCTTTCTTTTAAGGGGAAGCATAGTGACCTGGAAGGTGAGGAGACAGCTTGTCGAGAGCAAGTCAGGGAGAAGGTTGTAAGGGCAGGTCTCCCCACATCTCCCAGGGCCCCACTGGGGTCTCCAAGGGTATTTCAGATATCCTGTCCCTCACCAAGGACCTGGAGCATTTGATCCAAGGACTTTGCAGGGGAGGGCAATTGGTGAGCGCTCAAAGACAGGGTAGCTGGGGGCTCCTGGCAGCCTTGTTTGGCTATGGATTGTGTGTGGCAGCATGGGCAGGGTGGGTTTTGGAGTGCACTGATATGCATGAGATGTGCGGGGCTGCCTGTGGTGGGAAACCCAAGTGACCTAGGGACGGGAAGCCCAAATCTCTCCTAGGCAGCCGGGGGTCAAGGAGTGGGGGGAGCTGAACGAGGGATGGGGTACAGGATTGCTCGGGCCAACTGCAAATTAGCAGGCGGGCGCTAAATGCCTTTGCTGCTTCTGCCCTCCCGTCCCTCCCGAAAATCAGCAACTGTGTCAACAGCGGGGTGATTGTGCTTGGCCGGCGGCAGGGCCGGGCAGGTGCTGGCAGGGCCGCCCAGCCCCATGCTGGGAGCAGGCCACTCTGGCTGCCAGGGCCGCGGGGTAAACAAGGCTGCACACTGGCTGGCCCTGAGGGAGGGCGGCCGCAGGCGGGCAGGAGGGGGAACAGGTGTCTCAGGAGGCTGCAGACACAAAGGCCGCTTGTCTCCTCCGCCCTGGCCCAGGGAGCAGCCGCTCCCCGCAGGCCCGCCCCAGACCAGTGGCCAGGTCAGCCAGAGGGTGCTGGGCTGAGGGGAGGGCCGCTGCTGACCTCCAGACTCCCCTATCCTGGGGCTTGCTTTTTTAAAATTTTTCGCTTGAGGCAGAGGTAAAACCAGTCCCTATCGGGCGCTACCCTGGGGGCAAGACACCTGACTCTGAATAGATCCACTGTCCGTGAGGCCTCTGTGAGTCTCAGTTTCCCGTTGGAAAGACAGAAAGACCCTTGCAGCGGCTGGGGCACTGCAGGAAGAAGTGGACAGGAGCGAGGCAAAGGCCCTGGAGCTTTTCGGGAGAAGGGCAGCCAAGGTCAGGAGTGGTGGAAGGTGGAGTGACAAGTAGGGCATCCTGGGGGCTTCCCCAGGGCTGCAGGTGGGCTTCGGAGTGGAGGTGGCTGGGAGCAGCAACACCCCGTCCCTCCATATCTTTAATGAACCAAACCTTTACTGGACAATGCCAGGGGCCAGGCACTGCACTAAGGATGGGGGAGGCAAGGAAGAATAGCAGCGCCCTCGCGGACAGGAGCATTCTGGAGCCAGACGGCCTGTGTGGCCTTGGGCAAGTAACAAAAGCTCTCAGAGTCTCAGTTTCCTCATCTGTAACATAGGGTGACAGGAACCACTGCAGACAGGTAAGAGAATAATTGCAGTCCAGTCAAGTACTAGAGGCCAGGGGTGTCCAAGGGCTCTGGAATGCCCTGGAGGAGCAATCGGCTCTTCTAGGATCTTTAGGGAGTGATTCATAAAGGAGGAGCAGCCTCATTTAACTCATTAATTTCTTCCGTTTTGACTGCGCTGGGGCTTCGTTGCTCTGCGCAGGCTTTCTCTAGCTGCAGCGAGCAAGGCTGCTCTTTTTTCTGTGGTGCGCGGGCTTCTTGCTGAGGGTGCTTCTCTTGCTGCAGAGCAGAGCACAGGCGCTGTAGCTCCAGCTTGGTGGCTGCGCTGCACCGGCCCAGTGGCCTCGCGGCATGTGGAATCTTCGCAAGCAGGGATCGAACCTGTGTTCCCTGCACTGGCAGGTGGATTCTTAGCCACTGTGCCACCAGGGAAGTCCAAGGAGGGGCAACATTTGAACTGGGCTTGGAGTGAGGTCTGGGTGTTTTCTGCTCAAGAATGTAAGCCTTTCAGGCATAGGCACCCTGTGAGCTGCAGCCCTGAGGTGTGAAGGCGCCTGTTCGCACCTGCATTAGGGTCTGTGAGCCTCAACACTGGAGGCCAGGCCAGGCTCCAGAGGGCCCTGGCCGTGGGTGAAGGGGTTTGAGCTCATCCATAGCCTGCTCCAGGGTCCTGTATCTTTCTTTCTCCTCCCACGCCAATACCTTATGAACCACTCAGTGTCACTCTGGAATGCTCTTCAACTTATAGAGAAGCAGGATGGTTCTGTAAAAACACCGTGGAGTCTTAGAGTCAGAAAGTTCTGGACTGGAAGCTTTTGGTTTTTGAATCTTGAGGTTGGGCCGTTTACCTAAATTCTCTGAGCTGCATTTTCCTTACCCATAAACTGAGGCAGTGGGTTGTCCTTTTTGGCAGTCATTGTAGCCATTGGAAGGAAGTGCTTCCACACAGCAGTTGCCCAGGATTTGCCTCATGGGAGCTGTTGGGGCTGCTCTCTGCTTGGTCTTGCCAGTGCCATCACCCTTCCTGTGCCTAGGTTTCTATATCTGTAGGGGGGAAACGGTGCTCTGTTTACTTCCTTCCTTGATTTTCCAGCTGGTAACGGGTCAGGCTGCCCACTTTCTGGGTCAGGCCTGACACCCAGGGCCAGAAGGATCAGCGGCAGCCTTCCCAGGGCGCTAGCTGGGCCTGCTGGACCGAGTGCAGTGCTGACCTCCCATAGTCCGGCCCAGGTGCTGCCCCCTAGGCAGCAGTGGGTTCCTCGTCCTGCCTTTCCCGCAGCTCCCACAGGCCCTCCAGGTTCCTCTGGCCATTGCTCTGTGAGTGCTTGTGGGGCCAGTGGGCGCTGAAGGCCTGTGGACCCCAGAGGAGACCAAGGCCTGCTCTAGACTGTGTCCTCGGGCCTGTCACGCCACCGCTAGGAACCTCGCTTTTCCCATCAGCAACTCGGGAAGGACCACTTGTACCCTTCCTGGGAAAAACTGTGTTGCTGTAGCAGTAGAGTCAGATGAGGATGAAGACAGCTACCCTGGTGATTTTTGTTGCAGTTTCAAAATCCGTTTGTGGAGTTAGTCACAGTTCTGCATCTGTTCTTGGTGGTGCCTTCCACGCACAGGTCCTGCCATGTGGCTCATCTCAGGGATGCCTCGTGAAACCTTGTCAGTTAGGAAGGGCGGAGGGTGCCTCATCCCTCGCTTTGTGCATTGGGAGACTGGGACTCATAGGCAGGGTGGTGGAGCCTCTTAGTTCGACACTGACTGTGGGTCTGAAGAGATGAGGCTGGTCCACGGGGCCAGTGTGCCACGTGGCAACGCACGTGGGAACCATGGTGGGGTGTTTGCAGGAGCCCCTGGCCTGCTGCCCCTGGTTTGGGGGAACTGGTGATGGGAAAGGGCTAAGGGCATCAGGGAATGCCTGGGGTCTGAGGGCCTCTTGACAGCTGCAGGGAGCCCGTCCTGGGCCCAGATCTGGAAGGATAGTTGCCTTGGCAGAGGCCACCATCCTCCTTCCCTCCTTTCATTTGCTACCTTGGCCATGCTCCGTTTTGTCTCTCTCCTCTGTACTCAACGTTTCTCAAGTAGCCTTCCTGGAGAGGTGAGGTCAAGGAGAGACGTTGATACGAAGGGGAAGGCGGGAAGATGGACTGGGAAAGTACTCTGCAGTACCCTGGCCAGGTGGTCAGATAGTAGCTTCCTAGGTAACCCTGGAAACAGCTTGAGTAAGAGACAGGCAGAAAAAGTAGAGGCGACACTTGGATTCTTCTGAGGGCTGTGTACATATTTACATATAATTTGCATATAACCAGTACAGTGAACACGATTTCTATAATGTATACCTAGCCACATTCACATTTGCCTCTTACTGTTGCTCTTTTCAAAGATGTCCGCCCCTGGCTCTTTGCTCTTGTCCAGCCTCACTCCTGCTCTGTTCTCCCAGCCCCTTCGCAGAGGGCAGGGAACGCTTTCGGGGAGGGACAGACAGCCAGCTTCACGGCAGCCTGCTGTCGATCGCCCTCCCCGGGGTGAGCACAGGAGGTGGTCCCCAGTGACCCCCACCTGTGAGTGGGACTCTGCGCCTTCGTGTTAGGTGCACAGAGTTTGGCACTTAGCAAGTGCTCAGTGAATCTGAGGATAAATTGAGCTTAGCAATGAGGAGGGACCTTGGAAAACAGACGTTTCCTGTTCAGACTCCTCGGCCCCAGCTTTTGTGCCTGAAGACAGGTGAAAGTGAGCCTCTGGGGAGCAGCTTTCTCCCCTGTGGCCAGAGGAGGCATCTCTTTCTCTTCTTGGTCTTGCGGAAATAGTGGTGTGGATGCTGCTGCTGCTGCTGCTAAGTTGCTTCAGTCGTGTCCGATTCTGTGCAACCCCATAGACGGCAGCCTACCAGGCTCCCCCATCCCTGGGATTCTCCAGGCAAGAACACTGGAGTGGGTTGCCATTTCCTTCTCCAATGCATGAAAGGGAAAAGTGAAAGTGAAGTCCCTCAGTCGTGTCCGACCCTCAGCGACCCCATGGACTGCAGTCTACCAGGCTCCTCTGTCCATGGGATTTTCCAGGCAAGAGTACTGGAGTGGGGTGCCATTGCCTCCTCTGTAGTGCAGATGAGAGGAGCAGAAAAGAAGGGCCAGGCCTTCTATGATGTTGTTTTTCAGATTGAGAGTCTGTTATTAGCAATTTATGATGGCCAGGTTTGCAGCCAAGCACGTTCTGTTCTCCAGTGTTGAGGGGAGACTTGCAGGGCCTTAGCAAGAGGCTCAACAGGAAAAACACCCGGGTCGCTAATTTCAGGACCGACCATGCAGGGCCTCAGCCTGTGCTGGCGGCAGCTTTAGCGCAGGGCCAGTTTGAGCCCAGCCCCATGTGGGGAGATGCCCTTCTGAGTGGCACGGCCTCCCCACGGGACCGCAAATGGCTCCTGTAAGTGGAAGGAGCCCCCTCCCACCTCGGCCCACTGGGTCTTGGGTTGCTGATTGCTTTCTGTGAAATGAGGTCAGGACAGTGATGAGAGCAGAGTCACTGTAGTTTCTTGAGACGGCAGGGCCTGGGAACACTCCTACAGAGAAAGAAGAGCGGCTGTGTGAGAGAAGACCCCGGAAGAGGGGCAGCGGGCAAGATGACCACCCTTGTGGAAAGAATGGTGCACAAGCAAAGCAACCCCCTTTCTGCAAAAGAGCTGAGCTGGTGGAATTTAGCTCAGCGGCCGCGAGATCGGGGCAGTAGATAGCGCTCTGCGGGCGCAGGGCCCGTGTGTGTGCAGGTTGTCGTGTGGCGTCCCGGAAGACCATGGAGAGGCCAGGAGCAGCACCTGTGGCGCCCCCTCCTCCAGGCTGGCCTCCGCGCTTCCCTGGATTCCTCACCAGTCCCCGTTCCTGGAAGCAAGCCCCCTTTCTCCATCCGTTCCTCATGTAAGTCGGTTTCATTCTTTCTGTGATTTCCCTTCATTCTGTTCCCAACTGTTTGGCTTTGACTAGAAGCAGCCACATTAGCCATTCTTCAAGGGGTCCGCATCCCCCAGGTGGCCGAAGTGCCAAAGGGCAGAGAGCTTTGGTTGGCGGGGGGCTTCTCGGGGTCAGGTACAGTGCTGCCTGATCCCCGGCCTCTGCTTCATGCCTGGGAGGAGCCTCGTCTGCTTCCGGAAGAGCGAATCTCTCAAGTAGCCATTTCTTGCATCCCAAGCATGTCTCCAAGCTTGCTGCCATCAGATGGTTGTTGAAAGGCAGACTCATTGGAAGGATAAGAAGCTTTTGTGGGACTCCGGAAAGAGCCAAGGGTGAGAACGTAATGCGTTGGGTAGTGGGGGAGAGAGATGCTGGGCAGTGAGAGAACTGGCCTGGTTTCCAGCTGTGAGGATTCACTGTTATCTTATTATCCTCACACAGCTGACGGCCACTCGGTCCTGAAGCAGATTCCCTGTCCTGTCTTCTGTGGGTTGACATCCTTTTCTCCTGCTAGCTCAAGGCTCTTGCCAGGGGTCCGTGAAAGCGTGAACTCAGGTCTGATCCAGCATGGATAGGTTTGTTAGCTGTGGAACACACGCTCTGGGCCGAGCACGAGACTTGGGGCTCCACTAGCAACCCCCATCCCCTGCTAAGACAGATGTTAGTAAGGCGCCTCCGTGCCAGGTGCCGTGGAACAACGGCGACTAAGCTACCAGCCAAGAGGTTGAGGAACCCTGCTGGGGTAGAAACAGGGTCGGGGGGTGAGCTTAGAGAGCAGTTTGGAAGAGATCTTCAAGGTCAGAGGGAATCTTGAACGCAGGCCAAGGAGCCGAGACTTGGTTGACAGTGAGGAAGCAGAGAACGTCAGAATGGGTGGCTCATTCATTGAAGCCGAAACCTCTCTCTGTTCTGCAACAAAATTCCAGCAGAACCCTGTGCTTTTTCTTTCCATTCAAAGACATTTTTGCTGCTTTCAAATTGTGCTGAACCACCTGGTAACAGAGACAACTCTCCTTCCCCCGCAGGGCTCTGGGCTCCCAGGATCGGGACCGAGCCTGGCAGCCTGCGGAGGGGATGTTCCTTCTCCTGGTCTCATGACCACACTCACCCGGGCTTCAGTCCCACGGGTGAGTGAGTGCAGCCAACTTTCTGAGATGTGCCATTTCTCCATAAATGAGCAAACTCATTTTGTTCAGGCTTGATGAACGTTAATCTCTAGATGTCTTTTTTAAAGGCAATGGTTTGATATATTTTTTAACAACTAAGATATTCAGAGTATGGATAAGTTTTCAATTCAGTTCAGTCACTCAGTGTTGTGGCTTCCCTGTCCATCACCAACTCCCAGAGTTTGCTCAAACTCATGTCCATCGAGTCACTGATGCCATCCAACCATCTCATCCTCTGTCGTCCCCTTCTCCTCTCACCTTCAACCTTTCCCACCATCAGGGTCTTTTCAAATGAGTCAGTTCTTCACATCAGGTCGCCAAAGTATTGGAGCTTCCACTTCAGCATCAGTGCTTCCAATGAATATTCAGAACTGATTTCCTTTAGGATGGACTGGTTTGATCTCCTTGCAGTCCAAAGGACTCTCAAGAGTCTTCTCCAACACCACAATTCAAAAGCATCAATTCTTCGGCTCTTGGCTTTTTTATGGTCCAACTCACATCCATACATGACTACTGGAAAAACCATAGCTTTGACTAGACCTTTGTTGGCAAAGTAATGTCTCTGCTTTTTAATATGTTCCCTAGGTTGCCCATAGCTTTCCTTCTAAGAAGCAAGCATCTTTTAATTTCATGGCTGCAGTCACCATCTGCAGTGATTTTGGAGCCCAAGAAAATAAAGTCTGTCACTGTTTCCATTGTTTCCCCATCTATTTGCCATGAAGTGATGGGACCGGATGCCATGATCTTAGTTTTCTGAATGTTGAGTTTTAAGCCAGCTTTTTCACTCTCCTCTTTCACTTTCATCAAGAGGCTGTTTAGTTCTTCACTTTCTGCCATAAGGGTGGTGTTATCTGCATATCAGAGGTTATTGATATTCCTCCTGGCAATCTTGATTCCAGTTTGTGCTTCATCAGTCTGGCATTTCGCATGATGTACTCTGCATATAAGTTAATAAAGCAGGATGACAATATACAGCCTTGACATACTCCTTTCCCAATTTGGAACCAGTATGTTGTTCCTTGTCCAGTTCTAACTGTTGCTTCTTGACCTGCATAAGCTTTACTCCATACCTCATCATGTGAAGGCACTGGGTGGGGGTGGGGAGGAGACCAAACCCTACCCACCAGGAAGCAGTAATCTGTCTCAGGAGGTAAGACAGGAGCATTGGAACCAGCTGCGTTGTGAGAACAGAGCTTTTAGCTGAGTGGGCCAGGGCCCCAGAACTCTTTTTCTTTTCTTTTTTAATATTTGTTTTAAATTTTTATTTATTTATTTATGTGGCTACTCTGGGTCTTAGTTGTGGCATGTGGGATCTAGCTTCCTGACCAGATATCGAACTTGGGCCCCCTGCATTGGGAGCTCAGAGTCTTAACCACCGGGCAACCGGAGAAGTTCCGTATCAGGACTCTTGAAGACATTTTTATCTCTGTGGGCTTGGTTTCAGAGGCTGGGTGCAAGGTGGAGTTAGACAGATCCCTCTTTGCATCCTATCTCTGCTTCTTCTGAGCTGGAAGATTTCTGGTAAATACTAGAACTTTCTTTGAGCTTAGTTTTTTCACCTACAAAGTGGGAAAAGAATAATACCTACCTCCCAAGTTTAAAAGGATTCAATGAAGTGATGTTATATATTACAGTGTCTGGAGTATACTAGATTCCAGTTAGTGGGAGCTGATGTTAGTATCATGGCCATCATGGTGGTGGTGTTGGGATGATGGTGCAGCTCTCCTGCAGACTGTCTGGATGTGGGGGCAACTCCTCCCTTGGGTCATGGGCATGGCTTCCATGCGATTTGGGAAAGGGAGAGTGTGGTGAACAGACTCCGTCAGCTGTGACACCTCTCTCAGCCCCCCATCAAATTCTTCCTTCAGATGTGTACAGATGTGCCACGTGACCCTGGCCAAGTTACTTAGCCAATCTGTGCTTCAGCTTCAGGAATTATAAATTGCTGCTGACAATCATACCTGGTACTTAGAAGATTGAATAAAAAGGGTTACCTGGAAAATTCAGACACTGTCTGCTATGGGGGGCGGTGGGGGTGGAGTTCTTATCCAGGCATTTGCTGCTGTTACTATTGCTGTGATTACTCTGCTACAGGAGTGACCCATACACTCCTGTAGCCCAAAGAAACAAGGGCAAGAGCTGCTAACCCAGGTGATCCCGGACCTTGGAGCAGGGGTAGGGTGTGGGGTGGAGGTGGGCTCGGGTGTGGACCCCAGCGTGTGGACCTCACTGTGCCGGCGCTGGAGGGCAGCCCAGAAAAGACGGTGAACTTTCTCACCCACCACCTGCAGGCAGGGTGTCGCCAGGTGGAGCATAAATGATAGTTTGGCTCAGCGGGTACTGCCTCTTGTCCTTTACCCGGTGTTGTCCCTTGATCAGGTCACTAAGGGTGACAGTTCCACACCAAGTAGAATGGACTTTTGCAAAACTGGTGAAATTCGCTTGTAAGTCTGAATCGCTTGAAAGCATGAAACCACTGCATTCACCAGACCCAACCAACTGCTGGTGAATTTTTATAATTCATAGTAACAGACCGCCTTTAACTAACCTTTGGACTCTGGGCACTCCAGAGCTCCTGCAGGAACCCAGCAGGAAGTGGAGGCTGTCCCCCAGCACCCTGCAGCAGACAGGGCTGATTGGTTTGGGTGCACCTGCGGGGAAGCTGCCTTTTCTCCAGAGTCCTTGTGCTGTGGTTTTGGATTGGAGGCAGGTGGACCTTCTGTGGGATTTGGCTTCCACCCTTTAGCTTCAGGTGCCTCAATTATAAAACAGGTTTTGTTGCTACCAAAAATGCCTGTGAGGTGCTTAGCTGGTGCTCACTCAGAAACGTGGCAGGGGCTGCCACTGTCTTTCTGCTGATGCGGGCTGCGGCCTGAAGGTGGGAACCAGGGCCTTAGCCGCACCTGTATTTCGGCAGCATCAAAGACCTTGGAGCCCTCCCCGACTTAAAGTTTTATCTCTGAGAGAAGAAATAATCATTTATCCCACGAGCAAATGGAAAAACTGAGACCTTGCAAGTTTGGGTGGTGTGTCCCAGGCCCCACAGTGAGTTCCAGGTGTCCAAACCCCTAACAGTTGTAGGGGGGTTTCTAAACCATCAAGTGTGTGAAGCATTTTGACATTTAGAAAATCACTATGCTGAGGCTCCAAGCCACACAATGTGTATGTTGACTGCCAATTCATAGATAGGAAAACTGAGGCTCAGAAAATTAGGACTTACCTAGGATTGTACCTTGATTTTTGTGGCAGAGCTGGGGCTCCAGCTCAGACCTCCGGCCTCCAAATCCAGGGTTCACTTCCACCGTGCACTCAGAGTTATCACGTGGGTCTGTGTGATCCTCTCTGCAGTGACTTTTCCCCTCCGAGCAGGTAGATCTGTTAGGGTGACTAGTCATGAGCCAGCAGGGAGAGGGTTAAATTCCTTCCTAAGCGAGGGCAGGTTTTGAGCTGGGCACCTCTAGTGACCCCGTCACTGACCCTCACCCCGGGTCAGGGAGCGGGCTGTGGGGGAAGGGAAGGAAAGCAGCTCTAAGGGCTGGGTGGGGACGCTCATCTCCCTTCTTCGCTGGACAAAGACGGACAGGTGCCAGTGGTTCTTCCCAGTCTCCATAGACAGTCCCTAAGGTTCCCCTGTGGTGGACGGCCATCAGCAGGGCCTACCTTCTCACTCAGGCCCTGGGGCCCGGGCAGCGCTTAGAGACATTGGAAGCCCTGTGATGTGTTCTTGGGTAAGTGGGAGCTGGGCTAGTTTTTTTACCTGTAAAGGCACCAGTAATAGAGAATGAAACTATCAAATGACCCTTCTGGCTGGATGGGACTTTGGTCCCCGCCTGTGATTCACTAAAGAGGAGAAGGAAGATCAGGGTGGCCCACAGAAGCCAGCGTCTCTGACGTAAGTGGTGACTGAACACTGGGAAGGCTTCTCCATTCCCTCCTCTCCCCAGGCGGCCCCCACCCCAGTCACCCCCTCTGTTAGCTCAGACCTATTTGAAAGCATGTGTTTGAGTTATTGTCCCTGTGTCCTCCCTAGATGGACCTCAAGGAGGTCGAGAGCTGTAGAGTAGACTGCCCAGGGCTGCTCAGCAAGTCGGGGATGGGGAGAGCTGTTCTGGAAGCCAGGCGTCACCCAGCACTTTCCTTGAGACTGCCACCCCAAGAAGGACAATTGAGGAAAGGATTTCCAGGAAAGCAAGGAGCTGACTTAAAGGAAGTGAGCAAAATCTCTTCCTCCATCCCCGCCTTCCTGCCCCCAGACCCTTCCCCTCCCCATTGCTGCTGCTAAGTCACTTGAGTCGTGTCCGACTCTGTGTGATCCCATAGACGGCAGCCCACTGAGGAATTCTTAATACACCTGTCTCTGAGTGGCAGGGAAAAGCCTTTAATTGTACCTAGAGGCGAGGGAGGCACTGAAGGGAAAGCCTGCTGACTGGTGGGGCAGGTCCCAATCTGTCTGGCTCTGGCCCTTATGGACACTTCAA
>NW_011494910.1:1696784-1705617 GCF_000754665.1 Bison bison bison
ACTTCAATTAATGATGTTAATGATGGCTTTGCGCGCGAGGGGCTCTCCGAGGCAGCTGGTCTCCAGGCTGCACAGCCCCGATACCTGGCCAGACCCGAGTCCCCAGTCCGTAAGTCTGTTTTATGCCTGTCTGCAAGATTAAAGGTGCCATGAAACTGTAAATTATTAGCAGTTTCATGTTCTCCATCTTTTTTTGTGTGTGTGGTAACTTACATATTAATGAAATTGACCGTTTTAATAGTTTTTAATTGCATAGTTTGGAAGCATTAAGTACATTTGCATTGTGCAACTGCCCCTGCTGTCTATCTCCAGAAGTTTGCCTCCACCAAACTAAAACTCTGTACTTGTTAAATAATAACTCCCCCTTAGCCCCTCTCCCCAGCCCCTAATAACCTCTATTTTACTTTCTGTCTCTGTAAATTTACTATTGTAAGTACCTCATACAAGCAGAATCAAGAAATATTAGTCGTTTTGTATTTCACTTAGGCTTATTACATTTAACATTTTCAAGTTTCCTCCGCATTGTAGCATGTGTCAGATCTCCTTTTTAAGGATGATGATATTCTGTTCTTATCTATGCCACGTTTTATTGTATCCATTCACTCTTCCACAGACACTTGGGTTGTTTCCACCTTTTGGCTGTTACGAATAGTGTTGTAAAAGCACGGGTGAGCAGCGTCCCTTCGCGGCCCTGTCTCACATCCTTTGGTTATACACCCAGAAGGAGAATTGCTGGATCGTATGGTTATTCTATGCTTCAGCTCTTAAGAAACCACCGTACTGTTTTCCATAGCAGCTGTAAAATTTTACATTCCCACCAGAAATTGTCTGCATCCTTGCCAACATTTTTTTTTCTTTTTTTTTAAAATAGTAGCCATCATAATGGGTGTGACATGGCATCTCACTGCGATTCTCCATCTTTTGAAGGGGAAGTCAGGCCCCAGGAAGTACTAAGACATGTCCTCCGCATTGCAGAGCAGCTAGGCCCGGGCCCATGTTTCTGGGTC
Organism: Bison bison bison; assembly: GCF_000754665.1. NCBI lineage: Eukaryota > Metazoa > Chordata > Mammalia > Artiodactyla > Bovidae > Bison > Bison bison. Next base: position 1,697,792 of record NW_011494910.1, read on the forward strand.
TGTGTCACAGCCTCCATCCTGTACTTCTGCTCCTCAAGAGGAGGCAGACGAGGGGAGGGTTTATAGATTAGGAGGTTGGGATTAACGGATACACTCAACTGTATATAAAATAAAGCCAGTAAGAACCTACTGTGTACCACAGAGAACTCTTCTCAGTATTTTGTAATAACCTATAAGGGAAAAGAATCTGAAAAAGAATGTATATGTGTAACTGAATCACGTTGCTGAACACCGGGAGCTAACACAACATTGCAAGTCAACTAGACTTCAGGAAAAAAAGAAAAGTAAAGAAAAAGAGGAAGCAGGTGAGGCCCTTCTCCTACCTTGCTCTTCCTGGCGATTGTCAGGGCCCTTTCCCTGCCTTCTGTCACAGGAGCAGAACAGCCTTGGCCCATCAAAAGTGTCTGGAGGGTGAATGACCTTCAGGGGGAGAAGGGGCTTTCAGTGATATTGAGATTTAAAGAGTTGGATTGTTTTAACCCTGGGCATTGGGTAAATTACGGTACAGCCACTGCAGAGATGTGCAACAATTACAACTGACTTCATAACGAATTTTCTTTCTGTTTTGCTACAATGCATGGCTTGTGGGATTTTAGTTCCCCAACCAGGGATCCAAGGCAGGCCCTCACAGTGAAAGCGCAGAGTCCTAACCACTGGACTACCATGGAATTCCCTGAAGAATTTTCAATAATTTCCAGTTTTTAGTAACAGGAAAGCTTCCTCTGATATTACGTGTATATGGAGGGGAATAGTGTAAAACTTCTTTATGAGCTTAATGATGAAAAAGAAAACTAGACACAGGAAAAAGATTTAATGGAAATATGCCCAAGCGTTATCAGCTGCTGCCACCTCTGGATTAATGTGAAGTGGGTGACTTTAATTTTTTTGTCTTTATGTTATTCTAAATTTTTCAGATTATCTATTGTACATTGAGTACATATTCCTTTTATAGTCAGAAAAAAGATTGATAATAAGATGATGGCCGCTCTTCATTTGGCACATGTGTTGAGTGGTCTGTGAAGCATACAGCTCTGCTCAGGCTGATGGTGGGACGCTAAGGTGTGGAGGTGTGGGGACAGAGGGCAAGGAAGGAAGGTCAGGACCCCGGCGAGGTGATCGCTGGGGGAGGTCAGGGACGGGGGCATCTCTGCGCCCTCCGATGCCGCCCTGAACTCATGACATTAGGACCCTGGTTTTGAATCATTTGATGTCTGCATGTGGCATTTGCCTTTGACTTTTCTCACTTCAGCTGAGCTGGGACCTGCCTGGACCCCTTGACCCCCGTCATGAGAGCAGCAGTGGCCCTGCAGAGGTTAGGGTCGAGGGGCGGGCGACTCAGCCTCCAGTGGGTGATTTCCCATGGCTCTTAGGACCTCGAACACATGGGAGAGAAACCAGCATAATCCAGCGCTTTAAAGAAAGTACTCGACAGCCAGTCTCTGGGCCAGTGTTTTGCTCACCACTCACTGGCCATGAGCTTTGGCAGCCTCCTTAAGGCTTTGTGTCCTCAGTAGTTAAAACAGAGATGATAATAGTAACTATTTCACAGGGCTCAGGAAAGTATTAAAAGAGCTAGTTAATGCCTACTGATGGCCCCTGGCTTACTGTGTGCCTGATTCCTGTTGTCTGGTTGAGAGGAAGATTCTGATGCTAGACCTCCTGGACCCAAACCACCTCTGTGCCTCAGTTTCTCCATCTGTAAAATGGAGATCATAATACCAACTATCTCAGATGGTTATTGTGAAAATGAAATAAATTGCTATAAATAAAAGTGACTAAAAGAATACTCAGCACATAGTAAATACTTAGGAAATGTTAACTATGATCAGAGGGGTGCACATTGGAGTGGCAACCAGTTATGTGTGGGGGGCACCCGCCAACTCATCTGACTGTCCCAGGAGTCCCATCTCACAGGTTAGTGCCCATCATTCAGTTGTTAAATACTTTGAATGTGAATGTCCCCACTATTGTTATTACCAACTCGGGCTCCAGATGTCAAGATTCCTATCTCATCCCACCGCTTTGCCAGATTTCTCTCTTTTCTTAGTTGAAATGGTCCTGCTCAGTTTCCAAAGGGTGCTGGTGCTCGAAGTTGGGGTCCCAGGCGGACTGGGGTGCAGGCTGGCTGCTTTGGAGATTGCTTGATGAGCATTAAATCGGACACTTGAAGCTGTTCTCCTCCCCTTGCTCCCCTGCCCTTTTGAGAAGGAGCCAAAGCCAAGAAAAAGCAACAATTCACAAATATAAAGGGGACCATGAACATGACAGACAGGAGAAATCTTCCGCAGCAGTGTTGGCTGCCGGTGGGCCGATGGAGTAGATAATGGGAGAGGAAACATGGCCTTTGCAGAGAAATAGAACGGAACACTTTGTTCACTGGAAGAATGAACGCTGGCTGCTCAGTCGGGGTTTCCGATGATGAGCTTGTCTTTGGGGAGATGATGGCGATTAGGTTTTCTCAAGGCGCAGGTGGGGTCCCACCCAGAAACCCTGGGGTGGGGAAAGCCACAGACCTGAGCAGGGCGCCCAAAGGTGAGACCAGTGCATCCCAGTGCAGCTCACGGGCCCCGGCCGCCGACTGCAGTGCTGCCAGCCACTCTGTCCCTCCGTTGTCTGCCCAAGCCGAGAAGCGGGGTGTGCAAATCCCTCTGGAAGCCCCCGAACCTTTTCTCAAATTATATCTTTTTATGGAGCCTTAGGGAGGTAGAGGGGCTTCCCTGGTGGCTCAAATGGTAAAGAATCAGCCTGCAATGCAGGAGACTCTGGTTCGATCCCTGGGTTGGGAAGATCCCCTGGAGAAGGAAATGGCAACCCGCTTCAGTACTCTTGCCTGGAGAATCCCATGGACAGAGGAGCCTGTTGGGTTATATTGTCCACAGGGTTGCAAGGAGACTGAGCAACTTTCAGTTTTTTACAAGGAGGTACATCCCAGGGAGGAGAGGATGAGGCCACGTGTATTTTCTGATTATTTGTATGCCAACTTTCTGGGTCAAGACGGTATCCTGTCAACACTTCCCTGGACATATATTCTGTACCAGATTCTCTAAGCTTATGATTACCTTCTAATTACAAAGTAGGTATTGGAATCTCTGTTTTACGTGTGAAGAAACTAAAGTTTTGAGAGACTGAATCTTCCCCCCAAGTTTTCAAAGTGACTTTGGGGTTTTTTGATTAATTCTTCCTTGGCCATGACTCAAGAAACAACTGGAATCTTGTAAGTGGCAAAGACAGTGGTGGCTTGATCTTTGCTGGACCGGATCCTGTTACCTGGGTTAGAGGGAGCCAGGGCACAGCCAGCAGATGAGAAGACATGGGTCTGGGCATTAGTGCTGGCTGAGTTCAGATGCCTCCACTGGGCCTTGGGTGGGTCAGGAGAAGGAGAGGTGAGGGCTTGCCCAGTGCCCTCAGCCGGGTGGTGTTCTGGCACGGCTTGCTCTTTTTCCTCCTCTCCCCGTGGTTAACACTTGGGGCTACCCCACAAGACAGGTCTCTGCTGAGGCTGGTCGGCCCGGACCGCACGCAGGCCCTGGACGGGACCCTGCTTGTGCGAAGGAGGAGACGCGCGCGCCCTCATCCAGACGGGGGGCCTGGACCTGGTGCTGGGAGCAGAGATCAGCGCTGCAGCTGCCCCAGCCCTGTGGCCCAGCTGCTGATGGGGCTCGGGAGGGGCTGGAGACAGCCTCAGGTCCCGAAGCAGGAGGGCCCCAGATGAGGGCCTCCAGGAAACACTGTCTACTTCCTTGGCTTTACCCAGGTCGGTGGGGCAGCCCCTTCCTCCTGGGAATCTCAGCGGCCCTTTCACGCTGCCTCTTCTGTCTCTGAAGAGGAGACTCAGGACTCAGACGAGGCTCTGGGTGGGAACGGCACCGCCCATTTCTCCCAGCCTTTTAAGTCCTTTGGGGGTCAGCTGAATCTTGGCAGATGCCAAAGCTCCGTCTGGAGCTGGATTTCTGTGCCGGTGATGTAGGGGGCTGACTCCTCTTACAGGCTAGGACAGGGGCTCCTGGGGGCTCGGCGCGCCTCAGTCTAGCTAGTCTTGGCTGCTCTGCTAGGTGATGTATTACCTTGGTCAGCTCAGAAACAGCCCAGGGACGGGGGGTATAGGCCATTGTCTCCACCTGGTCTGGGCTAGACAGGGCCACACCATGGACCTGTTGACCCCCAGGGCCCACAGAGGCCGAAGAGAGGGAGAGCCTCGCAGGAAAGCTTTGTTTCAAGCCTGTGGCCAGCCCAGCCCCCAGCTCTGAGTAAACAGCAGAGATAGGATCGGGCGTAGCCAGGAAGGGTGGCAGGGTGCGGCCTGGGAGAAGAATGGCAGGATGTGGCACTGGGCACCGTGCTGGGCACCCACGCCTCGGGCCATTGTTCAGGGCTGCCCAGGGCTCTCAACTCTCAGGGGCCCTGAAAGGAAGTGATGTTCCTCTGGGACCTGTTCCCCTGGCCCTGCCACTCCCGGCCACATGCTTCCTCCCTGGCAGTGCCCTCTGCACCACCCACGCAGGGGCGGGGGTCTCAGTAGAGGGTCAGGTGTGTGCCCAGCGGGGAAGTGTCGTCACTGACCCTCCTAGGAGGGTCTGCCTTCCTGTAGCCCTGGGTCTGAGTCACCCGTCATGCTCCGATGACTGGAATTTATCTCTATCTTTATCTGTATCTAGATGTGGGGAGGGGAGGGCTGTTGTTATGGAGGGAGGAAGGTCTGAGAGTAAAAAGTCCTTTGATTCCAATCTGGCTGGGCTGGTTGTTGTCTGATTGGGAGAGGAAGTGGCTGGTGATTTGTTTGGGGGTAGAAAGGGGCTTAGTTTTTGTGTGCCTAGGGTGGGAGGGGGTCAGAGGGGCTGGGAGAGGGTTGACTGTAGGCAGGAGAAAGAGGAGCTTAGCCCCTGGAGTGTGCCTGGTTGCAGACTCCAGAACTGGGCTCTGCGCCCTCATCCCTCTGTGGGGGGCAGGCATCCGCTGCCTTGTCCTGGGCGCGGGATTTGGAGTCAGCTCAGAGACTCAAGACTCTGCGGCATCCAGGGTGGGGCTGGCCGGAGCCCTCTCCCCCTAGGGGCCTTCACTTCTCAAGATGCTCAGGTGAGGTTAAACCCAGGAGAAGGTGGCGGAGGGCCTGTGGGGTAGGTTCCCCGGAAGGGAAGGGAAGGCAGAGCAGGAATGCTGCTCCATGCCCCAGCTGGTTGAAGGTCCTCTGACTGTATTCCTAAATCAGTATGCCCAAACAAGCCAGGTGAACCTGACCTTTCTGGGCCTCAGTTTCTCCATTTATAAAATATGAGTAAGACTGGGCGAGAAGGAGGAGATTGGGAACACAGAAGCGCTTCTACCCTAGTGAGAGCCCTACCAGGGTGGCCTCTGACCAGGACCTGGGTGGGAACTGGGGGAGGCCAGTAATCCACATCTCCTGAGCACCAGAAGAGTCTGACTTCTGGGCATCTGGGGAGAGGGGAGGCTGTGACCGCTGACCTTAAAACCTCCTGAAAAATCATGTATATATGATTGAAGCATGGAGCATGCTTTGTAGGGAAGGGGTAATAAGGGAATTTTTTTTTTTTAAGTCTCTGGAAAAGACTTAAGGGAAGACTCCACGGGGTCTTTAAATTCATAATGTTTGGAAAATGTTTCTTACTGTCCCAAGGTAAGAACAAAAGGAAGTGGACTTGCCTTGCTACTACTAGGGGATTGGGGTCATTCACAGGAAGAGCTTAGCAGCAAGAAAGATGCAGCTGAGGATAACTGGCTGTGGGAGGTGGGGGTGTGGGAAATTAGCCCCAGACAGCAGCATCCATCTGATGATGATGAGTATAGTAGTTGTCACTTAGGCATTCAGATCTGCCTTGTCCTATGCTGCTGAGCTGTATTATACTCTGAGTGTTGTACAAATGTTTGTTGAGCACCTATATGTACCAGGCACTGTGCTAGACTGCGGCTATACTGATGAGCAAAACTAAGCTTATTTTCACAGTGTGGGGTTGGATGGGTTCTCAGGCTACTGGGCCAGTCAGAAATAAAACATGTGAAGGTATCATTCCCAACTGTGAAAAGTACTTTGAAGTCGCAAGTTCAGGGTGCCAAGAGAATGTAAAACAGGCACATCTTACAGGGTCTGGAGTGTTAATGGAAGGCTAATCTCTTCAGCTTTGGTCTTCTCTTGTGGCTCAGCTGGTGAAGGATCTGCCTGCAATGCAGGAGACCTAGGTTCGATCTGTGGGTTGGGAAGATCCCCTGAAGAAGGGAAGGGCTACCCACTCCAGAGTCCTGGCCTGGACAATTCCACGGACTACAGTCCATGGGGTTTCAACACAGAACAGCACTGCTGCTCTGCCTTCCCTTGCAGGGTTGCAAGGTCGGACACAACTGAGCGGCTTTCACTTCAATCTCTTCATGTTGGGAGTTTTGTTCCCATTTCACTGAGGAGGAAATTGAGATTTAGAGAGGTTATGTCAAGTGCCCGTGGTTACACAGCAATCAATTAAGCAAATTTAGGATTCAAATGGACTCAGGTGTGTCTGCCCCAGAGCCTTCTCTCTCAACCACCTGGCTCTAGGAGCATCCTGGGCTATATGGCACCTAATGGATGCTCACCCTGTATTATTTAATGTCCATGGACACCTGTGAGAGATGGATTATTAACCCATTATATGGATTAGGAGGCGGAGGCTCAGAGTTCGTTAGATTCCCACGGTAACACAAGTCAGTTGGTGGCAGGGCCGAGATTTGAATCCAGATTGTTAAACCCCAAAGGCTGCACTCTGAATCAGCCCTGGACTGTTGCTTCTCCATAAACCAATGAATCCATGGAGGGGACCAATGGAGAGCCGGGGCCAGTGCCTGCAGTGGAGACAGACGCCTGTGGAAATGAAGAGCCCTTTTCTGGGCTGCTAGCAGGATCTGGCAGGTAATGGGGGGTTGGGGAGGGGGAGTACCATGCCCTGGTGAACAGACTGACACCTCCAAGCTAGCTTGACTGGTCGCCAAGAGCCATTTTCTTTGTTACCAGGCTCTGTGTCAGAAGCTGGGACGGACTGTTGGGAGCACCCCCCACCCAAAACAAAAATAATCCCAGTACCCAGTTGGGTGTACTCTTGGGAGTTAAGAGTGGGTAGAAAAGGCCATCAAGGTCAAAGGGAAGAGCTGTTAGTGCAGCAGGGTCCAACAGAAACAATGTGAGCTACACTTACACACGTTTTCCCTAGCTACAATAAGAAGTGCAAAAAGAAACAGGTGAAACGAATTTTAACGATGTGTTTTATTTAACCCCAAAGTGTCCAAACTTATATTTGAACGAGTAATCAATAACCAATGAGCTATTTTACATTATGTTTTCGTCCTAGCCCTTCCAAAACGAGGGTGTAGTTTGTACTCTGCATGTTTCCACCGGGACCCGCCGCGGTTCAGGTGCTCAGCAGGGGGTGGCGGGGGACCCGGCCCGCCCGGCCCTGGGGTTCCTTAGGACCGAGCATCACCTCCTCTGCCTCGGCCTTCCGCGGCGGGGGCGGGGGGAGGGTGGTCCACAGCGGGACCGAGCTCTGGGGGGCGGCGGGCGCTGGGGCCCCCCGGTGCCGCCGGGAAGCTGGGCCGCGTGGGCAGCACCCTGAGGGTGCCCGGAGGAGAACCCCCCAAGACCCCGGCCCGGGCGGGGCGCGGGGGGGCGCGGAGCCGGCCGGGGATCAGAAGCCCGCGGCCCCGCATTGTTCGCCTGTCACACTTCCTTTGGCTTTATTGCCTTTGTCCAACACCCTATTGTCTGATTTCCTTTTGTCCCCCTTTCAGCGCTGCTGTCTTTTATTTTCCAGCCAGCCTGGTTGTTTTCATTTCTTTTGTCTGAAGTT
>NW_011494910.1:1705877-1711208 GCF_000754665.1 Bison bison bison
CCGCGCGGGGGTCTCTTCTCCTTTCTCCTCACCCTGCCCTTCCTGGACCCCACACCAAGCCCCCAGGGCACCTTGCCCTTTGAAAGTGGCAAGAGAGTCTGGTCTGGTCTGGTCTGCAGGATGGCATCAGATCGAGCAGATACATCTTATTCGACTGGAATGCTTTCAGTTATTTGAAGTGAAATACTGTGCATGTGTACATCTGTCGTATGTAGCACATCGCATCATTCCTTACAAGAAGCATTTTATACAGAGGTGATGTAATATACAAATATACTGCACCTGCAATTTAATTTGAGGGATGTTTTACTATATATAATTTTTGCCTTACGTTCCCCTCCTAAAAATGTAATGCCTGGGTAAACAAATTTTTTAAAAAGTAACACAGCTTTTCAAACTACTATGTATCAGAATCACCAGGAGGGCTTGTTAAAACAGATTCATGGCCTCACCCACAGAAATCCTGATTTGTGCCTGACCCATGACTTCACCTTTCAAACTAGCCCTCAGGCTATGCTGGCTGCCTCCCTGTGCTGCATTCCAACCGGCTGTGCTCTAACAAAGGCACCAAGCACTCTTCTGAACACCTTGTAAATATCAATTCATCACCTCACACTGTCCATTTTACAGATGAGAAAACAGGTATGGAAAGGTTAAGTAACTTGCCCAAGATTACTCAGCAGCTCCTGGAGTAGCTGAGGCAAGACCCATGCCTTCTTGGAACCTGCTGTATGTCCCAGCTGGTCTTGTCTCTGTGACTTTGGAGGGGGAGCAGGTGAGCTCTGGGCATTTGCTGCTCTGGCCTTGAGCCTGGCGTGACCACCGAAAACGACTCCCAGGATCCTGCTCAGCTAGTTGGTGATCCCACACGGCATGGTGTCAGCAACAGAAGTAGGAAATTCAGTCTCTGCTTTCATTACACCGGGGATTGCAGAGGCCCAGAGGGGGCCAGACTCTAATTGAGACTCTAACCAGATCTCTTAAGTATAATACTGTTCTACAATTAGACCAGTTCTGTAAGGAACAAGGGAAATGGGTAGAAGCAATGGCACCCCACTCTAGTACTGTTGCCTGGAAAATCCCATGGACGGAGGAGCCTGGTGGGCTGCAGTCCACGGGGTCGCTAAGAGTCGGGCTCGACTGAGCGACTTCACTTTCACTTTTCACTTTCATGCGCTGGAGAGGGAAAATGGCAACCCACTCCAGTGTTCTTGCCTGGAGAATCCCAGGGACAGAGGAGCCTACTGGGCTGCCGTCTATGGGGTCGCACAGAGTCAGACATGACTGAAGCGACTTAGCAGCAGCAGCAGCAGCAGCAACCAGATACAAGAAAATATTTCTCGGAAAGCTACTCATCTCTTAGGTCACTTCAACTCACCTCACTTTTGGTAAATAGATAGATGGATTCAAGGAATAGTTGCAAATACTTCACTTTTATCTTGCCTCTTCTATAAGGAAAACAAAGAACAAGTGTATAGGGTAGTCAATACTTGGTTTCACGTTAGGGGAGTAGGAGGGAGTGTGAAAGTGAAAGTCGCTCAGTCGTGTCCAACTCTTTACAACTCCATGGACCGTAGCCCTCTAGGCTCCTCTGTCCATGGGATTCTCCAGGCAAGAATACTGGAGTGGGTTGCCATTCCCTTCTCCAGGGGAACTTCCCAACCCAGGGATTGAATCCATGTCTCCCGCATTGCAGATGGATTCTTTACTGTGTGAGCCACCAGGGAAGCCCCTGGTGAGTGGTGGAGAGGGAAACAATCTGGCCTCTTCACAAAGAGTAACTGCTACTCAATCCCAGTTATTGCCCCAGGCTAAATTCAAGAGAGTCCAAGCCCAGATTTTTATGTGCTATCTCTTGATTTTTAAATTTTGATAACTAATTACAAATACGTACTTAAACATACACAGACACATACTGTATATATGATCTTGGTTTTACTGGGCTTGGAAACAGCCAGTTAAGTTTCTAGCCTTCTTGGTGGAACCCATCAGCCCGCTAGTCCCAACGCTGCAACAAGCAGGGTACAACAGAAGGCGGCCCAGTCTCCTCTAGGCCTTTCTATTAAAAAAAAAAGGCAGGGGTGGGGGCAGACCAGAATCTTTTCCAGTCACAGTGAGTTCCAAGTGGAGCTGGTCTTTTGTATGAGTGTACCTGTTTGGGGCTGGAGCAGCAGTCACTGCCTGGGGGCTCAGGTCCTCCTCCCGACTCTGCCCCTCCTCCCTCAGGATGTCTATGAGGAGCCCTGGCTCTGCCCAGCTGGTCCTGGATGAAGTTGGCACCATGGTGAACTGTACTGTCAAGGCAGAGGGGAAGAAGGAGCCCTGTTACGAGGACCCCCAAGGCTCGGCCACTGCAGCTGAATCGCAGCCTGGAGACCCAGCCCGCACCCCCCAGAATGGTGCTGACCCGCAAGCTCCAGCCCAGGTGCCCAGCACTCTCTTGGGTCCCCTAGGTCAGGGTCCCCAGCCTGCCTCTGCGGCTCCTATGTGTGTGCCCATCCCCCTGGAGGATGGGCCAGGCATCACCAGGGGCTCCTGGGTCAGGGTCCCCAGCCTGCCTCTGCAGCTCCTGTGCGTGTGCCCATCCCCCCGGCGGATGGGCCAGGCACCACCAGCCTAGCAAGGGGCAGGCAGACGGGTGGGTGGGTGGGTCAGGCTACCTGTCTGAGCAGGACATGGACTCACGTCTGTCCTCACTCACCTGATACTAACTGCTCGCCTCTGTGTGACTGGTCCTTACCCTTGAGGACTAGTTGAGAAGTAAGATACACGCATTTACAGTCTGGCTTAAAGCTAATCTACCAGCTTTGTCTAATAGTAGACATCTACTACTTTCAAATCTACTGCTGATTCGAGAAAATCAGTCTTATTACCCAAACCAGAGTTTAAATCACTATTAAAGACAATATGATTCCTCATCCTTAAAATGAAGGAGCTGAACTATATGAGTGGTGATGATTCTTTCAGCTCTTAAAAATTCCATGATTCCATTTAAGAGATGTAAAAGGAAATATGTAATCAGAGGCAAATGAGAAAATAAATAAATTTAAATTAAAAAAAGAAAAAGGCAAATGAGTGAAAATGAGGAGAGTTTTAGGGCTCTGAGGAGGGATCCAGCCATGAGGAGTAGGCGAAAGGGGGCTGGAAGTAGGGGTAGTGAATCAAGGAGGACTTCCTGGAGGAATAAGACTTTAAGCTGAGCCTTAAAGAATGGAGAAGACTCAGATGAGAAGAGGAGAAAGTGGGCAATGTCTGAAAGAGAATGGGAGTGGGGACCCTGAAAGTAACCAGCCAGGCTGGAGTGTAGTGCATGCAAGGGAGGAATAATTAATAGCTGACTTTTGGCCTTTGCCTCTGCAATGGCAAACCTCATTCACATTCCTTAACTCCTTTGATCCCAGCTACAATCCTATGTCAAAAGGAGGTATAAGTATTTCCATTTTCAGAAGAGGGAGGTCAGGTTCATAGAAGTTCAGGAACTCATATGGGATTAAGCACATTGTGAGTCAGTGAGCCCAGATCTCTTGTCTTAAAACCTTTTGTTCTTTTCACGAAATCGATTAAGCCGAGTCAGAGCAAAGGTCGGGAGGTGGGGAGAGAGGGCCCTACTGAAGGCTGGGAGCTGGGTAGATTCTGGGGTTCCCCAGGGCATACATCCCTGGAGTGCTCAGCGCCACCCCCCTCCTGTCCCTCTTGTCTTAGGGTGACAGGGACATTCAGTGTGTCTCGCAGGACAGCAGCTCCCTGGAGAACAGTGAGTCCCCAGAACCCAGGAGACCAGGAGGTTCTGAGGCTGCTTCTGGAAGCCAGGAGAAGCTGGACTTCAACAGAAACTTAAAAGAAGGTGAGACGTCTGCCCAAGTTAGAGATGGGGGCCTGGTGGGGCGGTCTTAGGATGGTGCTTCTCAGCCTTCTGCCCAAGTTAGAGATGGGGCCTGGTGGGGGGGGTCTTAGGACGGTGCTTCTCAGCCTTCTGGTGTTTTCCAGTTGTGCCGGCCATCGAGAAGTTGCTGTCCAGTGGCTGGAAGGAGAAGTTCCTGGGAAGGAGCTCTGTGGAAACCAAAGATGTCAAAGGTGAAGGCCCATGTGGGTGGGCAAGGGGGAGACATCTGAACCCCCTTCCCTTCTCTAGGCTTGCAGGGCAATTTCTGGGGTTCTTGGCTCCCTCACACATGACCTGTGCCCCTCTGGCTGCTGCCTGGCCCTAGGGGTCAGCACCATTCTCCACCCAAGCGCTGGACCTATTTCCGTGCAGCAGAGGCCTGGTGGGAATCAAGTCCCCTGGGACCCTTGTGACCTTGGGCATGTCATTGCCACTTCCCATATCTCACTATGAAATGGAATGTTCCCTCTCACTGCTGGAAATTCTAGGCCATCAGGACCTCACTCAGTACAATAAAGTGTGTTTGCTTAGGTTCACTCCCAGTGTGGTGGTTTAATTTTCCGAGAGGAAACTTTAAAATAATGCAGATCCCCAGATTCGAGACTCACAAAGGATAGGGACCTAGGCATCTGTATATTTCAAAGGTTCCCTGAGTAATTCTGATGCAAATGGTCTGTATCCTGGCACTTAGGAGTAACTGCTATATCTGATATGAGCCGCACTGGAGACAAGTTAGACATCGCTATCTGAGGGCCGTGTACCAGATCCACGACTGAGCTTTACATTCAGTTCCCATTACCCTCACAGCAGCCCTGTGAGGTGATGATCACGGTGCTTATTTATAGATTCAAAAAACCATAAAGTGCAGAGAAGTTGGTCGCTTGCCCAACAGCTCCTGGGGGGGAATGGGTTAATAGCAGAATTTGAACCCAGATCTGTCTTGCTCCAAAGCCTGCCCGTGTCCCTCTGGACTCTCCTGCGGGACAGTTATCCACCTGGCCCTATGGCGCTGGGCTCTTGAGGACACCCCAGGGGTGGGCCAGGCCTGAGACGTCCCACCATCAGCATTTCCAGGGCCTGGAAGAGCAGCTGATGGTGGGGAACTTCCAGAGCGACCAGTGGTCAGCTGACTAGATGAGGAGCCTGCTCCAGGGCAAGGATCATGTTCCGGTCTTCTCTGTGGTCCAGTCCCTGGCACGGCCCTGGGGGATAGCAATTGCTCAGTGTCCTACAGATGAACTGGTGGACAGATGAACAGACAAAAATTGTCAACAATGGCTCTTTCCCTGTGGAGCAGGGACCAAGGAGAGCCTGGCAGAGAAGGAGCTGCAGCTTCTGGTCATGATCCACCAGCTGTCCGCCCTGCGGGACCAGCTCCTGACAGCGCACTCAGAGCAGAAGAACATGGCCGCGATGCTCCTGGAGAAGCAGCAGCAGCAGATGGAGCT
>NW_011494910.1:1711367-1712229 GCF_000754665.1 Bison bison bison
GGGGCCACAGGAAGGGGCTGGGATTCCCGCCTCTGGGGTTCATCAGTCCTTGCAAGAGGACCAGGGTGGAGGTTGCTGGGGGAGCTCTGAGCGAAAGCAACCAACTGCTTTCTGCCCACCCTCCCTGTCTGGTCTCTAAGGGCGAGCTCTGCAAAGGGAGAGTAAATCCTGAGGGCTGGCCGGCTGGCTTCTTATCCTGTCCAGCTATCCTGCCTGTCTGTCCACTGGTGTGGAAGGCAGGCTATGGATGGGGCTGCAAAGGCTTATGGGAAGTGGGATCCTGGAGCCTAATGTCCACACTCCCATTGCCTCCTCTTTCCTTCTGCTAGATCGCTAAGCAGCAGCAACAGCTGATTCAGCAGCAGCACAAAATCAACCTCCTTCAGCAGCAGATCCAGGTAAAGGGGGGAGGGCTGGGCTCTGGGAGGGCTGGAGGTTGAGGGGCTGACACCAGTGTGCACAGGTTTTGTGAACAGGGAAAGACAGTGGCTGTGGATTGAGCAGAACCACTCAAGCATGACCCTAAGCATGGGGGCTCATGTTTGCCCTAGCCCCTTCCCTTGTTTTTGTCCCCCGTTTCAAGGGCAGGGCCCAGAATATCTTCCTCCCAGCGGGGATCTGAGGGAGCAGACAGGGGCCCACGGAGTGGATGTGGGGTCAGATGGATCCTTTTGAAAACTGCCCTCAGCCCATGTCTCTCTTCCCCTGGTCCACCCTCTGTTTCCAGGCCTGACCACACCTGGGTAACTGGTTGGGACCCCCAGGGACTTACCCAGTGTTTCTTTGCCCTCAGCAGGTCAACATGCCTTACGTCATGATTCCAGCCTTCCCCCCAAGCCACCAACCTCTGCCCGTTACCCCC
>NW_011494910.1:1712414-1719210 GCF_000754665.1 Bison bison bison
CCCCCGACTCCCAGCTGGCTCTGCCTATTCAGCCCATCCCCTGCAAGCCAGGTGAGTGCGGGCGGGGAGGGCCGGCCTGAGGTCAGGGAAGGAGCCCAGGGATCGCAGTCGTCCATCGGTTTGCAGTGTCACCTTTCTGGGTCTAAGTTTGGGATCTGTCTAGTCAAAAAATAATCCCTTCTTTCTGAATTTCACTGGGAGAATGAAAAGAAATAGCACATAACCATGAAGTGCTTTCCAGACTAAGGATGTTGCCAATCTAGGTCTAGTCTCCCAGTTCTGGGACACTTCCTGTACCAGAATATTAATACTTGAACGTTAACTCACTTATACATCTCCCGAATTCACACTCCTGCTTTGCTCTGCCCCGTCACGGGACTTGGTGACTGCAGAACAGAGCACCAACCATGCGTCCGGTGCTGACGAGTTGCTGGGCAGCCATGAGGTGATAAAATGTGGACTCTGAGCTCAAGGAATTTATGGTCCCAGGAGGGAGACAGCAGAGTACCTGGGAGGGCTTCTTGTGGTGCTCATTTGGGTCCTGGGGGTGCAGACTTATGAGCATGAAGCTGGGAACGGAGGGTGGAGGGCCAGGGCCTGGATCCTGGGGCCGGAAGCCCAGTGGGGTGTCGGAGTGAGACGGCAGCAAGTGGGACACGCCTGGGGAGGGCAGCAGGGCTGAGCACAGACTCTGGAATTTATCTGTAGGATGTGGGATGCGCCTGGACGTTTCAGTAGAGGCCGCGTTGTCACTGGCTATGGGTGGTGGGGAACAGGGTGGGTACCAGGTGGAGTTGAGACCAGGTCGGGGGCTGTTGGGGGGATTCTTGAGATGGGGGTGACAGCCCGAATGAAGGCAGCGTGGGATGGAGGCGGCGAGGGAGCTGTGAGCACAGAGTCCTTATGAGCGGCCCTGGGGGCAGGCGGAGGTGCTGCCCGTCACTGGTCCAGGAGGGGAGCAGGTTTTAAGTCAGCTCCCTTTGGGTGATGTTCCCGTTCCGCCTGAGAGACGGCAGAGGAAATCCAGTGTGGGTCCAGCACCAAGACCTTTGGGCTGCAGGCACAATTCCTGGGTCAGCCCCCCGATTCAGGGTGGAGGCAGGGAAAACATAAAGGCCTGGAAAGTCAGGCCCTGCTTTGAGGGCAGCTTTCTGGGGTGAAGGCATGGGAACTGGAGGGTGGAGCAGGGTGAAGGGGAGGGCGGGTTGCACAAAACCACAGCACCTCCAGGTGTTCACGGGCTGAGCTGCAGGGCTGGGGAGGGCAGAGCCTGTGCCGGGATGGGACCACAGCCTCGTGGAAAAGGGAGACAGGAAATACATTTTGGGAGACCTGCACTGGCCAGGCTACCACCTGCTTCATCTGCTCGCAGATCCTAGTGGGCAGGGAGCCCTGTGGCCACCAGCTGCGCTGCCAGCTTGCGAGTGTTAGTTCTACGGCCCGTAGAACAGGGTCCAAATTCCCAGGCTCGGCCTTCACAGGCCACAAGCCCCACTGATCCACGCATGGCACCCTCACTTGCCACCTTCTGCTTTGGCACCCGCCCGCCGCCGCTGCACCTGCCCACCCACTGACACCTCCCCTCCCCCTGGGAGGCCTGCTCCAGTCTCCCCAGCTGAACAGAGTTGTCTGGCACGCCACGCACACAGCCCGTATCACCACCGATCATGTCGGCAGAGGCTTATCTCCATGGCTCATCTCTCCATCTCGATTGTCAAGTCAGTGAGGCTGGGCCTCCTTGAGGGAGAATGAGCCCAGCTAGGCAGAAGAGAGCTAGTGCCTGTAGAGGGTAAGACCTGGGTTCAGATCTCAGTGCTCCACTCATTAGCTGTATGAGCACCTGTGTCATTTCTCCTGGTCTCAGTTTCATTATCTGTAAAACGGGATGATGTAAACTGAGTACCTATTAATTTGCCACACACTAGGGATTCTCTTGCTAATGCACATAAGACAGACTACAAACCAGGTAGCTGCTTTTGTAGCCTGCACGTGCATGCACGTGTGCTAAGTCACTTCAGTCATGTCCAGCTCTTTCGACCCTATAGACCGTAGCCCGCCAGGTTCCTCTCTCCATGGAATTCCAGGCAAGAACACTGGAGTGGGTTGCTATGCCCTCCTCCAGGGGATCTTCCCAATCCAGAGATCAAACCTGCGTCTCTTAAGTCTCCTGCAGTGGCAGGCAGGCTCTTTACCACTAGCACCACCTGGGAAAGCCCCCCAGCCTGTAGTAGGTACAAAATCCATAGAAGGAGTAGAGCTCATCTTGCTGTTGGGTGGGAACTCCATAGTCAGTGAGTTGGGAAGGGCAGGAACAGGGTGAAGAAACGGGGTTGGGGGTGGGCACAGGAGGCCTCGGCAGCACTCTGGGGCTGGGAGGCAGTGGTTGGAAGCAAGCTGGGCCTTCTCCGAGCCTCCGCCCGCTTTGAGCTGCTGGGACCTCGTCAAGCAGGGTGTCTGCTGTTCTGTGCTCACACAGGACTTTTCTCCTTGCCGCCTTTTCCATAGTGGAGTATCCGCTGCAGCTACTGCACAGCCCCCCCGCCCCAGTGGTGAAGAGGCCTGGGGCCTTGCCAGCCCACCACCCTCTGCAGGTACCGCCCCCCACCGGCCCGGCTCCCTCGGGGATGGGGGCTCCTTTGTGTTCCCCTACTTCTACCCTCGTTTCCCGCCTCCTTGTCTCCTCCGCTCCGCTCTGGCCCACGTGCCCCTGGCCCCTCTTGAGTTGCTGACCCTTGGCGCCTCCCTCAGGAACCCTCCCAACCGCTGAACCTCACGGCCAAGCCCAAGGCTTCGGAGCTGCCTAATTCCTCCAGCTCCCCCAACCTGAAGCTGAGCAACTGCGGACCACGTCCCCCAAGCCACGGGGCCCCCACGCTGGACCTGCAGGCCAATCCCCCTAGCCTGCCTTTGGGTAAGCCCCCCACGCCTTTCAGTGCTAAGGGAGAGTGAAGAGGGTGGGATCTGAACAGGTCCGTGACAGTTTCTATGACCAGGGGTTAGACTCGCTCCTTTCAGCCCCCTTGAGTTTCAGCACTCGGCGTCCCAGAGACCCTCCCTGCTCTCCCCCGTGGATCTGACTGGGCAGCAACCCCACCATCAGGGATCTAGGCCTTTCTCCCGTCTGTCTGTGGGCACCAGGACTCCACGTCAATGGCGCCCTTGGGGGTGTGCAGGGCAGCAGAGGGGAGGACGGTGCATCACCCCAGGGGTTGTAAGACATGACCTCGCTCAGTCACCCCTCTGCTCCTCTCCCCGCCCTCTCCCCAGGCTTCCTCGGTGAAGGGGACGCTGTCACCAAAGCCATCCAGGATGCCCGACAGCTGCTGCACGGCCACAGCGGAGCCTTAGACACTTCCCCCAGTGCCCCCTTCCGTAAGGTAGGGCCCCCTCCCCTGCACCCGGGGAGCCAGGGGGACACAGAGGCCGAGGCTACTGAAGGGAAAGCAGGGCAGGGAGTGGGGTGTACAGAGGGGGCTGATGTATGAGTTCCCTGTCTCCCCAGGACCTCATTAGCGTGGACACATCTCCAGCCAAGGAGCGGCTGGAGGACAGCTGTGTGCACCCACTGGAAGAAGCCATGCTGGGCTGTGACATGGACGGTGAGGATCTGTGGCCATTCCTGCTCCCCACCAGGGCCAGGGCAGACCTGGGGTGTCTGTCTGCAACCCCTTCTCCCCTAGGCGGTCTGTGGAGTCCCCTTACGGGTCCCTCCCTTGTCTGTCTCTTGTCCCTAGGCCCCTGCCGGTCTTCCCTGGCTGCTGCAGGAGGCTTCAGTGACCCCTGGTGGTGACAGAAGGGAAGTCCTTCTGCCAGCCCTGGAGGACTCTCCTTAGCCCACACTGGCTGCCCTGGGGGACTCTCCTTACCCCACGCTGGCTGCCCTGGGGGACTCTCCTTACCCCACGCTGGCTGCCCTGGGGGACTCTCCTTACCCCACGCTGGCTGCCCTGGGGGACACTCCTTACCCCACGCTGGCTGCCCTGGGGGACTCTCCTTACCCCACGTTAACTGCCCTGGAGGACTCTCCTTACCCCACGCTGGCTGCCCTGGGGGACTCTCCTTACCCCACGCTGGCTGCCCTGGGGGACTCTCCTTGCCACAGGCGGGCTCCCCATCCAGGCTGATTCCTCCCCTGCTCCCCAGGCTCCCGCCACTTCCCTGAGTCCCGGAACAGCAGTCACATCAAGCGGCCCATGAACGCCTTCATGGTGTGGGCCAAGGACGAGAGAAGGAAGATCCTCCAAGCCTTCCCAGACATGCACAACTCCAGCATCAGCAAGATTCTCGGTGAGGGCCAGTGGGGTCTCAGGGCTGGGGTTTGGGGGACAGGGTATGGGCCCTCTCGGAGCCACAGTCCAGCAGGAAGGCTGCAGGAGTCAGCTGGGTCTAACTGGGCCTCACTAGGTGAGGGCCCAAGCCATGGTGAACTCCACCAGAGTCTGCCGTGTTTGGGAACCAGACAGGAAGCAGGGCCGGGGGGTCCTAGAGTCTTGTACCACGGTGGGGCTCTTCTGCACCCGTGAACTTGGGGGAGAGAGTGTACGTGTGCACATTCTCTAGCTCCCCCTCTCCTATCTCTCCCTAACATTGTCCTCCTCTTTGCCCAGACCCTTGGAGCTGGCTCTGGCAGGAAGCAAGAGAGACGTATTCTTGGGTTGTCAGTAGAAAGGATTTTGAAAGTATACATCCTCTTTGGGGGCCAAGGAGAAATGGAGGGCAGGGCAGGTGGGGTTCAAAAAAGCAGCTGTTTTCAAGCCTCAGCTCCTTCAGTTTAGGCCTCTGGTTATTGTTGAGGGCCTGGGGGGCTACTCTTTTACTTATGCAAATCATGCAGACCAGAGGCTTCCCAGAGTGCCAGGTAGTTTGATATGTGGGTGGGGGCTGTGTCTTAAGTTAGCAATTGGGTATCCTTCCACCTGCCAACCTCATTCATTTGCTCAGTATCCGTGGAGCTCCCACACTGGGCCAAGCCCTTGCTGTGTATATATGATTGCACATGTATCTGGGACCCAAAACCTTCGTGGGGCTTCCAGTGCCCGCAGGGGGCGGGCCGTGTCAGCAGAGCCCAGCGCTGACCGCCTGCCCTGGGTCTGGGCCAGGCTCCCGCTGGAAGTCCATGAGCAACCAGGAGAAACAGCCTTACTACGAGGAGCAGGCCAGACTGAGCAGGCAGCACCTGGAGAAGTACCCAGACTACAAGTACAAGCCACGGCCCAAGCGCACCTGCATCGTGGAGGGCAAGCGGCTGCGGGTGGGCGAGTACAAGGCTCTGATGAGGACGCGGCGCCAGGATGCCCGCCAGAGCTACGCGACCCCGTGAGCGGCCTGTCCGCGGCTACGCGCGCGTGCGTGCGTGTGTGTGTGAGAGACAGAGAGAGAGAGTGTGACAGGGGTTAGTGTGGGCTTCCAGGGGAGCTGTGCGTGTGTGTGTGTGTGTGTGTGTGTGAGAGTGAGCGACAGGGGTTAGTGTGGGCTTCCTACACGACCCCGTGAGCGGCCCGCCCGTGGCTGTGGCTGCGCGCGCACATGTGTGTGTGAGAGTGAGCGACTGGGGTTAGTGTGGGCTTCCAGGGGATCTGTGTGCATTTGTGTGTGTGTGTGTGTGTGTGTGTGTGTATGTGAGCGACAGGGGTTAGTGTGGGCTTCCAGGGGAGCTGTGCGTGTGTGTATGTGTGTGAGAGTGAGCAACAGGGATTAGTGTGGGCTTCCAGGGGAGCTGTGCATGTGTGTGTGTGAGAGTGAGCGACAGGGGTTAGTGTGGGCTTCCAGGAGAGCTCTGTGTGTGTGTGTGTGTGTGTGTGTGTGTGTGAGCGACGGGTTAGTGTGGGCTGTCTTTTGGCTGTGTGTGTGCGTGTGGCTGCAGGGATGACTGTGACTGGTGAGTCCCTGGTGGCTCAGGATATAGATTTGTGACTGGGGACTAGCAGGTGTCTAGAGAAATGTGCCTGTGGATCCCATTTTTGACAAACTCGAAAAATTCAGGGGTACTAAAGATCATACAGAGGATTCGTGACTTGACCAAAGCAGGCATCCCAGTGGATTCCTTTAAATAGGAAACTCACTGGGGCATACGAAATATACTGCTTTCCCAAACTGAATTCACACACAATCCTCTAGGAATATCTGAACGTGTGGCCCTGGGGCTGCATGGGCTGGGGGTGGGTGGGGGCAGGTCTGTAAATTTGCCATCAGAAAAGCGCCAGGGAGCAGGTGTGTGTGTCTTGGAGCCAGAAGGGTGGGAGTAGGAGGACGTGCCCTGAGGATGCCCAGAGGAGAGTGGGCCTGGGGTCGAAGTCAGAACACCTGTAACCACGCCTGTCCTCCGCCCGCAGCCAGCAGACCAGCCAGGTGCAGATGAGCCCCTCAGAAGTCCTGTACCCGCGGGTGGCAGGCGTGCCCCTGGCACAGCCCCTGGTGGAGCACTGTGTGCCCCGCGGCCTGGACCCGAACATGCCGGTCATCGTCAACACCTGCAGCCTCAGGGAGGAGGGCGAGGGCGCAGAGGACAGGCACTCAGCGGCTGACGGTGAGGTGTACCGGTACAGCGAGGACGAGGACTCGGAGGGCGAGGAGAAGAGCGACGGGGAGCTGGTGGTGCTCACGGACTGATCCCGGCGGCCCAGGCCTGGCCCTCCTCCCTGCGGAGATCTGGGCACAGCCACCCCACCCACTGGTACTTGGACTCGGGCCTGCCGGAAGATGGGCACAGCTGTGCGTGCGCAGATGCCTGCGCCATGGGAGATGACCCCTCCGCACACCCACTGTGGGCACACTGAGGTGCTGGTGGCCTCGGTGG
>NW_011494910.1:1719400-1727155 GCF_000754665.1 Bison bison bison
GGCAGACCTCCAGGGGGCACTGTGTGACCGCCCCTCCTGGAGGTCTGCCCATCCTGGGGGTATGGCAGCTACAGACCTGTTCCTCTAGGGCCGCAGTCTTTCATTTCCATTCTTGTTCTGGCTGGACCAGCAACCGTGGGACCAATCTGCACCCCAGCATCACCACCACAGTACCCCAGATGGCTCCTGGGACCACCAGGATCACTTTGTGCACAAAGGTCTGGCTGTCCTTGCCGTCTTTACCTTCTGCCAAGCCTTTCGTGTCTCTGGCTGCTGCGTGTGCACGTGTGTGTGCGCGTGTGTGCGTGTGTTTTCGTCTGTTCTCGCATCGCATGAGGTATTTATTGAGTGCCGGGGCCGCCGCTGAGCTCCCGCGGGTGTCTCCTGGTGCCGCTCTTGCTTCTCTGGGGGGCTCTGTGCCTCTCTTTGTCCCCGAATTGCTACCTCTCCACGTCAGTCTGGGCGTCTCGGGCTCTGTGCGTCCTTACTGCGTTTCTGTCCTTGCCTCTTTGCAGGGCCTGTCTGGGTCTCTCCCTTCCCCAGTGCCCGCCCTTGCCCCTCTGGCACCCACTGGGTCTCTGCAGGCCCCAGTCTGCCCCGGGTCCCCGGGCACCCCCCTGCTCCTGCCCACTCCGTCACTGCCTCCCTGACCCCTGGAGCCACTTCCAGCTCCCGCGGCTGGGGACGTACTAGCCTCCAGAGGGCCCTGTCCTGCTGCCTCAGCCCCGTCCCAACCTGAGTGCCAGGAGCGGGGCAGAGCCCTGGCGGTGCCCCTTCTGTAAGCGGCAGGAAACTGGGAGGGCTCTTGAGGCCGCGGGGCTCCACGCCCCTCTGGAGCCGGAGGTGGGCGGGCTCCGTGTTCTAGGGGGCTTCGTCCTCTTCCCCTGCCCCCCGCCTGCTGCCCCCTCCCCTGCCCCACGCCACACCAAGAGCTTGCCCGGGTCCTGGTCCCTTTCACAGAGGCTTTCCCCAAGAAAATCAAATCCTGATGGCACCTGACTCCAAAGGTCCGGAAGAGCCCTGGGCAGGGTGGGGAGGGAACCCACACCCCACAGGGACAGATGTGGAGCTTCTGTCTGTTCCCCTGTCTTCCCCCTGCTCCTGCCCCACGCCCAGCTTTTCTCCAGCTGTTTCTTTTTTTTATGACTGTAAACATAGATAGTGCTTTATTTTGTTAATAATAAGATAATGATTAGTAACTTAACCAGCACATTTCTCCTGTTTACACTTGGGGGGATTTTTTGTGTTTTGTTGATATAATAAAGACAGACCGTCTCAGAATCTGGCCCTTGCCTGGATGGGTTAGGGTTAGGGTTAGCCCCAGCCCGGCACCACTGCCCCTGGTGGCAGCCCCGTGGAGCCGAGGAGGAGACATCCCAGGCCAAGGAGGCCAGGCTAGACGCCCCCCAGAGCCGACACACGATGGCCACCTCTGCTTCAAGGAGGGGAGCCCAGCCTCACCACAGCGCCCCCTCACGTCCGAAGAAGAGAACGCAGTGTTAGGAGCACCGTGGTAAGAGGCAGGAACTCAGGAAGCTCTCCCCAGAACTGGCCGTGTGGTCCTGTGTGTGTGCTGGGGGGACGTCGTCTCCCCTGCATGCCTCATTACCCTCATCTGAGAAACAAGGATGCTGTGCCTTAGCCAGGGCTCTTTTCCTCTCTTGGAGAAGGAGCCCTTTGAAAACCTAATAAAAGTACGGACTCTCATTCCACAAAAGGGCTCACGTAGACACCATGAGCCCCCCAGGATACTGATTAATGAAGCAGGGTCTCTCTTTATGTACTTCAGGGCTCTGTGACCTTACACTCTGAAATGAGGATTCCAAATATCTATGTATCACAGTAAGGGAAGTAACAGTCCCTAAAAGAGCTGGATACTGAAACGCTCCAAGTGCAAGAAGAGCTGATGAAAAGACCAACTCCTGTAGCTGAAATATTAATCCCATTAATATGAAATTGGGGCAGCAAAGCAGAACAGTGCTGTGTCAGTTAGACTTGGGTTGGATTAACAGAAGTGTGTGCTGACCAGGGAGGTGAGGAGCCAGTGTGCACCACATTCCCCATCTCAGGTGCGTCGTGGCAGCCCGAGGCCCTTCAACAGAAAAGGCCATTCTCGCACTGGAGGGGCCCAGAGGCAGGCATCCTATTCAGAGGGTTGGAGGGAGCCTGGTGGATGGATGTGACTTTCAAGGAATGGTTGGGAGGGCCAGGGATGTTTGGTCCAGAAAAGAGGAGGTTAGGGTAGGGTGGAAAGAACAAGATTGCTCTCTTTAAGGCTGTCAGCTGGGCAACACAGGTATTTGACACAGCTCCCAAGGTAGCACTAGCCTGGCCTTTTGATGAAAGTCTCAAGGGCCTGCGTTTTTGGCTTAACATAAAAAACTTGACAAAGATGGCCAAAAGTGGTAGTGAGCTTCCCCAAACAGGAGAGTTCTTGAATGCTGGAAAACGGATTTCTAAGTTAGAGATGGCTAGTGGTGAGAGAAGGTAGGTGTGGTTGATTCCAGGGCCACAAAGCCAAGAATTAGGGCCCCGGTCTTTTGATCTAGGGAGCATCCTGGCTGCCAGCCTTCGCTGGTTTTGCCCAGCCCAGACTCCCAGAGCTTGGAGCCTCCTCTCTCCTGCCCTCCCGCCCCAGGTCACCAGCCGGGCAGTGACAGGCAGACCTTGGGAAGGCTGACTGTGGCACCCGCCCCCTAGTGGCCACACGGGAGAGTCGCTCATTTCCACCTCACTGTCCGTCCCCCACCAACTGCCCCTCACTGTTCCAACCCAAACTGGACAGTCGTCAGCACATGCCCAGCAAGGCTCACCCTTACCCGCAGCCAATCCTGAGCTCCCCTCACTTCCCTACTCCCAGGGCCCCCGTGGTCTCTGGAGCCTGAGGCCAATACTACCCAGCTCCCACTCCAGCAACCCTTGTCCTGTCCTGCTCCCAACTACGGACAGAGTCGCACGCCCACATCCTCTAAGGGCAGGAAAACCATGCCTGGGAACCTATGGTTGGGGCCCTGAAGCCCCGCCTGCTGGCCCCAGGAGAGGCAGCACAGGGTCAGATGGCTGGGAAGTGTCTGGACACTCCTAGGAAGCTGGGGCACACCTTGTTCTCTGCCCCCTGGGTGCCTCTCTGGAGGGTAAGGGGCAGAGCAGAGATGAACGTGTGCCCGGGAGTGCTTTGCCCGGAACACCTGCTCGGTGTCAGGAAGGGGCCTGAGGGAGCATCCCAGGCCACCCCAGAGTCTGGAAGGCCTGGTGCTAAGCCCTGTGGACAGGGGAGCTGGTCAGTGCCAGGGGCAGCGCAAGGAGACACGGTGAGACTCCAGGTTTTGTTTGGGAGCGGTGTGCCCAAACCTCCCATCACCCAGCCCACCCCCTAGGGAACTGGAGGGATGAGACTCATTTCTCAAGGAGAAAGTGGAATAGAGACTCAGATGAACTCTGGTACAGATGGTGGCCAGGCCAGGGGGATACAGGATACTGGGGGCTCTGTGCCAGCCACTGCCTGCTCACCACTGTACCACACCATTCCAGTCCATCAGGGTGCACTGTGCTCAGTCACTCAATTGGACCCAACTCTTTGTGACCCTGTGGACTGCAGGCTCCTCTGTCCAAGGGATTTCCCAGGCAAGAACACTGGAGTGGGTTGCCATTTCCTGCTGAGGATCTTCCCCACCCAGGGATCAAACCCACATTTCCTGCATCTCCTGCAC
This sequence comes from Bison bison bison, assembly GCF_000754665.1. Classification (NCBI taxonomy): domain Eukaryota; kingdom Metazoa; phylum Chordata; class Mammalia; order Artiodactyla; family Bovidae; genus Bison; species Bison bison. Next base: position 1,723,111 of record NW_011494910.1, read on the forward strand.
TCGCAGGCGGATTCTTTACCACTGAGCCACCTGGGAAGTGGACACCAAGGCCCTAGGAGTCTGAGAACAAAGCTGCCTTCATAGTGGCTCCCTCAGCTCCAGAGGTGGATGATCTGAGGGGAACAGGGAGGGTTGGCACTGCCATTCAGTCTCCAGGAAGGCAGTGCCCATGACCCCTGGCCCCAGAGATGATCCCCAGAGGTCCGAGGTGCCCAGCCCTGGCACCCGCCCTCTGCTGGGGCAGGGCTTCGCCACGTCCTCCACTAACATCCCTCCTAGGTGTGACACTGCTGCCCGCCAGGGGCCTGGCCACCTGGACCAAGATCCTGGGTCAGGACCTTGAACAAGGCCCCAGCTTCCAGCGCCAGCTCGACTCCAGAGGTTGCCACAGCTCACGGGTACTTGTGCAAGCACAAGCCAGAGTCCCCCTGGCAGGCAGCCGCTGCTGCTGCAGGTGCTACCCCTAAGGGCACCAGGCACTTCTGGGGGCCTCAAGGCTGGCCCTCGGAGTGCAGCCTGGGCTGCTCGGAGGTGCCCACCCAGCTCTGAGCTTCTGTTCTCTCTCCCTCTGGCCTACTGAGGCGACAGTGTGGATCCAGAAGTCACCCTGGCCTGCTCTCAGCAACTCCCCGCTCAACTCTTAACAGCTAGCGGTGAGCGAGCACCAAGGAAGTCCTGAGCACTTGCGTGTGGGGTCTTCTGGCCCATCACTTGGGCAGGCATCCATGCCTACTTCCCTCTAGGCTCCGCCCCCTCAGAGTCAACTTCAAAAGCAGCGGAGCTGTGAGACCACCAATTCTGAACCAGGCACGTGGTGCCAGAAGTGCACCCCGAAGGACCCCAGAGAGGAGGGGCCACACCCCCTCCATGCCACCACAGAGCACATCACGGGATCCAGGTCAAATCCTCACTAGTGGCTCTCAGGTTGGCCCATACGTGACCATTTTAATGCAGGAAATGATGATCATTTACAAATGAATCATTTTATCAGCCAGAGCCAGGAGGACCCGAAAGGCAGTGAAGGAGGAGGGGGAGGCCACTGGGAGCTGGGGAAGCAGCTCCCAAGCACCTTCACAGCCGATCCCACCCAGGCCCCTGCACACCGGGCGAGCCCTGGCCATCCGTGGCCCCCGCCCTCCGACTCCCACTAGGCACTCCCCAGGGGGAAGACCGTGGGTCAACCTCAGGACAGAAGACTGTTCCCGGGAAGTGAGGGTCTGGAGGGCAAGGAGGGAGGGGACAGGATGCTGGCCACCGTGCAGCCGCCCACTCTGGGCTGCGGCCCCTCCAGCTGAGGCAGCGTGAACCCTAGCCAGCCTTCGGCTCATCCCCTCCCTTTCCTCCCGGCAGGTGGCAGAGGGACCGAGCACAGGCCTGGGGCAGAAGGGGCACTGGGGGAAAAGCACGTGTCCTCAGGATGGGAAGGGTTTATCTGGCTGGATCTGCTTTGGAGAAAGGGAGGGATCTCAGAGGAGGCGGCTGCTGGGGGAGCCATCAAACCTGACTCTAGACGCCTCCCCCAGCATCTATACATCCATCGGTCAGAGTTGGCAGGATACTCGTCTGGACCCAGCACCTCCCACATGGGGCACGCAGGGGTAGACAGGCTGGAGGCTCGGGGCCCTGGAGGTAGAAAGGAGCCCTTCCACCCTCCCCTTTCCCCAGGCCAGGAAGGTCAAACACACGAAGGCAGCCCAGACTCGGGATGGCCGGGGTGGGACGGCTGGGCCTCCCAGGGTGGTTGAGGTCTGAGCCCAGACTCAGGATGGCCTGGGATGGGAAGGCTGGGCTTCCCAAGGTGGTTGATCCCAGCCCAGACTCAGGATAGCTGGGATGGGAAGGCTGGGCTTCCCAGGGCAGCCCTGACTCCAGGATGGCTGGGATGGGAAGGCTGGGCTTCTCAGGGTGGTTGAGTTCCAGCCCAGACTCAGGATGGCTGGGATGGGAAAGCTGGGCCTCCCAGGGTGGTTGAGTCCCAGCCCAGACTCAGGATGGCCAGGATGGGAAGGCTGGGCCTCCCAGGATGGTTGAGGTCTGAGCCCAGACTCAGGATGGCCGGGATGGGAAGGCTGGGCCTCCCAGGGTGGTTGAGGTCTGAGCCCAGACTCAGGATGGCCGGGGTGGGAAGACTGGGCCTCCCAGGGTGGCTGCAGTCCCAGCCCTGCCTGGCTTCAGGCACTCCCCATTACCAAGTCTGGCGAGGTGGAGAGGACCCTCAGGGCTGGGTTCTACCAGCCCATCCAAACAAAATCGGTCACCAGAAGCATCTCTCAGGGCTGGGGACAGGGGCAGAGCGCTCTTCAGGGACACCCCCCGGCCCCTTGCCCACCTTGTCCAAGGTGCAGACCCCAGAGCAGAGCCGGGCCCTGGAGAGCAGGTCTGGCCAGGCAGACGGGGGAGGACTGGGAAGGGTGGTCACTTTGGCATCTCCAGGGCCGCCACTTGAGGCTTCACCTTGAAATACTGGTTGAATCGGATCACTGCATACCTGCCAGAACACAGGAAAGGGAACCTGCGTGAGAAGGGAGGCCAGGTGAGCCCTGTTGGGGGCACTCACACCATGGGGACAATTTCTCACCAGCTCAGCCCATCTAGGTCTGGACAAATGGACCCCAGCCCAGGCTGGGGTTTTTTGTTCATTTTGTTTTGACTTCAACTATAATTTTTTTTTCTTAGATCAGACTGGAGCAACTTCTCCCCAGACATGTTTGTTTGTTGATTCTTTACAGCTCAGTGTGGTTAGTATGTTCGCCTTGTTGAGCAACAGAGCTCCAGGACTTGCCATTCTGTAAACCCGGACTCTCCCCGACACAGCAAGTGCCCGGCCCCCAGCACCCACCATTCTACTTCCGTCCCTACGGATGTGACTATTTAGTTAGCTCATCTAAGCGGGATCATACAGCATTCGTCTTCTTGTGACTGGCTTATTTCACTTAGCACAATGCTCCTAAGGTTCATCTGTGTTGTATTATGTGGCATAATTTCCTTCCTCTTCAGAGGCTGAATACCATTCCCTGTGTGTACAGACCACGTTTTGCTTATCCCCTCACCCATCAATGGACCCTTGGGGTTGCTTTCACCTCTTGGTTACTGTGAATAATGCTACTGTGAACACAGTTCTGCAAATATCTGTTTGAGACCCTGCTCTCACTTCTTTTGAGTACACAGACCCAGCAGTTAAGGCTGCTGGATCATACAGCAATTCTACGTTCACTCTTGGAGGAAGGACCGTATTCTTCTGCACAGAAGTTACACCATTTCACGTTCCCAACAGCAGAGCCCAGGGTTCCCATGCCTCCATGTCCTCACCAACACGTGTTATTTTCTGTGTATTTTAAAAGCAGCCATCCTAGTGGGTGTGAGGCGGGGGTGACTGGGGGTTCGACTTGCATTTTTCTAATTTTGGGGAACACTTTGAAGCCAGCATTGTGATTCCTTTTCAGCTGAGGGTGGGTAGGGACGATAAAGACAGAGACTGGACCAGAATGGAAGGCAAAATGATTCCTGGTCCTTCGGGGCCACGTCTCACACGTCAGGGCCACCTGAGTGGTCAGTACTCACTATACTCTCAGGACAGCCCCTGATGGGTCACTAGGGGCCCTTAAAGGAGCACTTGGGTCCAGGACCCCATGCACGGAGCACCAGCCACTGAACGACCTTGCCGGACATCCACCCTCTGGATCTCTGTCCCTTCTGCTATCAAATGAGGGTTGCACTCATGATCTTAGACTAGTTTCCAGCAATTTCCATCAGCGCCAGGCTGTGTGGGGAAGAGCCAGCCAGTGGAGCAGACAGCAGGCTACAACAGAGGAGGAGGAAGCAGCTCGGCAGGAGGCGGGGTGAGAGGCTTCTGACCCCTTAGAGAGGGGTCCTGGGCACATGTACTCTGCAGGCGTCCGGGCAGCAGCGGCCCTCCTCGGCAGGGCTGGCAGGAATGGGGGTGGTGAACGGAGCAGAAGCACGCATCCTGGGCGGTCTGTTCGGGGTGTCCTTCACCCCCACACCCTGGGCTCAAGGCTCTTCCTCCCCCCACCCCCTACCCCTG
>NW_011494910.1:1727255-1738168 GCF_000754665.1 Bison bison bison
GCTCCCCCAATAACTCCCAGCTTGCTCCCCGCACTCACCTGAGGAAATCAAAGTCGATGGTGGAGAACTGGTTCTGGATGAGGGCCCAGAGTGCCCAGAGGAAGTGAGATGCCTGAAAACAGGTCAGAGAAGATCAGTGTGGTGAGCCCCCCAAACCTGTCATGGACCCTGACAGCTGGAAGGACACAGTCGCCGTGGAAGACACACAGAGCCAACACGCTGGCAGAAACACACGGGTGGGGGGAGTCCCGGGTCACTGCATGGCGCTCGGGGCCTCCACTCGTGCTAGCAGAAGGCAAGCAGGGTAGGTTCTCCCTGCCCTCAGGCTTACACAGACCTTCAGCTTGTTCCCCAGCTTCAGCTGGACCTGAACTCCAGCCCTGGCCTACCCCCTACCCAGGAAAACCCCTAGGAAGAGAAATCCCAAAGGCAGAGCTCAGGCCTGCTTGCTAGTGGGGGGCTGGCACCCCGTCCACAGTGCCCTGGCCACAAGGGCATCAGAGATCGAGTCACAGGAAGGCCTCTACACTGCCCTCTCTCCTATCATGAGGTGGGTGGGCTAGGAAATAAACACAGACAGGAGCCAGGCCACCGAGCAGGGGTCCATCTGCTGCCCAGGCCACCCCAGGCTCCAGAAGCCAGAGCGCTGGGGTCCCTGCTGCCGGGTGGCCCAAGCCAGGGCCCGCTCCCATGATCTCCCTCTCCACCCCGAGTCCTGCCCACTCTGCGGTCGGCTCTGCAGTACCTCTCTTGTCGCGACTTAGATCAATTAGCAAGTAGGAATGGTTACTAAAAATTTAGCCAAAGGAAGGCATGGGCGAAGAACCTTAAAAAGAGTCACTTGGTTGTACAGCAGAAATTAACATAACGTTGTAAATCAACTATGCTTCAATAAAATAAATATTTTTAAAGAGGAGGGAGAACCTGACAAGAATCACTTTTATACCAATAAGGAAATAGAATAGGCGATTCAAAATTACATGAGATTAAAGATTTTATTTGAGCTCTATAATGCATTGTGAAGCTCAGGGCAGCTGATGCGTCTTCTTGCTCACACATGACTGACATTAGAAAGGCTAGCTAGCAATCCCCTTGGCACTGTCAGTGGAGACCGGATGAAGCATGTACCTCGGGTAAGCAGTGCTCAAAACAGAACTGACAGCACAGTAATTTCAGAAGAAAGAGCCTGATGGGAAAGGCTGACAGAGTTCTGAGTAAGTCAGCGGGGACAGTCAACAAGGAGGATTTTTTAGAACTGACACTCTCTACTTTTTCCAAAGGCTAAAAAAAAAAAAAAAAAACGGGATGCATTTAATTGTAGCATGAAAGGCTAAGGTTAGACACTAAAAAGAACTTGTCCAAATGAGGAGAACTGCTAAAACAGGAAGCGGGGATCTTCCTTGGAAATAGTTCTCCAGGAAGGAGAGAGAACCTGGACTTGATGGAATGAATGGGTGGAAAGCAGAGAACAGGGCATCTTAGTATTAAGTCCAAGATGGCTCTTCCCAGACTCCGCCTCAAGGCTGGAATGCTCTGGACCTCAGCCCTGACCCTGGGCTCTGCTTCCTCCGATCACAGGGCTGTGAGGGCAAGGAGCTGAGGGTGAGTCCTCCTCCCGGCTCCTCCCTCCCTGCCCCCAGCACTCACCAGAGCAAACTTGTTGACTTGCACGTAGAGCCTCTCCACCTCTCTGGGGGTCACAGCTGTCCCTTTCTGGGCCTGCAGGTAGTAGCGCAGCCACAGCAGCTGGGTCTCACGCGCCGGGTACCGAGAGTAATCGACCTCGTTCACACCTGAGGGCGACGCGGCCGCTCAGAAGCTGCTGGGAGACGGGCCCACTGGGGGTCTCCTCCAGCTCAGCAGGTGTTCCCCGCTGCCCTCAAAACCTCCATCTCCTCTGCCCTGGGGGGCTGTGCCAAAGAAACCTGCTTCTTTGACCACCAAAAAACTCTAATGTATGGAGAGCCGACCCCCATCCCAGCTGAGGGCACTGCTTTCAGCTGAGCCGGAGGAAAGGACAGAGGGAGGCAGATTTGTTGAGGGGCAAGGCACTGTCCTGCAAGTGACGGGGGTCCCCCTAAGACAGCACCACTGCATCCCTGAACCCTACACAAAACCACAGCACATAGGAGGTGCTAGGCCAAAGCCCCGAATCAGGAGTCTAGTTGTCTTAGATCTGACGCTGCTGCTGCTGCTGCTGCTAAGTCGCTTCAGTCGTGTCCGACTCTGTGCGACCCCATAGATGGCAGCCCACCAGGCTCCCCTGTCCCTGGGATTCTCCAGGCAAGAACACTGGAGTGGGTTGCCATTTCCTTCTCCAATGCATGAAAGAGAAAAGTGAAAGTGAAGTCGTTCAGTCCTGTCCGACTCTCCGTGACTCCATGGACTGCAGCCTACCAGGCTCCTCTGTCCATGGGATTTTCCAGGCAAGAGTCCTGGAGTGCAGTGCCATTGCCTTCTCCCAGATCTGACGCTAACCTCCAGTTAACTTTGAACAAGCCCTTCCTTTTCAGCGGCCTGAATCTTATTTATAAAGCAGAGGAACTGGATGCAATGTATCAATATCTGAAGCCCCGCCTCCTTTTTAGGCAACCAGTGTTGAACCAGTTGCCTAAAAACATCACCTGGAGTGCTTGGCAAAGATACAGACTGCCAGGGACCCACCCTGTCCCGCTCTCCAGATGATGTGGACACACAGCCATGCTTGGGAGCCCTGAGCTAAGCAGCCTCAATGCCTTCTAGTTCTGCCCTTTCTTGAGTCCTCAAGCTGCCAGCCCAATACACACCAGCCACATCCCGGGCACGGTGGCAGAGAGGCTGACTGCAGAGCCGGCACAGGAAGAAGCGGTTTGTTAAAGATGGGACCAGGACTGGGCTACTTTCCCTTGTCTCCTCCTCCCTCTCTTTTCTCCCTATCTTTCTCAAGCTTCCTTGTGTTCCTGGAGAAACACACAGTCTTCTGGGCCCCCAAGAGTACGGCTGGAAAAGAAGCTGCTGGCACGGACCTACACTCGAAGGCCCAGAGAGAAGACAGTTGTTCAAGGTCACAAAGCCAGTCAGAGTCTGGTTCTTAGCTCCCCTTCCTAGCAGGGTCTCCCTGTACACTCCCTGCTCCTAAGAACCCAGGAGGTGCCTCTCCTCCACTGCTCTCCCCATCCCCCCATCCTAGGTTCCTGGCCTTCATTCTCAACTTGGAAGCAGGATACGATCTTGGCCCCTTGGAGAAAGTCCAGCTGGACTCTGCTCTGTGTGGTGGGTGAGAAGGCCTTAAGATGCTCGACAGTTACCCACTTTGGAAAGGCTGGTGGGTTTGGCAACCGAGCAATCACAGGCCCAGTGCTCAGCGGTGCCAGCCTCTGCTCCAGGCCACACCCCACAGTTCAGCTGCTCTGTCCAGCTGAGGCCCCACCACCCCGTGGGTTTCTGGGTGCTGCTGGTGGCACCCCGGGGAGTCACACCCTCAGGTACAGAGCTTGACAGCCCTGGTCACCTGGGATTCCAGAAGGGGAAGAATTGGCCCGGTTGGCTGGAGCGGGTGCCTTCCCTCTCCGAAGCCATGGGGACTGGTCACATCACCCCAGCACCCCACACTGCCAGCCTGGGGATGTCCCTCCCACCCCAGTGCCCACCTTCAACCACCAGTCACCTCTTTAGCCCCATCAAATTGTTTAACAATTAAGCCCCCAAGCTGGAAAAACCTGCCCTGCTTCTTCTACACAAACGATTCCATTGTACACACCTGCCTTTATGGAAGGACAGCCTACACCGGGACATACCCCTCATCTAACCTCTTCCAAGCTGCTCCAGCCTCCCTTGAGCGCTCCCCTGACTGATGCCAGCAGGCTTGGGGCTTAGTGTGTGCCACGCTGGTGTGTGTGTCACGCATCAAAACCATGAAGCAGGCGCTATCTTCTCCATCTTACAGAGGCACAGAGAATGTAAGGAACTTGCCTTAAGGGTCATACAGCTAGTCAGCAACAAAGCCAAAAAGTGAACTGGGGGAGTCATGTTGGGGTACACGCTTTGAACCAGTTCCACCACAGTTAATCTCATCGGGCCACCAGGCCAATAGCTACTTGCTGCTTCTGCCTTCTCTGCCTGCAGGGCCCCCATTTACATGGGCTGCACTGGGCCCAAAGCAGCCCAGACGGGGGTGAGTGGCAGCTGACACCAAGCTTCGCTGGAGCAGCGGGTGGGCTATGTCTGCCCAGAGGAAGGGATCTCTTTCTATCTTACCCGTCAAGCTGAGCGTCCTCAGGGATCCCACAGAGGGCATGTTTTCCGAATGTGTACCAAAGTGCCACACGGGCTAGCAGGGGCTCGCTGTGTATACGGACCCGCCCACTCCCCACCCTACCTTGAGACCTGGGGCCTCCTCAAGCAGGCTGTGCCCGCCCCTCCGCTGAGTTGTGATATCTTGAGGACAGGCGTGTCCAGCCTCCCTTCCCCATAAACCGAACCCCCTCCCGCAGTTCCCCCAGACCTGGCCCCCCATCTCAAGGAGGCTGTCTTGGACATAGGCTGAAGAGCAACACCCTTCTCACCTGCAAACTCATTGAAATGGTTGCCAATGTCAAAAGCTTGGTAGTTGTAGCCAGCATACTCATAGTCAATGAACCGTACATGACCTGTGAGGTAGAGGAAAGGCAGGAAGGGTTGGCCCCAGAGCTGGACACAGGGTTTAGTCAGGCTGTGCCAGACTCAGGAGTGCCCCCGCTGACGCTCACGGGCTCTGCAGCAACCCAGCCTAACCCAGCGTCTCAGTGGCCACCTTCTAAGCTGCTTCCTTCCGTCTGTCCATTTGCTCAGCTCCAGCTCCCCCTCTCACCCAGCTGGGCCCTCAGCTGAGGACCAGAAAACAAGGCTAAGGCCTCTGTGGGGGCGAAGCTGTGGTCAGGAACTCAGGGAGGTTGCTCTCCGTGAAGGCTCAGGGCAGCCGGGGCGTCCTCACTGTCAGGGAGGATGGCTCCACAAACCGTAATTTTGAGTTCTTTTGCGGTAAAGTTTTCTAACCAGGAATTTGTTTCTTTTTCACTTCTCTCCTACTAATCAACTTGAGACCTACAGCAGACGGTCTCCCTCTGCTTGCCCAGTGCCAGCCTGCGGAGGGTCGCCCTGCAGCTGCTGACGGGGCCGCGGCAGCCCGCCGCCCGGGCCGGGACACAGTACCTTTGCTGCTGTCGTAGATGATGTTTTTGCAGAGCAGGTCGTTGTGACAGAACACCACCGGGGAGTCCAGCTGAGGCAGGTGCTCCTTCAGCCAGACCAGCTCCCGCTCCAGCACGCCGACCTCAGGGACGTCCACGGACAGGCTGCACGGCGGCAAGAAAGGCGGCCGGTGAGGGGCTGAGGGCGGGCGGGCCCGGCCCCCACCCCGCCTCTCACTGCACAGGGACCCTGGACAAGCGGTCGGCCTTTCGAGCCCTCACTTCAGTCACGTGTAAAAGGGCACTAAGGCTTTCCTGTCCTTCTGACTTTCTGTGGTTACTCTGAGAAGCTGTTTAACACATGGGCACGGAAGCACTTTGCGAAGCATACGAGTCCCTGAGTGAACAGTGTCCTGCTTCTTCAAAGGCAGCAGGAAATAGGAGAGGCTCAGGAGGCGTCAGGGAGGAGAGAACAAACATCCAAACTCAGTTATCCCAGAAAGGAGAAGGGCGGCAGGGGAGAAATGCAACAGACCTCCTCAGAACAGTTCTGAGGGCGAGATGTAGCTCTCTTAAAGAAGAGCCCAGAACTCCTCCCGTGGGCGAGGGACGGAGCCCTGGAAGTGGCTGGAGCACTGAGGCCCTCTTGAGCAGGCAGAGAGACGTCTGGGTGTGTCTCCCTCCTGCCCTGGCAGCTGCTGACATGGTCAGAAAGGACCCGAGACCATTTTGATTAGCTTCCCACTGCACAGAGAGACCACTCGGGTCCACATAAGAAAGCCAAAAAAAATGCTTCTTAGCCCCACGTCTACAAGGCCAAGGGAAAACGAAGGCCTCTCGGTAGAAAGACACTTCTCTTGCGCCTCAGTAACTCACCTCTTCCTGCTTGAACTGTGGGTGTGTGACCCTGCCCCGGCCCCCTGCGTGTGTGAGGGCAAGTCCAGAGTAGGAGTGAAGATGTATACCTGTGGATGCGCGACCCACCTGTCCCTCAGCCCACCCCACCCTGCGGCCCACAGGAAGCACTTCTGCTAAAGACACACGTTGATGAATGAATGAACGGGTCAGTCAACGAGGCTCTCAGAGGCCATGGGGAGGCTGATGAGGGTGCTCTGGCACCAGTGTCCTGAACTTTGGTCCTGCAAAGCACTCAGGTCTGTGTACACTGCAAAACTAAATAGTTAGCAGAGCCCTTAAACACCTAGCCTCCTCCCCTCCACCCACTGGTGGTTCTGGGGTTTTATTTCCATTCATGTGACTCCTATTTGCTTTCTTGTCCAGGGCAGCTGGGATACATGCAGGAGGCTGAGAATGAGACGTGTCCTCGTTGACTCTGCCATAGGATGAGGGCACCACTGGCCCTCACCCAGCCCAGAAGCCAGAATGTAGAGTATTCAAGCGGCTGAGGCACCTTCACACAGCCCTGTAAAAGGACGAGCAGGAGGCTCCCCCCAGGCTTTAAGAGGGTCAGAGCTAAAGAGCATCTGAGGCCTCCAGTCCAGCTCCAGGGGGAAACAGAGGCTCAGGGCAGAGGCTTCCTCCCACCTCCAGAGTCTTACACACCTGGACACTCTACTCCCTCACCTAAGGAGAGCAGTCCTTGGCGTGTGCAAGAATCCAAACCCAAGCCGAGCCTCTGCCCTGAGAGGGTGTCAGCGCCCTCAGGCTCTGCACTGCCCACTCTGAGTCTGCGGGTCCGTTAGGGGCCGGGCTGGGGAGGCCGCCCCTCACTCTCGCAGCAATGTCTCTGTGTCGACAGGCCTGCACAAAGTGCATTTCAATCTTGGCTTTCCTTAGAGGCTCCCTTTTCTTCCCAGATTCCTTCCCGCCTCCCGCCTTGAACTGACCATCCCAAGATAAGCATTAGGAGCTTCCTTTGGCTTGCCCAGGTCTTAGCCTGAGAAGCCTGTCTCTGCCATCCACGATGCCGGCCGCCCAGGCCCTGACCCCTGTCTGACCCTCCACTGGCCACCCCAAGGCCACGCTGCTCGTTATACTGCGGGAGCAGCCCAGACCTGCCTCCTCCGTGCGCTGCCCTGCTTCCCTCCGCTGAGCTCCGGAAAGAGCGCCAGCTTTGCTGCCTTCAGCCCTGACGTCTCTCAAGGCTGAGCGGATGGCAGAGCAGTAACCACTGCCGCGTCACAGAAACTCCCACCCCCCGAGCAGACAGCTCCTCCGACTCCTCTGTCCCTCAGAGGCAGTGGGAGCGGGTGACAGGGCTGGGGGCCCCGTCAGGGAAACCTGGGGATGTCCACCGAGCTCTCAGATCCAGGTGCGCTGGTGTGGGGGGGTGGGGTACTGTCTCCCTGGAGAAAGGGCTTTCTAAGTGTTCACACGTATGTACCAATCAAGCCATGCACACCGCCTCCTGATGCCCCCTGAGCAGTGATCAGCCCCTGTCCCCACCACGCTGGGCCCCTCCAGGCCCCCACCTAGCACCAGACCACCATGCCCATCCCGCCGGGCCTGCCTCGTCCCCCTGTCCTCCGTCTCCCCGGGAAGCTGCCATGGCAATGTTCCTCGGAAGGCAGCTCCCTGATCCCCCGCCCAGAACACCCAGGGAGCCTGTCAACATGCAGATTCCCAGGGTCTCATGTAAGACCTCCCAATCAACCTCCAGGGTTAGGCTCAGAATCTACACATGCAAGAACCCAGGGGGACCTCATGCTCCAGCTTAGGGACCCGAGGCTTAGATGTTGCCCATCAGATTACAACACTCCCCCCACTGGCCTCCCTGCCTCAAAGCCCCCAACTCCCACCCAAGTCTGCCCTTTACAATGAGCTCCTTACAAGATGAAGGTGTCTAACACTTTCACAGTGACTCTCCACTGCCTGCTAAATTAATCTGGGCTCCTTTACCCACCATGAAGGTCCCTCACAATCTAGCTCCAACTCCCCTCTGCGGTCCCATCTCCCACGACCTGCCCCCAGTCCCTCCTAAGACTGGCTCCAGCCACCTCATCCACTCATCATCCATAAACAAGCCTCTCCTCCAGCCGGAGGCCTCCCTTCTCATCGCTGCCATCTACCTCTGCCAAGAAGACGGTCCCTGATGCTCCCTCTCATGCTCACATACCCTGCACAGGCGGGTCCTATTTACATGGATGACTTCTAAGCTCCTTGAGGGCAGGGCCACTTCTCCCTCAGGTATTTTTATTGTTTTAAAGTCCAATCAGTGTTTGTGAGATGAACCCTAAGTCAGGGTTATTAGGCAACGACGGGAACTCAAGTGCTTCCAAGTCTCATCCAAGTGATTGTTCGTCGCTGTCCTGCTTGTGGCAGGTTAGACAGCTTAGGGCAGGGTCCATCCCCTAAAGAGGCTCAACTTAAGCAGCTTGATTTGCCCAAGGTCAAAGGTGTGATGAGAGAAAAGGAATTCGGCCAGCTCTTCTTCAAAGAGCACGCCCCTCTCAACAAGGTCACCCTCTTAAGATTACACAGTGACAGTACAGTCAAAAGAAGCGGCAGGAACAAGAGTCGTGCCTGAACATCGAGCCTGGGCTCCAGTCCTTGAACGGCCATTGATCAGGTGGGCAAGCCCATCTCTCCTCTGGGCTTCAGTTTTTCCATCTGCCAAGTGAAAGTGGGAGGCTGGCTGATCAGAGGGTCTTGCTCTCTGTGTGCTGCTCAAGTCCTAGAACAAGTCCTAGTCCCTTCCTAGAGGGAAGGCGGTTCTTGTCCCAGAGACACTGACGTGGAAGGTGTGAACACGGGCCATCCGAGACAAACAGTCCCCAAGTGGTGCTTAATAATCAGTGAGAGGGAAGACCCCGATACAGTCATGAGTGCATGCGTGTGACAGAGATGCATCCTCGGGATGGTTAATTACTGTCTTATCTCAGAGGGGACATGACACCCTTCCATCAGACCTGTTCTGTACCCTGCCCCTATGAACATTTGGAAAAGAGTGATACTCAACCTCAGTGGGGAACATGGAGAGATCGGAGACGCACTATGGCCTTTTGAGGGGGCAGGGATGCTGCTGCTGCTGCTAAGTAGCTTCAGTTGTGTCCAACCCTGTGCAACCCCACAGACGGCAGCCCACCAGGCTCCCCTGTCACTGGGATTCTCCAGGCAAGAACACTGGAGTGGGTTGCCATTTCCTTCTCCAATGCACAAAGTGAAAAGTGAAAGTGAAGTCGCTCAGTCGTGTCTGACTCCTAGTGACCCCATGGACTGCAGCCTACCAGGCTCCTCCGTCCATGGGATTTTCCAGGCAAGAGTACTGGAGTGGGGTGCCATTGCCTTTTCCAGGGGCAGGGATGACTTCAGTCTACCTATTCAAGGGTAGGCTGGGGAATCAGGGATCTGAAGGCTAGAAGGATCTCAGGTTGCTGGCCAGAGAGCATAAGGAAAGGTCCAGGGAACTCCATCTCACCCTGGAAAAGGCAGTGTCAGGAGGGGCAGAGCACGCCCTCCCTGGGAAGAGCAGTGAGGTAGCAGCAGCTGTCAGTTTGAACAAGGTTGGGGAGTGGGGTCCTGGAGCCGTGTGGGGGCAAGAGGTGTCCGGGCAAGTAGCAGGAATCTTGACGTCCCAAGGGCTTGTCAGCTGGTGAGCTGAGCCCCATACTGTTCTCTCAAGAGGGCCAGGCCATCCCTTCCCAGGGCTCGGAGCCAGCTCAGGGAGAAAGGGTCCTGCAGAAACAAGAGCCCTGCCTCGGACTAGCCCTGGGACCCCAGGAAAAGCCTCGTCTCTGAGCTCAGTATCCTTCAAGTGAAATGGGGAAACGTTGTCCTCAACCCTAGTACCTGCCATAACCAAAAACTGAAGGAGAAATAAGCTCATAAGGACAAAACTGTGGGAACAAGTTCCTGAGATTTCACGGACTGGCCGCACTCTGCGTGGAGAGAGAGGCCCAGGAATCGGGACTGAAGCTAAACCTTCTGTCGAGCAGGCTGGGCCGGGGGCCATGCTAAGGCTGCAGCGACAGCAGAAGCCTCGGGCTCTCTGAGATACTCGTACCTGGGGTTGATCTCGTTCTTCACGAGGGCGAAGTAATTGTGTATCTTGTGCCAGAGGGTGGGCTTAGGCAGGCTGCCGTTGGCATGGATGGTGTGGATCTTGGCCATTTCTAAGGCGATTAGCCTGCAGCAGAAAAGAGGGAGGGCAGAGTCTGAGAGTGGGGCCAGTGTGGGACTATCACAAGTCAGGAGCTCTGGGTCCTGCAGAAGGAAAGTCTCGGGACCTTCAGGACGTGAAAAAGATAAGGCCTTCAGCCCAGCAGCTGGGACAGCATCAGGGAGCGAAAGGGCAAAGCAGTGAGCTGTGGCCACAGGTCAAGGACCTTGCCCCACCACAAGGTTGAGTAACCACGGCAAACCCCGAGGACAGAGGGGTCACCTGGGCGTGGGGGCGGAACCCCTCCCACCGCCCCACCCCGCCCATCTAGACTCAGACCCATGCCATCAGAATGAGGTAGATGCCCGGCCCCAAGGAATCAGGGTGGTGATGCCAAGCAGAGGAGCAATGCACATCTCTTATCAGCCTGGCCAAGGTGGGGAGGGAGGCAGGCCGGCCCTGGGCAGCCCCTTCCTCTGCAGCAAGGAGGCGATGCTGGCGGCTGGGTGCCAAGGACGCAAAACAAACCAGCGTTCTATTTTCAAGTTCTCCCGTGGACATTATCCAAGGTCCCAGGAGGGAAGCAGGGGGTGGTGGGAGGGGAGAAAGCAGAGCTGGGGAGGTTGCTGAGAGGGTGGGAGTGGACAGAGGACGGGTTGCTCAGAGAGGGAAGGCCCTGATAAGGAGCCCAGCGTCTGAGGCCCTCG
>NW_011494910.1:1738268-1741992 GCF_000754665.1 Bison bison bison
CCCTCCTGCAGCCCCACCCCCACCCAGCTGCGAGCCTCCAACATTCAAGCTTCCTTCGCCCCTGCCTGCTGCTCAAATAATAATCGCTGGGAAAGACAACAAGAGCATTGGCTGTTTGAAACCTTGTTACTAAGTTGTTCCAGGGACAACCCCTCCACTTGCCAGGTCCTGGCAAGGAGCAGCCATCACCCACCAGGAGAGCTGGACAGACCAGGGGCTCCCCGAGAAGCCCCCCCTTTAAAGGGTGGAGGGGCAGGAGGCGTGGTAGCAGCCAAGTGGGTGAGAGAGGAAGCCTGTCCTCTCAGGGGCGAGAGAGAGGCCCTAGGGCAGGAGTGAGCCCACCAGAGCTTGGGCAAGGTGGGGATGCAGACCTGAAACCCGGGGCTCCCCTACTCCAGGGAAGATTCCAAAGCAAAGAGCCTAAACAGAGCGTTTTCCTGAATATCAACAGGGTTGTTGTCTGGAATAGCAAAGAAAGTAACCTTAACACAGCATTTTTATGCTGCAGAGCATGAAAGCATCACGCGGAGGTTGGGAGGTGAGGTTCAGGGACACCCGGGGAAGTAGCTCCTGCGCCTCCCCCCTGCCTTTCCCCCAGAGATCCACCTTCACCAAAAGGACAATGGTCCATCCTGGGAATCATGGAGGAAGCGTCTGCTTCCTGCCTCTATCCCAAGTTCTGACTCTCCCCTAAGTGTAAAGTTCTTCTTCTTATCAAACCTAAATCCATCTGCAATATTCCTGACAGTGGTAACTGTTTCCACGGGAGGATGCCGGGCAGTATCCGTGGGAGAACGGGGGTGGGGAGGATCTGTGAACTTCTTGGCACAAGGCTGAGGGGGAGCTGGGGGGGACTATGGGAGGAGTCAGGATGGGGTCCGCCCCGCTGCAGCCCACTCTGACCTCATGTCTCCAGCTGGGTGCGTATGGGCCTGTCACCTGCAACCTGAGAAAACCCTCTCACGGGGGTGCACATTCCATCCTTACCCACCCCACACACGCAACTGCACGTGAATATCCTGGGGCCCAACCAGCCCGAAAGGCAGTGCTCTCAGAGTCCCTTCTTCCACGTCCCCAGAGGGCCTGCTAGGGCTTCGCTGCAAATGGGGCAGGGGCACTAACTAACTTGGGGTTAGCTGGGTAACCTCAAGATGACGGAGCAAAGATGCTTCTTGGTCTACTCCCTAAGTGGGCTTTCCTGTTTCCCCTCGAGAGCTGAAAAGCTTCTTCCCCTTAGGGGAGACAGGACAGATCCCACGGATCTCAAGCAGACCCCTGTGCTGTTATCGGGGGTGTCTGGGGTAAATTTCAGCCTGCCTCAAGCCTCCCTGCGGTCTGAGCGCCCTGCCCGTGGGCGTGGCAAGAAGGAGAATCCTGCCCAACCTCCCTGCCCAGCATGGTAAGAGGAGAGCATCAGAGGGCTCTTCTTTTGTTCTCCCCCTTCCAGACCCCCAACAGAAGCATCCACAGGTTAAGTCTAGTTCCTGGGTCCTACACATCCAGGCATTGAATAGGAGGTGATCCCTAAGGGGTATAGGTGCTTAGGAATCTCTGGAAGGAAGCCTCAGCAGTCTCCGAACCTGGGCTCCCACCCTGTCAGGAAGAACAGAAAGAGCTCGTATGGGGAGAGGGCTGGCACCTTCTGGGAGGGGACAGCCACACTCAGCCCGGGTAAGGCCTGTTCTCCAGGAGTCCCTGGGCTCTTGGCAGGAGGAGGGAAGCAGGAAACCTTGAGCGCTCTGGGGATTTGGCTCAGGTTTCACTTCCAAGGCTACGCGATGTTTCCCGGTCAGATGTGGGGTGGGCAGAGGACTGAGGCATGGGCCAGGA
The DNA here is from genome assembly GCF_000754665.1 of Bison bison bison. Lineage (NCBI taxonomy): Eukaryota > Metazoa > Chordata > Mammalia > Artiodactyla > Bovidae > Bison > Bison bison. The sequence goes on from NW_011494910.1 coordinate 1,740,099, forward strand.
AGCAGATCCCCTTTGGTTTCACGTTCAGCAAAATTCTCACTTGCCTCCCCAAGAACACATCTTTTTAGCAGACCTCACTGAATATCGAGACAAAACGACAGCTGCTCTCCACAGAGCAAGGCATATAAGCACACACACACATTTCATGCAATTTCAAGGAGTTCATAGATCTTAAGACTCTTTCACGGACTCCGCTCCACCAGGGAAGCTGGCCAACGACTTCAAAGCCCAAGGCCTGTGGAATCCTGGAGATGAACAGTACCCCGGGTGCCCTCCTTACCTGAAGAGTCGGGGCTCACGGATGTGCTCTGGCCCCAGGGCCACGCCCCTCATGTACTCATAGCACAGACCATTCTGGAAGGTGCAGTAGAGTTTCGGTGCACAGCCGTGAGCCCGCAGCAGCTGGAAGTTCCGGACCTCGCTCTCACGGTCCACCAGCAGCTCCGTCCGCTCCCCATAGACTCGGACCAGCACACAGTCCCGCATGTCCTCCTCCACGTAGCAGGCCACCAGCTTGTTGGTGATGCCGTCAGTGAAGCGCTGGCACAGGGGAGAGGGCAGTGCAGGGGCGTGTGGGGCAGGCAAGGCACCCCGTGCTGCCCCAGCTCCAGCAGGTGCTGCTGGTTTGAATGCTGAGCGCAATCACACAGCACCCACATCCTTTAGCCCTCTCATTTAGTGAAGAGCTCAGCACTGCTCTTAACCCTCCACCCTTTCCCAACGCTTGAGACAGACCAGAGAGTTCAAGAAAGAAACAGGAGCTTGGGCTCACCCCAGACACACTTCTCCTGGGTCTGCCTCTGGTGAATGGGATTTGGCTGCTGAAGAATTTTCACACCACTTAGTGGGCAGAAGCCTGCCCCACCACTCCCTACCCCCAGGTCCCATCAGGCCCTAAAAGAAACCTCCATGGGCCAGAGTGCCACAGAGGGGGCAAGGAGTTGCCCAGGATGGGGGCAGCCTGACCTGACTCACCTCTTATCTCTCTGCCTGCCAGACCGAGGGCCCCTTGCCATCCCTCTTGCCCCACCCAGCGGCGGCAGTACAGGAGGGTACTGAGATTGGCACCCGCCCCAGGGCCAGGTGGTCACAGCTCCTTATGGCCAGGAGAGACAGACAGAAGATCCTGGGCTGGGAGAGCAGGTTCTTTGAGCAGGATGACAAGGGGGAGTGAACCACGGAGTTTATGGGGTACAGAGTGAGAGGGGTGGAAGGGGCCTTAGGGGACATCTGAAGCAAGAAAAGGTGGGGAAGCTGAGGCGCAGAGAATGGAGGGACTGGAAGGCAACATGTTAGGCCAGTGCTAGAATTAACCTCTAAAAATTAGGCCTGACAATTTTACACCAAGGTGGTCTTTTACTGTGAAAAGGTTACCCCTCCCCCTCTCCCGAAAGGGTCTGTAAGCCTTCCCAGGTCCTGAACCTCCCTCTCCCCACCGGCAGCCCCAGCAGCGCGGAGCCCCTGCTGCTCTAGTACAAGCCGCAGGTGCCCACTCAAGGGAGCAGCCCCCACAGGCAGCTCCCGGACAGGCTGGGGCAGCTGAGGACCCTCTCCCGAGGTCTGCTGGGGAGTCAGCCTGGGGCTGCTCAGGGAGAGACTGCCCGCGTCTGTGTCCCTACGCCTGTGCCCAGCGGAACAGGGAGGTGCCCTGTGTAGGGGGTGCTGAGCCAGAGCTCAAGGCAGTAGAGAGGCTTTCCACCGGGCGCGGGGCTGGGGGCTAGCTCGAGTTCCACAGGGTGGCTCCTGGGACTAGCAGGAGCAGCTCAGAGCCCGCAGACTTCGCTCCCACTCTGGGCTGCAGCGGGGGCACTGATGTGAGACGTGAGAGTGTGGGGGGCGCCCTTAAAAGTTCCTGCCTCCGCAGCTTTCAGAGCCGGGTGGGCACCGGCTTCTG
>NW_011494910.1:1742842-1748697 GCF_000754665.1 Bison bison bison
CACGTGCCGCCGGCCGGGGCGGCACCGCCTCCTGCACCCTTGGCTGCCCGCGCGGATGGGGCAGCTCCGGTTCGCTCCCCGATTTCCGAGGCCGCGAGAGGCCTCCTCCCTCCAGCCCCGCCGGAGGCCGCGCCCCCGGATAACCGGGACGGGGCCCGGGGAAAGCGCCCCCCGCGCCCCGAGTCCGCCCGGAGGTGTGGAGGTTCCGCCGCCCCCAGGTGGTCAGCTTGGGCGGCACCACCTGAGCCCCCAGTCCCTGGACTCCTGCAAGAGGCTCCGCTGGAGTAGGCCTTTTGGGATGGCGAGGGGACTGGGGAGATGCATTTTGTGGGCGGCCGTGCCCGTGGGGACCTCAGTCACCAGCCGGCTTGGGAGAGCGCTCGCGGCGCCACCCAGGAAAGTGCCTGTTTCCCCACGTGGCCCCTTTCACCTCTTCGGGAACCTCCCAACCGCAAGGCCCCTGTCCTCATCGCTGCCCAGAATCCCGCTCTGCCCCGCAGAACTTCTGGGCTGATGAGTGTTCTGTTTCTGTCTTGTCCAGGGCTGTGGCTACCAGCCACATGTAATTGTCCAGCGACTGAAATGGGGCTAGCGTGACATTTAGTTTAATTTTATGTCTAATGTAAACAGCCGTATATGGCTGTCTTATAGAATAGGACTAGAAGATGTTGGGGATGGGGGGGTGTGCTACTTAAGGTCACGGAACCCAGGATGTTGGGAAAGGACCGTGACTCCAAGCCTTCCTGCAGCAAGGAAATACAGCTAAGCAGGCAAGAAGACTCAGAGAGTCATGCTCCTGGCTCTGCACAGGGATGTCACAGATGTGGGAATGCTGCCAGGGAGAGGTCCTGGGGTTCCAATACAATCCCAACAGGTGGTAATTCTCGAGGTATGAGGTTTGCTGGGGCCTGGGTGAGCCCCTCCGTGCCTCACTCCTTTCAGTCAAAAGAGGGGTGAGCAGCTGTCACGAAGAGGGACAGTGTCAGTGGCTTCATTCGGGCAGATACGGTCTCTTATTCCCCGAGCTACACGTCTCCCACAGACAGCCCAAGGCGTCGGAGTGGGAGCAGACCTCGACCTGAGCCCCAGGTCTTGTGATGTGGAAGATCTGTGTGCTTGTGCACCTGGGCCCGTACCGGGGTGGCGGAAGCTCGAACCTGTGGAGGTCACCTGTATGTGGGAAGATGGGAAGCGCCCAAGGTCTGAGTCCGATGGGCAGCCTTCTAGTTGTGGTTTTTCACATGTCACTGAGCAACCCTGGCCAAATGCTGTCACTCTCTGAGGCTCAGTTTATCCTCATGTACAAAGGGAGTATTAGGCAGACCTCTGTGGTTCTATGTTTTAGGTGTCAGTGCCTTCGATGGCATGTTACATGGCTGTGTGAGGAGGCACGGAGCCTGAGTTGGCGGCTAAGCTCCATGAGCCTGGGGTGTCTTTCTGTCTATGGTCTGCTACGGCGTTAGCTTTGGTTCCCCAGGGGCTGGCTCTCTGCAAACTTCCCGCCCAGGGCAGTGTGAGCAACTCCATCCGAACCCTGCCGACATTGCACGGGTGGCATCAGCCCTGCGTGCAGGAACCTGTGCTTGTGTGCTTGTGAGCTTCTCATTGTGTCACGTTCTGTCTGCACGAGATCACACACTGTTCTTCCCTGTTTCAAATCCTTGAGAACCCAGGTGCAGTGGGGTTGGGAACATGAAGTCTTTATTCTGTGGTCCTCAAAGAAGGGAAGAGCCAGTGCTGGGGGCAGGGCACACATCCGGGGGGAGTTCCACCCCGCTGAGTGAGGGCGCAGGCAGGGGTTGGGGGGTGGTCCCAGAGAGTGCTCTAGTTCCGGCCAGGGCAGGGCAGCAGAGGGCCTCAGCGGGCCAGGGCAAAGCCGATGCGATTGTTACGCCGATCAAACTCCGTGTAGAACTTGCGGATGAAGGTGGCACCCAGGACCCAGACTGGTCCAGTGGGTGGTGGGATGTCCATACCATGGAGGGCCAGTGTGCACAGATCATCATTATTGTAGGGATCCTGGCAGGAAGTAGAAGGGTTCCTCCACTGCCTGGCACATAACCACCTTGCCAGACTCCTCAGCAGCATCTGCCCACCTGTGCCCCATCTGCACTGGGCCTCCATCACATCTTGGCCCTTTCAGCCATCATGGGTCACACCCCTCCCAGAGGCAGGCACTAAGCCGGATGCTGCTAACAACGCATCGGGCACAGCGCTGCCTTCAGGAGCTCACAGTCTGGCAGAGCTTCTGGTCCTAGACAAACTATTAACACCTCTAAACATACTGAGTATAAAAAGCAGATAGCATTACTGGGGACATTTGATCAGAATGGAGATCAGGAGATGAGCACAGTGATTTCCAAATCTGGCTGCACGCTGCAATTACCTGGGGAGTTTGGTAAACATGGTTGCCCAGTTACCCCCAGAGGTATCAGTTGGTATGGGAATGTGGCTTGTTACTGGGATTTCTAAAAGCTCCCAGGTAACCCTAATGTGCAGCCAAGTTTGAGAACCGCTGGTCTAGCAGGTAATCTGTGCATAATGACATGTCTGTTTTTGAGGGCCCCTGCCCCCTCTTCCTCCCTGCCACCAAGGAGCAGACTGGAGCCTCACCTGTAACACATAGTCCGCACTGGTGAGTGTGTAGGCTTTGCCTCCAAGGTGGAAGGAGATGTCGGGGAGTGTGGGCATCTGGTTACAGTTCACGACATACTGGCAGCGGGTAGGGTCACAGGAGCCCCTTTGAGTGTGGGAGGTACCCCAGGAGACGCAACCCTGTGCTTGTGGCCTGGCCCCTCTGCCGGAGAGGGGTGGGCACAGCCCCCAGCTTCCCAAGCCCCCCCTCCCAGGGCCTGGGCCACATGTGGCAGAGTGTGAGAGGCAGGAGAGGAAGGCCAGAAACGGTCCCCTTCAGAACCAAAGCATCCTGGGGTGATCTGGGGGCCTGGGCCGGTTGGTGAGCCCTCCTCCCTGGTGCCCGCCCCCCAGCTCCTTACTTTATCTATGCTCAGCTCCTTGGCCCCCAAGGCTTCCATGAGCAGTCTCAGGGAGCTGGTGGGGCCCGAGATGTAAGATGCACCAGTATCCACTATGACCATGCAGCCCTCCTCACAGAGCAAGGTAGTCGACCTCACAGACACCCTGGGGAGGCCACAGCGTCAGACAGACAGCTGGACAGAAGGCTGAGGGGCACCACCAAGCTGCACAGCTTTCCTGAGTGCGGGCAGGTGATAAGAGGCCATGCTGGAGGTCCGGTGACGCGGAGAGGGATGCGTGACACGTGAGCTGGAAGAGGAGAATGCTGCCCACCCCAGCACATGGCTTAGTGACCCTCCGCTTCTTCTTGTTGCCCCCTCCCCCTGACCCATCATCTCCATGTCCCTTCCCCAGACCAAGCAAGCAGAGAGCAAGGGCTGCACTCGGAGAGAGGGCGGGACGGCAGCCCGGCCCCCTTGCAGGCCCACCCACAGCAGCAGCAGCACTTTCAGAGGGAAGAGGGTTGAAGGTCCTGACCCTTTCATTCTGATCTGCCAGGAGCCAGGCTTGCTGATGCTCACGTAGTGGAAATTCTCTTGGTAATACTGGGGGTCACTGCCTCCCAGCACGATCTCGCCCCCTAGCAAGTGGGAATTCCTAAAGGGAAGATTAGAGTAGCGTGGACACCCACGGCCTCCAGGACTCAGTAACCCCGGCCACCAGGGAGGCTGGGCCCAGGCTCAGGGTCGGCGGCAAGGCTGGGGCGCGACGTGGAGGCCGCTTCTCCACCTCTGCCCGTCCCCAAAGCTCAGTCTGGGGGTTCCAGGGTGGCCCAGCAGCAGCACCCAGTAAAGCCTCCCCAGAGAGGTCACAGAGGAGCAGACACAGGACAGGGCAGAATGCGTGCAAGACGCAGATTGCTCCCACCTCACTGGGGCCTGAGCAGTGGGGGACCTGGGATGGACCCCGGGTTGCTGCTGGGGTGGTGGGCAGGGGCGTGAGGAAGGCGGGGGTGGGTGGGGAGCTTGGGCATCAGTGGCGCCTGGCCCGCTGCATTGAGTTTGGGGCAGATGGCATGTGTGATTCTGGGCCAGGCGTTCTGGAGGGTCAGGGCCAAGTGAGGGCTTTCCATCTCCTTACTTGGAATCTCTGCAGAGAAAGAGACAGCAGAAAGGAAGCTTTTGTTTCAGATGAGCCCCACCAGCCCGTTGTTTGGCAAGGTGGTATTACACACTCTTTTTACCCTACAGGCAGTGGAATCACCAGGAGGTAAGTCACTGAAGCCACCCTGGCAGTGAGTGGGGGACTGGAGCCAGGACCTCTGGTGCCCCATCCGAAGCTGGTGCCCCTTGCTTTCCTCTCCTCCAGATGGCATGATGCCTCCCACAAGTGAGGGTCTACCTTAGGGATGGTTTCCTATGTGTGTGGATATGTGTGTGTGTGTGTGTGTATTTAAGAGAGAGAGATGGGGTTTTCCAGCACTCTTAGTAGGAGGCATGTGTGTGTGCACGTTGAAGCACGTAGGTCACACATGTTATTGGTGCGAGTGCATTAATTGCATCATTATAAATCCAGCACATGTGCACCTGGGCTAGACAAGTTCCCCTTACATCTCTCCCAACACTTCATGATCTCTCTGGACGTTTCCTCCTTCTCATCCCAGAGTAAAGGAAGAGGCAGGTCTCTCCTCAACAAGGCCTCTTTGCTGGGATTCCCCTCCATCCTGTGGCCTCTCGGCTCCTGCCCTCAATTGTCTCCTCTTTTCCCGCCTTCTCCGTTGCTCACCTTCTGCTGGCTGCTTTTCCCACCTGCCCGTCCTCGGGCACCCTCCAGCATTTACAAACACCTGCATGTCTCTCCCTGCTTCTCTGCGCAGCTGTGTCTGCGTCCGTCCCCAGGCAGACTTCTCAGGGTGGGCCTTTCCCTTCCTGACACCCGCACCTGCCTCTGCACTGCCTACGGAAGCCCTTGCCCGACTTCTGCAGCAGCTCCTCCCAAGACTGCCCTGCCCGCCAGTTGGTGGCCTTTTCTCAGCCACTCTCTTTCTCTCGCCAAACCAGACACTCCTTTCCGTTTATCTGTGCGATGTTTCTGGGCGCTGACCTTCCCCTCTGTCCTCATTGCTTCTGGCCTGCAGTTCTCACGCCTGACCCCCTGTCTCCAGCTCGTGCCCAGCAGCTCAGGGCAGATCACAGCTCTGCTCCACAGCTGGTGGCCGCTTCCCCAAGCCTGGCTGTGCTGCACGCAAGTTTGGCCTGGAGTTGAAAGCACAGGGTTTCAACCTCGTGTCCCCTGTTTTGCTCATCATATTGTAATGTTTCTTGTCTTCCCTGCTGGACTGTAAGCTCTGTGAGGGCTGGAACTCTGTCTTGTACACTGCGTTCATGGTTGTACCCCTAGAGCCTTGCACAGCGCTTGTCATGTCCGTGTCCAGTGTTTGGAGTTAGGGACTGAGCAGATAAGTGAAGGGACCAATGAATGAAGTCAGCAGTCCACATGAGAGGAGCCAGGCCCTCACAGGAGGTCCAGCGGTCATGGCAATGCCTCACTTCCCATCACCCCCACTCTGCTTTCTTCTCTTGCTCTAGAGCACTGCTGAACTAAACTGTAAGTAAAAGACTCGTCTGCCAAGATGGAAATGTGCTGTGCTTGTATAGTCCAGTGTGGGAACCGGTAGTCACTGCGGCCACTGAGTACTTGAAAGGTACAGTACGACTGAGGATTTGAGTGCCTGACTTTATTTCCTTTTCATTTAAGCGCTGGCTTCCATGTTGGATCGCATCCCTCTGGATATGGAGTGAACACCGCCTGATCCTGAACACAGCACAGTCCTGCTCGGACCGCCTCCTCTTGCCCCGGCCCCGCCCCGGCCCCGCCCC
>NW_011494910.1:1748797-1752190 GCF_000754665.1 Bison bison bison
AGCACCCGCTGGGCGAGGATGTGGTCAAAGACCGGCGTGACGCCGCCGACGGCCTGGGCGGGGAAGCCCATGCCCAGGACGCCGTCAAATTTGGCCAGCATGAAGGGCAGCAGGGGCAGCTCCGTGACCTCGCCAAAGGTCTGTGTGACTGTGATCCCACCCACCTGTGGAAGGACGAAGCACCAGGGGAGACCAAGCCCGCGGCCCATCCCCTGGCCAGAGTCCGGTCCCGGCTTCTGCATGAAGGGCCCCAGGGACACCCCGCGCCAGGGTGTGACCACTTCATCAACCCCACGTGCACAGCAGCCCTCCTAACACACGTCTGGGCTGGGGGTCCAGAGGGACTAGGCGGGGCAGAGGCAGAAGGCAGCACCACAGTCAGGCCTGCCCTTCACGCCCCCTTTCCCCTATTTCATGGGCTCACACTGATTTCCTCCCAGTTCCATGGGTACCCCTACCCTAACTCTGCCAGAGCAGGGAATGGAGAAGCCTAGAGATGGAGGCGGGTCAGACACAGACCAAGTGACAGTGTGAACCAGGACTGACCCTAATTCCAAACTCTGAATTCAGCTGTGAGCTTAGAACCTGTGCCTAACTCCAAAATGATCCTGACCATAAGGCTGATGGTACCCTTGACCCTGACCCTGACTCGGGATTTCAGTCTAGGGTCTGGTTAAGAGCTCAGTCAGAGCCGGATGACCCCAAGCAGGTTCCTCGATTGGAGACTGGGCTCAGGACAAACTCCACGAATGCCGTAGCTGCAGAGGCCCTCACAGATCACTCGGGTAGTGCCCAGAATTCAGCTCTGCTCTGCCCCAGGTGCTTGCAGCTCCAGGGAGCAGTCGCAGAGGAGGGTGCTCCTCCAAGGTGGGCTGGGCTGCACCATCCCCAACCGCGGGCGCTAGGGTGGCAGAGGAGGTCTGGGGACTAGGAGGGCAGATGACCTGAGACAGCCTCACTTACAGTCACCAGGTCCTGGCTCAGGAAACCTTTGACCTTCCCGGATCCATAGTGGATGGTGAACTCCGTCCCATTCTCCACATAGCTGGAGGATTCCAGGGAGTCGTAGAGGCTGTGAATCTCTGGCGGGAAGACAAAGGCTCAAGGCCGAGAAACACAGGGAAGGGGTTGGAGGCAGGTGCTGGGTGGGGCCCGTGTGTTGAGGCCTGAGTGCAAAGACGGGGCGGCCCTGAGTTGGGAGGCTTGAAAAATGTGGTTAATCAATCAAGGTCTGTATTTCTTGGGCCCCTGTAATGTGCTCATGTCTCTGAGAATTTTGTCTCAGATGAAGTGTCTTAAAGTAATTGCTGATCCTAGGATGGCGAGAGGACTCTGGTCCCCAGAAGCACTCAGTGGTTCCCTGAGGTTAAGGAGGACAGAGCCCATGCTCTGAATGGGTCTGAGAATTCAGTCCTTCTGGAGCCTGCTTTTTACTTGGTGGTCATGTCAGAACAATGGGAGACATTCTCTCCTCTCCTCTCAGGGGCAGGGGGCACAGAGGCAGACAGGAGGAAGCTCAGGGGGCATCAGGAGGTACTGAGCTGCGGCTGAGGCCTGACAGGGGAGCAGCGTGGGGAGGCACCCAGGCCCCTGGTCTCACCACAGGCCGTGTAGAGGGGGCTGCACTTGGTGGACGGCACCCAGAGGTTGGCGGAGCCTGTGTCAAAGACGACTTTGAAGGTCTGCGGTGGGGTGCCGATGCCGATCTCACCGTAGTATTGGGTCTGCAGGGCAAAGGAGAGAGGTGGCCTGAAGGGCTTGGGGAGCCTTGGGGTCTTGCCTGATACGCTCTTTGGAACTTGGGGTGAGATGAGGCAGACCACGTAGCCTCTCTGGGCTTCCATTTTCAGCAGGGATGGAGTCAGAGGCTTAGCAGTGTTTCATGACAGGAAGTGGGAGGCTCGGTAAGACCAAAGGGCAAATTAAACGTACTGCCAGTGAAGCAGGGAGGGGCCCCATGCCCCACAGAAACCCTGATGCTTCGCTAAGCCCCTGCCCCCGCAACACCCTTACTTGGGGGCCCAGGGCCTGGACCCTGCCTCTGGGCTCCTTCCGGTCCTCTGTGCCTCAGTCTTTCCAGCTGTGAAATGGGAATTTCGTGAGGTGCTCAGAAAGGGCAAAAATGCCTTAGACCCAAGAGAAGAAGGAGAGAGTGAAGCGGGCAAGGGACCGAGCAGGGCACTCACGTCCAGGTAGTTGGTGAGGACCACAGGGGAGGTGCGGTTGCCAAAGGAGAGAGTCTTGGTGAGCTGGCTCCACTCAGCACCCAGCCGGGCCATGTCCACACCTCGCTCCTTCAGGCTTTCCCGGACTGAGGGCATCTTCTTGAGGAAGATCCTAGCCCATGATGGAGTAAGAAAAAGTAGAAGAGCTCTGTCCCCTCCCACAGTAATGGTAGCGTTCTAGAAGCTTCTAATAAAACTACCCCAACCTTAGCCCAGGCACCTAGGGATCACTCTAGAGCTCTTAAGTCTCTGAAGGAGACTCCATGGTTACCTGTGCTGGTATTAAATGATCCTCAACTAACTTGCTCCTGTTGTTTGATTTTGCTCATCATTTTAAGATCATTCACTCCACAATCACAGGTTGGACACCTACTCTGTGCCTGCACCATGCTGGATGCTAGAGATGCAGAGATCATCACTGCCTTTCAGGGGCTCCAGCGGTGGGAAGATGCAGGAGGAAACAGCACTGACTTCCCCCTGACGAGGTGAAGGCTGGGCGCGCCGGCTCACAGCTGGGTGGGTGAGGCAGTGCCACGCGGGGCCTGCAGGGGGCAGCACACGCCCACGCGGCCCGGGCAGGGCCGCAGGAAGCCCCAGGCAGCACCCAGCCCGGGCCCTGGGGCTGACTGGGTGGGGTGGGGGGAGGCAGGCGTCTCCAGAGTGCCTGTGCAGCCCGCCCATGGGAAGAAGCGCCTTCCTGAGCCTAGGTCCCAGGCCCTCCGTTTCTTGTCCTGACGCTTTCCTGTCACCTTCGGGAGGCAGAGTTAAAGAGATCTGGGAAACTCAGGTCACCCTGAGCTGCCACCGTGCGGGCGCCCAGCGCTGTGCAGGCCACCCCCACCACGTGACCTCATTCCCATCCTGCAGGCTGGCTGTCCTCACTCTGGGGTGAGGGATGAGGCGACTCAGGAGTAGATGCAGCAGGGATTCGAGGTGCCCTGACTGGCCCATCTCCCACACGGGTCCCCGGACTCCGATGTGAAGGCTGTGTGCCACAGCCTGAGCCATTGTTGGGGGTCCCAGGCTTGCAGCCCAAAGTCTGGAGGGTCCCTGTTTCTTCTTATGTACTTGCACTAGCCTTTCCTTGTCAGGCCCCATGCATTTTGCCCACAAACGTGAATGCAACTTTCATGCTTGTTGGTGCTAATATTTTAACAGAAATGACCTG
>NW_011494910.1:1752290-1754976 GCF_000754665.1 Bison bison bison
GGTCTATTCTTGCACAAAGTATTTTCACGACTATGATCTATTGGATTCGCAGCCATCACCTGAGGTGAGTAACTTTACTATTCTCATTTTACAGATGGGAAAATGGAGGAACAGAGAAGGCTAGACCCAAGAGAGGGCTCCGTTCCCACTGTTTACTCTGGACCTCTCCTTTTACCCTCTCCTTTTAGAGAATCCCTTCCTTCTCCCCTTCCCCCGCCCCCCAACACCAGCACTTCCCAGCCCTCGAAGGCCAGCGTGCACCCCGCCTCCTGGAAGCCCTGTGCCCCCGTGCTGGCCTCCCCTTTGCCTGGGCGCCTGCCCTGTTTTCCCTGGGTGTCTGTACCCAGCACGGCACAGCCTCATGCCGTCTGTGATGAGGGTGTAGTGGTCGTGGGATGTGCTCGAATCCCCTCCTACCTGCCTGATTCTGAGCAACTCACCTGACCTCCTCTGGGTCTCTATAACCAGGGACTTAATGTAGTACCTACCACCGAGAGTAAGCACTTTGCAGATTGAGTTGCCCAGTGCTCAGTACACGTTGTAAAAGGCGTCTGTGTGTAAAAGCACCTTGAGAATGGGATCTGCCATTCAGGCGCCAAAGAGCCTTGCATAGGGACACTGAGGCTCATGTCAGTTAGCAAAACTCCTCTAAGTACATTTGGAAAGCCTGACTCCCTCTTCATCCTGGTCCAATTCATTCTTCTTCTCATGCTGAAGAGACGAGGGAGAATGTTTTTTTCCTTTCCCTCCCCTTATCCTGGGGGTGGGGGCCAACCTCAGGCACACGCTGCCACTGGGAAGCGCCTCTCCCTGGCTGGGGGCACACCATGCCCCCAGCCAAGCAGCTGCTCTCCCTGGAGCAGAGGAAAGAGGCTTTGGAAACACATGTCGCAGCGTGTGCCCAGGCTGACCTCCCTGAACCTCAGTGTCCCGAGCTTTAAAATGGGACTGTTGGGAGGATGATTTGAGCTGGGACACAGGAAACAATCCTATGAAGTCCTCAGCATTTTACAGGCCTAGCAACTCCCACTGTTATGAAAGCCTGCCCCTTAACTTCAGGTCTTCTGGTCCCATCTGCTTCCCCAGCGTGAAACCCTTTCTCTAGGAGGCCCTCTCCCACCTGCCTCTCCACTCCTGCAGCTTTGAAGAACTGCTTGTTCCCTCAGGGAAGAAAGTGAAACTGAAAGCCACTCAGTCGTGTCCGACTCTCTGCGAGCGCACGGACTATACAGTCCATGGAATTCTCCAGGCCTTTCCCTTCTCCAGGGGATCTTCCCAACCCAGGGATCGAATCTAGGTCTCTCACATTGCAGGCGGATTCTTTACCAGCTGAGCCGTCAGGGTTCCCTCAGGGCCTGTCGCCAAACATGGATGTAGGGTCTTTATCCTCCTCCTTTGGGCTGCCTTAAACCTTTCTTAATGTTCGTGATAATCCCCCTGGAGATGGTAACAGCTGGGTTTTTACAGCATGCCTGCACCAGGCTGAGGCATTTACAGGCAATATCTCATTCACTCTTCAAAGCAGCTCTGTAAAATAGGTTCGTCTCTGTAAAATATTATCCCTGTTTTAAAAATGGTAAACTGGAACTTCCCTGGTGGTCCGGTGGCCAAGACGCCATGCTCCCGGCGCCGGGGGCCTGTGTTCAATCCCCGGTCAGGGAACCAGACCCCACGAGCTGCAACTGAGTGTTCTCACGCCACAACTAAAAGATCCTGCCTGCTGCCGTGAAGATCCAAGCGGGCCGTGTAGCCAAATAAATGAATACTGAAAAATAACAGTGGCAAACTTGGACGTGGCCAGGTTCAGGGTCTTGCCCACGGTTCCGGAGTTAGTTGGCACTGCTGGTGCAACAGAATTTAAACCAGGACTATTCAGCTCTGGAAGCTTTGCATTTAACCACTACGTTGTCCTGCTTCCCTGGTAGAGTTAACAATACCACACCCTTCTTAGTAATTAGTCTGTGAGCTCCCGAGGGGCAGACAACATGTCTCAGTCATCTCCGAGTCCCCCCAAAGTGCCTAGCCTGGTGATCTGTGCAGGAACTGAAAACTCTGGGCTAGGATCAAAAAGGCCCAGCTAGTGCCTCTGCTGGCTGTGTGACATCGGGCAAGTCACCTGACCTCTCTGATTGGGGCGAAACTCTCCCTGCCCGGTTGCTTGTGAGGACGGGGTGACATCACTTGTTTGAACCACCCCCCCAACCTGTGTCAGGCAAGTGAGGATCCCTCCTCCCCCCACCCTTTCTCCCAGTTACCGTCTGAAGGCGTCAGTGTCTGCAGGGAGACTGAAGGTGCAGGAGCCCCAGAGCACCAGCAGGAGTCCCCAGAGAGGCATCTTGCTGCACTGGTCCACACTTCGCCTGGGTGCCCAGCTCGCTCTGGGGTCCCCTGAAGCACCCTCTCCTTTTATACACGCACACTCGGGATGGCTGCGATTCTGCTCTGCCCTGATTTATTACCGCGGGGCAGATGGCGGGGCAGCCGGTAATAAATCCCTCAATGGGGCTGAGCTAAGTGGGTGAAGGGTGACCAGGTTTCTGACGTGGAGCAGGGGGGCTGGAAGAAGGATGGCTGTGGGAAAGCAAGGCTGCGCCCAGTGACGCCAGTAGCCCTGTCTCGGCCTGGCCCTGTGACCCCTCAGGGAAGACCGAAGCCGATGAGAAACAGCACCACTAGGGAACCAGGA
>NW_011494910.1:1755076-1763951 GCF_000754665.1 Bison bison bison
GAACAAGCGCAGGACCCCAGTTTCCAGCCCCCAAGCCCGTCTCTTGCCTCTGTGTTAACCTTGGCTGTGCCCCTGGCTGGCGACTCCCAGGCTGCGTCTCAGTGTTACCATCTGGAACATGGGTGATCCCTCCAGCTCATTCCCTGACAGAGCCAGATCCAGGGAGTCCCGACGCGGCCTCCCCTCAGGTCTCTGTTAGCAGCGGCTGTTTATGGGAAAGTGCAGCACAGACCTCCTCTGGAAGTAAGGAGCTGGGGGCAGGGGACGTGATTCCATCTTAGATGACCTGTGCTGGTGGAAGGGAAGGGAAGCCCCAGGACTCGGGGAGGCTGCTCTCTGCCAAAGAATGAGGTGGAGCAGCTGGTCTTTCCACCCCTCTCCCTCTCTCTGCTTCTCCCTGAGTCCTCTCTGGGGCATGTCTGCCTCCTTCCCTTTCCCTTATGGCTTACCAGCAGTCTGGAGCCGCTCACCACACATCCACCTGGCCCCTGAATCCCAGGGTGGATGCTGTTTAGGCAGCCTAGGACCTCCTCTCCTGGCTCTTCCCTGCTCACTCTTTGGGGCCCACTTCCAGGATCTCTGTCTCCTCCAGGAAGCAGGCGTGGATTCAGCCTGGAACTGACCGTCTCTGCTGGGGCTCCCACGGTGCAGACGCGCGCCCTCTGTGAAAGCACAGGCCTCGGCTGTCCACTCTCGGAATCGTTTCGATGTGCGTGCCTCTGCCTCTCGCCCAGAGTGGCGCTCACCGCTCATCAAATGAGCGCCCAGTGAACCGTGACGGGCAGGGCCAGGGGCCTGGCTTAACTTGCTGCGTGACGTGGGGGCGTGCGCCCCTCTCTCGGCCGTAGTGCCCAAGCGGTGTGAGGAAGCCGACGCTGGGCGGCCCCAGGCTGCCCGCCCGTGTGGACGCTCTAGCAGCCAGGTCCCGTGTCTTCAGCATGCTGCTCTCTGCACCTGTGGGCGGAAAGAACTTAACCAGCGGAGTGAAACTCTGCTGCCACTGTGCGGACTACTTAATGCGTCGGGATCTCTGAAACTATAACAGCCTTGCCGAGGGATGAGAGAAGCCGGTGCTTCTTGGTACAAACTCTCACTGGAGAATTTTCAAGCGTTGTGGTTGGCACTGGGGGAAGCATTTGAGGGCCCGGGAGAACCTTTCAGTGGGAACTTCTGTCTTATCAGACTGACTAAATATTCATTAAACGTCCCTGTGGGTCTCAGTGCTCTTCCATTCATTAGCAAGTATCACTGAGCGTTTCTTACGTGTCAGGCACTTGTCCAGATGCGAGAGTTACAAAGATGACAGAACCACGCTTCTTTCTCCGCAGCCCTATGAGGGGCGACCGTCAGACCCCCTGCTCAGACAGGAGGCTGAGGCTTCAGAGGACTCAGGGAAGGGCAAGCCGAGCGGTGTGCCCGGGACTCCTGGCTCCTCTTTGGGGCTTCGTGCCCGCCCGAGCCCACGGGATGCAAAGGAGAGGGTGCCGGGCTGGGGCTGAGTCTGCCAGCCCTCAGAGCTCTCTGAGAGCTCTTCAGAGCCGGGGCCTTGCTGCAGTGTGGACGCTGGGCACAGTGGGGCCCTCGGCTGTGTCCTAGCTCCGACTCCAGACTCTTCCATGGCAAAGGTAAGGCCGGGGGTCCCCCCAGCCGGTCCAGCCCTCTGGGGCCCCAGACACTGTCCAGCCAGAAACACCCTTCCCGCCCACCTCCCTGTGTCCTGCCAGTGTGTGCAGCTTGCATGAGTGCTGGCCCTGTGCACCAGTGTAAATAGAAGAGGGAGTGACCTCCAGGAGAGACATACATTTGTCAGATTGCAGACCAGAGTCGCAGGCACCAGAGGGGAGGCAGGGAGCCAGCTTCTGAGGGGTTACGCGGCCCGGACACCATTGGCTCTAGCTTCTCCCAGGACCCCGGCAGAGCTGGGAGCGGCAGCTGTTTCTTGCTCTTTCTCACCAGCTCCTCTCAGCCTACCCACCCCGCCCTTGTGGGACCCGGATCCTGAGGCCAGACAGCAGGTAGCACATCCCAGCGAGACTGTGGCCCGGAGTCAGAACCAGCAGGAATCCAGGAAGCGAGACCTGGAGGTCCATGGAGGGCTGTGCAGAAGCTTGACTGGGAGCGAGAGGCCTCAGGGGTCACAGAGCCCTTGAAGGTTCTTCCACAGAAGCTGGAACCAGAGCTGTTTGTGCAGCCTCATCGTACAGAGCTGAGGTCTGTGATGGCAGGAGAAAGAATCCGGTTTCAGCTCCACTCTAAGGAGGAGCAGTCAGCATCGTCCAGTGACCACAAATGCCCTGCCTGGAGTCACCTCGGACCCTGGGACAATCGGTCCGGGGTTTTAGGATTCTGTGGTCCTGCCTGCCTGCCTGGTGGCCAGCCTGTTCCTCTCCCGTCTCTGGGGTCGTGTGGGGATGGTCTGGACGGTGGGTGGGTCTCCCTCTGAGCTGTGGCCCACCAGTGCCCCGTGCTGTGGGAGGGAAGGAGCGTGGGTATGTAGGGACCTTTCTCAGGTTATCGAGCGGCCCCATCAGCCTGGGTCCAGGGTTTCTCACAGAAGCCCCCGTGGAGTCCCAGGCGAGGCCCCAGGCTGCGTCACCTGGAGGTCGGGAAGCAGCCGGGGCAGAGGCAGGGGCTGGGCGGCACCTGCCCTCTCCCCTGGGGCAGGCCCGTGACGCCAGCGCCCTCCGGAAAAGCGTAAATCCCTCCAGCCTCTCTGCTCTCTCTTCAGATCCGCTGGGCATGCAGGGTGGGGGAAGGGACTTTCGCAGGGGGCTGGGGAACTGCAAATCTCTCAGGAGACAGTGGGACTCAGGGTTTCTCTACAAGTGGTCCCAAACCCCCTTTGCTCTAGGACAGTGATTCCAAGGAGATTCAGGATTGTGACCAAGGATGGAGGGGCCAGCAGGGGTGAAGGGTAGACGGGGAGAAGGCTGAGTGGCACAGAGAGCCTGGTTTTTGCTGCTTTGAAAGGTTCATGGATTTATTCCCACCAGCATTAGTTTAGTGGAAAGCTCTTGCCAAGGCTACATACAGTCCTGGGGAAGATGGAAAGAGGTCGAATTCACGAGGCTTGGAATTGGGGAGCTAAATATCTCTGGACTGGTCCTGCTTCTGTGCATAAAAAGCAAACGGGGAAGCAGGAACAGAGATAAAAATGGACACATCTTTTCTTTACCTGTCTTCCTCCCCACGTCACACTTAACCCTCTGTCCCCAGAGGGCCCAGCTGCCTCCTCGGAGGAATTTTTCAATCAGATGGGAGCACTGAGCTTGCAGAGATGAGCAGCTGGGGCCTTGAGAGGAGGGCCTTGAGACCCAGAGTGGAGTTAATAGCCAGCCAGGGCTGGCTTTGTGTGGGTGGACCCTCCGGAGGGGATGACTACTTGGAAGGCATCGCGGCTGGGACCAGGAGCACCTTGAAGCTGGGGGGTGGGGATGCAGAGAACCAAGTGTCCTTAGCTGGTTGTTCTGGGGACCTTGGAGGAACAGAAAACCAGCCACAGGGTTGGGGTGATCCCAACTCGAGGCCTGCTCAAGCGAAGGCCCAGGAAATTGAAGGCAGGTCACCCAGGCCTTAGGAGGTGCTGGGGCCCAAGGGAGATGATAGGCCTGGCAAGGAGGCTGAGGGCTTGGTGAAAGAGCCTGATCAAAGGAGAATTTCTGAAACGAGACCCACCAATGTAGTGGAACCAGACCCCATACCCTGAGGCATGGAAGCTGGAAGCGTAATAAACTGCTTCCCCAGATCGGGGTCTGCTCCATTATCAGAGAAAGCTTAAACTAGAAGAAGGTTCCTTTTCCAGAAGAGGGGTACCAGTGGAGCAGCTTGGTGGAGGGTGTGTGTGTGTGTGTGTGTGTGCGTGTGCATGTGTGTGTACACATGTGTGCGCGCGCATGCGTGTGTGTGCATGTGCGTGTGCTAGGCAGGGGTGATGACCCAGGGCAGTGGTTCTGACGGGAAGGTGCTCGGCTGTGTGTGCTCGTCTCACCAGGGAAGTGGAGGGAAGTGGTTGTACTCCAAGAACATTTCCTAGAAAATGGACCCCTTCCTCTCTTTCTTCTCTCTTTCCTTTCTTTATCAGAGAAATAAAGGCTCTAGTTTTAAAACCCAATGGAACCCAAAGGCTTTTAAGGGTAACCAGCACCTCCAGCCCTGCGTCCAGTCCCCATGACAAGTCCTGCTCTACCGAGGCAAAACCCTTCATCTCTCTTGGCTATTTTGCTATTGTTGGTTGTACATATCCCTAAAGGTTATGCTTAAACTGCCATTTCTAGATTTTTCAATTTTATTCATTATTACTTCTTTTGTGGCAATTAAAGATTTCTCTTATACTCTGTCCCTCTTGATTTGGCAAAATCAAAAGTCAGTACTTAAATTATTATAATTAAACTAACATTCACGTGTATTAAAATTACATTTCTTCGTGTAATTTTCTGCTTTCCATTAAGTTCGTCATCACCCCCCTCCTTTCCCACTCCTTGTTTTTCTGTGCCCAGCTGCTCCAGACCACCCTGCGCCTGGTGGGATGCCCAGCTAATGCACCAGTGGGATTTTCTCCTGGGGGCTCGGTGCTCCTGAGTTTGCAGCACATCATTGTCTGGGGGATCTCTTTGCTGCTCCCCTCTGCGGCTTCCTGTGTCCAGGCTCTGGGGCTTCTTCTTTCTCAGTTGACACGTGTTTAAGTGGAAGATGTATTCCAAAGTTTGCAGAGAAAAAGTACAGGATAAGTAAACACTTCCAGTACTGGCATGTCTAAAAATGTTTCCATTACTCCTTACTCTTCAAAGTGTGAGTAGAATTCTAGGCTGAAGCTTATTTCCCCTCTGAAGTTGGAAGTTGTTTTCCAGTATCTTTTGATTTTAACAAGTATGGTACTCTGACTCCAGACTCTTCTATGGTTTGATCTTTAGGGTGTCTCACCACCTTCCCTACTCCTGGCATGGATATTTTCCCATTTGTGTGCTGAGCACTCAGTGGATGCCCTCAACCTGGAAATTCATGTCCTTCCCTTCTGGAAAATCATCCTGCATTAATTCTTTGGTCATTTTTTCCTTTCCATTTCCTCCTTTCTGACTTCTGGAACTCACATTATTAGGATATTACAGCTTCTGTTTGATTCCTAAATTTCTTACATTTTTATCTCCTGATTTCTTTTTGTTCTACCTTCTATGAGATTTTTTTAACTTGATGTTCCAACTTTTATGTCTTAAAAAATTATCTCCTTTAATTTTAACTTCGAAGGACCTTTCTGATTCTTTTATTATTCCATTTTATTGTATTCACTATTTGTTTTGTAGGTACAAAATTTTCTCTTATGCCCTCTGAGGATATTAATTACAGACTAATTTTTCCAAAATCATTGCAGATGGTGATCGCAGCTATGAAATTAAAAGACGGTTACTCCTTGGAAGGAAAGTTATGACCAACCTAGATAGCATATTACAAAGCAGAAACATTACATTGTTAACAAAGGTCTATCTAGTCAAGGCTATGGTTTTTCCAGTAGTCATGTATGGATGTGAGAGTTGGACTATAACGAAAGCTGAGCACCGAAGAATTGATGCTTTTGAACTGTGGTGTTGGAGAAGACTCTTGAGAGTCCCTTGGACTGCAAGGAAATCCAACCAGTCAATCCTAAAGGAAATCAGTCCTGAATATTCATTAGAAGGACTTATGTTGAAGCTGAAACTCCAATACTTTGGCCACCTGATGAGAAGAGCTGACTCATTTGAAAAGACCCTGATGCTGGGAAAGATTGAGGGCAGGAGGAGAAGGGGATGACAGAGGATGAGATGGTTGGATGGCATCACTGACTCAATGGACATGGGTTTGGGTGGACTCCAGGAGTTGGTGATGGACAGGGAGGCCTGGCGTGCTGCGGTTCATGGGGTCGCAAAGAGTTGGACACGACTGAGCAACTGAACTGAACTGAATATTTTCACTATGTCTCTGGTTTCTCCGTGTTTGTTTGTTTTGGTCTTCTCTTCCAAATAGAGGTTTTATTCAAGCTCCTGGGACAACTTGGTTCTCCATTCATTAACACAGACAGGTAGAAGGGTCTAGAAACTTGGTGTGCAGGGGCAAGGTTCACAGCTGGTGTACCCCACTCTGCTGCTGCTGCTGCTGCTGCTAAGTCGCTTCAGTCGTGTCTGACTCTGTGCGACCCCATGGACTGCAGCCCACCAGGCTCCTCTGTCCATGGGATTTTCCAGGCAAGAGTACTGGAGTGGGGTGCCATTGCCTTCTCTGGTACCCCACTCTAGATGAGGGCTTTCAGCAGACTTTTCCCTGGAGCACTGTTACAGATGAATGTTTGTGTCCCTCCCAAATCATATGTTGAAATCTTAACTCTCAGTGTGATGATATTAGGAGGTGGGACCTTCATGGGTGATTAGGTCATAAGGGTGGGGCCCCCATGAAAGGGATTAGTGCCCTTATATAAAAGACCTCAGAGAGCTCCCTGCTCCTTTCTGCCATGTGAGGACACAACAGAAGCACAGTCATCTGTGAACGGGAAAGTGGGCCCTCACCAGGTAAAATCAGGGTCCCTTGATTGTGGACTTCCCAGCCTCCAGAACTGTGAAAAATCAATTTCTGTTGTTTATTAGCCACTGAATTTGTGGTAGGTAGTTAAAACAGCCCAAGTGAACTAAGGCATGTACCCTTCAATGTCAGAATCTTTTGGTGTTTCCTTTGGGGCGTTCTCTATCCCGTTGCTGACTACATTCTAAGAAGAGGTTGCAAAAGGTCTGGGGACTTACCCAGCAAGACTTTCACACAGTCCACTCTCTTTTTCCCTCTTTTCAGGCACTCTCTTTATCCCCATCCTCACTGTGCTTGTGACCCCCTGACTAGAGTCTCTACTGAATCCTTGAGAGAAAGCCTCTAGCTTCTTCCTGATGGGGAAGCAGGAAGCATGGCTGTGTTGGCTGGATAGAGGGGACTCAGGAAGTCTGGCTACTCACATAGAGATTTCCAGCCAGTCCCCCGTTTTCAGTCTAGAATTTGTCCCAAGTACCTCCAGGTACCAAGAGTTGGCTCTGGGAGTCAATCAGTTATGGCCCTTTGGTAGTCCCCTTTTGCTGGCTTTGAGGTTGTAACTTCCTTCATTCTGCCAAGTCCTCCATCTAATTTCCATCTCCAATATTTGGCTGTCATTTCTCACCTGCTGTGGTTTCCTATCCCTTCTCTCTGTCCTTGGGAGTTTATTCCTTTCTTGTTCCTTTGCTATCTTTTAAGGGGTTTAAGGAGTGAACAGGCATGAATGAGTCAAAAGTGGTACCGTGAAACATTTTGTGAAGGTAATATGTTGACAAGATAGTTGTTAGACTATATTGTGACCAGCAATCTCACTCCTGGGCATACAGCCTGAGAAAACCACAATTCTAAAAGACACGTGTACCCCAGTGTTCATCACAGCACTATTTTTGATAGCCAGGACTTGGAAGCAACCTAGATGTCCATCAACAGATGAATGGATAAAGAAGTTGTACTACCTGTATACTCTGGAATATTACTCAGCCCTAAAAAGGAAAGAATTTGAGCCAGTTCTAGTGAGGTGGATGAACCTAGAGCCTCTAATACAGAGTGAAGAAGTCAGAAAGAGAAAAACAAATGTCGTGTATTAACGCATATGTATGGAATCTAGAAAAATTGTACTGATGAAGCTATTTTGGGGGCAGGAATAGAGACACAGACATAGAGAACAGACCTTGGACCTGGGGTGGGGAAGGAGAGGGTGAGACGAATGAAGGAGTAGCATTAACACATATGCATACCACATGTAAGAGAGATAGCCAGCAGGAATTTGCTGTCGGATGCAGGCAGCTCAACCCAGTGCTCTGTGACAACCTAGAGGGGTGGGATGGGGTGGGAGGTGGGACGGAGGGTCAAGAGGGAGGGGACATATGTATGTATACCTGTGGCAGAAACCAACACAACATTGTAAAGCAATTATCCTTCCATTGAAAATAAATAAAAAATTTTTAAAGGCTATATTGGACAGATAATAAATAAAATATAGGCAAGCAAAGTCCAAAAAGAGGATGAAATTGGCTGCTCTTTGCTGTAATCTGGCTCTCTCCTGATGACCAAAATCGGCCCTGCTGGCCTCCAGGCCCCCTGCTCTGAGCCTGTTGGGCTCTGATGTCTAAAATGGAAGGAGGCACCCAAGGTGAGCAAGGGCACACTAGCTCCCCTGGGACTTGACACCTTCGCCTCCCTATGACCAAGTCTGGACCTGGGGAAGCTGCTTCCAGAGAAAGAAGGAGACAGACAGGGACCAAATCAGTTGCCTGATCCCTAATAGGAGGTTTGAGGGGAGGAGGCTTGCTCTGGGGATTGGTGAGCTCACCTGTGTTGTTATTAAAGAAGTCAGAGAGGGATCAGGATACAGTTACATTGACTGCCAGAGACCTGCTACCCAAGACAAATAATTCAGGAAGATGGCTGGCTCTGCCACACAGCAGAGCAGAGAAAGGAAAGGTTGTAGTGTGTAGGAAGATGATGATACTTGGAATTGGAAGGTCAGAGTCTCACTCTGGCTCTCGCACTCGCCAGCTATGTGACCTTGGGCACATCACTTAACCTTTCTGAGAATACTGCCCACTTCATACAGTTGTTGTGAGGTTAAAATGGAGTAGCCCTGCACTTGGCACAGTGTAGTTTCTTAAAAAACTTGCTCGTTAATATATTAAGAGTGATACTAGAGGCAGAAATCCCCCTGGATCCCTCCCACTCCCACCCCTCATACGCTTCAGGCCATGAGACCAAAGCCCTCCTAGTGCAACAGACTTACCAAAAGGGGAGGAACATGGAAAGAGGTCCTCCCACTTCCCCTTCCCCAGGGAAAGATGCCCAGGCCTCCTGGGTTCTA
>NW_011494910.1:1764051-1766305 GCF_000754665.1 Bison bison bison
TGGGTTCTAGCCCCTTGGGGACTGTCCAGAGTTTTCAGGAAGGAGTGCATTTGAGAGCCCCTAGGCAGCCCTACCTCCAAGTCTTCGGGCCCTGTTGCCCTAGCTCTCTGAGCCAGAGGTCTCGGGAGTCCCTGGAGCACCTCACTGCCTGCAATGTGCTCTGGACATTCCCTTCAATCTGTTCAGAGTCAGGCTGGGACCCTCATGAAACCAAAGACCCCCTTCGTCCCGTGGAGACCCCCATCCCTACACAGTACATGGGGCCAAGAACTGCAGGGCCTGGGGTCCTTGGAGAGAAGACAGGATTGGCAGACCCAGTTCTCCTCCTGCTGCCCACTGAAGCAGCTAGAGCAGAGATCCTGGAGAGCATCTGGGCTGCAGAGGGAGCTAACAAGGCCTGAAATGCAGTTAGAGGGGCCACACCACAGATAGTCACACAAACACACGTGTGCTTCTCACATTTACCCCTCTCTTACACATACCTTCTCACACACAGACCTGCTTCTTATACCAGAGAACACGTTTCACACTTTCAGCCCTCAAGTCACACACACACACACACACACACACAAGCACACACACCTGTCTCCTATCTGCTTAAACTTAAGGTCATGAGGAGAGTTAGAGGGGATCACAGGAGATTTTGTAAAAGTAGGCTGGCTAAGAGCAAATTTTGGAGACTCGTTAACTTCTTCCTACCCATAGACTTCATCAGAGAAAGGACTAGTCCAGGAATAGGAGAAAAACTCACCTAACAGAGTAGGTGTTGAGTTTATGATTCCTTTCCTAGAAGTACAGAGACACACTCGAGGCTCTTTGGAGGATGATATATCAGCAGCATCACCCTGTCACACCACGCTAGGACCCGAGGTCACAGCAGTTTCAAAAACATGAGAGATCCTTGAGGACGGTTTCGGGGTAAGATGAGGTGGGGCAGGTTGCCCTGTTTCCATGGCAGCCTATCTCACTGCCATAGCAACAAGATTCTGCCTCTAATCCGCGGTGCTCGGGTTTCTGCCTCTAATCCACGGAGCTCGGGTTTCTGTAACTGGTGTTTCATGGAATGGTGGTGAACCCCACAATCCTTCTCGGAAAGAGCATTTCCATTCTAGACCAAGCAGGGTAGTGGTAGCCTGAGGCTGTCAAATAGGGCTGGGTTTTTCTGTGCGCAGAAGCCTCGATTTCCTGGAGTTTCCTAACTACTCTCTCCTTCCTACAGCAATTTAAACTCCCCAGCCATTGGGGACCCCCAGGAATGTCTGCACAAGGCAGATTGACCCTTTCTGATGTCCACCACAGCTTACTCTAATGTCATGCCATGTCAGAGAAGTGTGACAGTGCGATGGGGAAGCCAGGCTCTGCAGTCAGGAGCCTGAAATGGCTTGCTACTCATTGACTGTGTGCCTCGAGTGTTATTCTTCTTTTCAAACCTTAGGGTATTCACTGTGGAAAATGGGGTCAATACATGCTAAGCCCCCTGGGTGCCTCCAAGGATGTAGAGAAATGATGCACGTAAAATCCACCCAGGGTTTCCAGGGGGTGTGGTGGATCCACCCAGGGTTTCCAGGGGTTGCAGTGGTGGATGCATGGCCCAGTCCCTGCTGACACTCCTTGCAAATGGAGTGGGGCTTTAGGGTCTTGTGGCCAAGCACCCCAGTGGAGGTCTGACTGTGGAACTAGGGTGATATTTATACCTCAGTGAATGGGGCGGTGATCAGTATAGTCTCTCAGATCAGGCTGTTCGACTGGCTGAAAACTTCCCTGGGAAAAGGGGCGGTGCTTAAGCCAGCTGCCTTCCCCCTCCTCAAAGTGTGGGCGCGGGGCTCACGGCCCTCTGTAAAATGCTTGCTACCCAGCTGCAGTGACATAAGTCTAGGAACTGAGAGAACGTCTTCAGAAAATTTTATAGTAATTTGATGTTGCTGTAATACCACCCAAGCAGCATCCAACTGGGGTTTCTTTTTGGTTGTTTTTTAAAGTCTTAGATTCTGTGTGTGTGTGCGTGTGTATGTGTGTGTAATAGTACTGATCTGCCCCATTGGGGGAAAAACAAGCTGGTCCTTCACCACCTCTAGTTTGAAAAGCACTGACCTCGATAAAATGATAAAGCCACCTTAAAACCAGCTAAAGATGCAGTTGAGAGACAGGGTAACAATCTCACCCGCGCCACCTGCAAAAATGAGCCCCAGGTCACACGCAGGTGAGTCGGCAGCATTCCCTTTATTGCTTCGGGACACAAATTGCAGGTCGACAG
>NW_011494910.1:1766551-1773383 GCF_000754665.1 Bison bison bison
CCCCCGAGGCCGAGGCCCGGCCACCTCGGGCTTCCCCGCCGCGCACCGCGGGCTCTGCTCCCAGGGCGCCCGGAGCGTCGCGGGTCCAAGCTGCGAGCCTAGGACAGAGCCACAGGGAGATGCTGAGTGAGGCGGGGGCCCGGAGAAAGGCTTTGGACCACCTCCTCACATCCCCATCTTCGGCTTCCCTTTTGTCGCTTGACCCCTAGGAAGCTCAGCGCTCCACGCTGGGCACCAGCAGCATCTTAGCTTGGGTGGCTAGTCCATTTGCTTCTCTCTCCTTCAACATAGCTATGATTTCAGATATTTCACAGGATTTTCTTGAGTGTCTTTTACATTGAATTCTTCTTCTTTTTTTTTTTTTTAAGGAAGCAAGCAGGATAGAGCTTGGAAATAATCAGCTTCGCTTCTCTTCGCGGCTGGCTGGCCCTGTACCCCTGCTTTTCATCAGGCTCCTACTAGACCGAGCTCCTCGGGGTGGTTGGGGCCATGTCCACTCATCTGAGTCTTTCAGAGTGCCTTGCTCATAGCAGGGCCTCAAAAAGCCTTGTTAAATATATAAAAACTAATGAAAGGCTTGCAGTCATACAAATGAAGAAAGCGAAGCAAAGACCACTGTGCTCCCACACCCTCAGCAAATGTGACCCCTAATAAGCTATATCAGGGCTTCAGCAAAGAAGGGGAACTGGGTCACCTCAACCAGCTCACCTCCCCTACTCCACGTGTAATCTCTCCCCTTCACACTGAGGGCTAATGAGGCTAACTTGGAAGGCACTTCACATGCAAGGCTCATTAAGTTCATTAAATTGTTAGCAATAAGATAGTGCAGCTAGCTCTCAGGAGACAATGGCCCCAGCCAGTTGTGGCCAGGGATAGGTGGAAATGCTGTCTGGGGTGTGAGTGGGTGTGTGTTGGGTGGAGGAGGATAGTTGACTCTGAGCCCTGCTCT
The DNA here is from genome assembly GCF_000754665.1 of Bison bison bison. Classification (NCBI taxonomy): domain Eukaryota; kingdom Metazoa; phylum Chordata; class Mammalia; order Artiodactyla; family Bovidae; genus Bison; species Bison bison. The sequence continues at coordinate 1,767,501 of NW_011494910.1, forward strand.
TCAGTGCCCCGGCACTCTCTGGAGGAGAGGAGCGTGGGTGAGTCTGGCCCAGGGTGAGTGATACTCTTCCAAGGAGGGCCCTGGGCCTGGCTGAGATGGGAGGGACGAGGACCTCTTGTCCAGCTACAGCCATCATCCCAGCAGGTGGATCATTACTTAGGCATCACTGTTTTTAGCATCACCTAAAAGGTTTTGCCAAAAAGAGCCAAGAGCTCAGTGTCCCCAGGGTGGTGATGACATTATTCTCCGGGGGATCCTCCCTTACCCAGAAAGAGCACCCGGTCCCAGGAGAGAAGATGTTCTTGGCAAGGGACGCCCGCGTCCACGATCTCTTTGCATTGGAACATCTTTTTTTTTAATTTATTTATTTTAGTTTTGGCAGCACAGGGTCTTCTGCACATGGGCTTTCTCTAGTTACAGCGAGCAGGGGCTACTCTCTAGTCGTGGTAGGTGGGCTACTCTTGGCAGTGGCTTCTCTTGTGGAGTCTCAAGTGTGCACACATCTCAAGTGTGCGGGCTTCGGTAGCTGTGGTTCTTGGGCACTAAAGCACAGGCTCAGTAGTTGTGGTGCTTGGACTTGGTTGCTCCTTCCCAAACCAGGAATCAAACCCACGTCTCCTGCATTGGCAGGCAGATTCTTGACCACTGAGCCACCAGGGAAGCCCCCTTTGGGATATCTATGGGCACAAGGACATCTTGTGTAGAAAGAATGGTGCACGTTCCATCGCTGGAGAGGAACACAGGTCCCAAGAGGCCAGGCTGACCACCAAGCAGCGTTAAACCTTGATTCCTGACTTGGGGGTGACCACTAGCTCACGCCCTGTAGAGGGCCCTCTTGGGGGGAGCTCAGCACCTGCTGGGTTTCTGCAGCCTTGGATTGAGTGACTTTGGGAAGGTTTCTTTACCTCTTTGGGCCTCAGTTTCTCCAGCTCTTCAATCCCACAATGAACTCATAAGATTGAGAGGTATTAAGGATCTATCCTTTTGTGTAGGTTTTTTTTTTTTTTTCAGATTCCCCATAAAGGAACTGAGGTCACTGATAAGATAGACTTGCATAGTAAATGCCTGCCCAGCAGATCTGCACAGAGGAGCGGTTGGCATCGAGCAGAGAAGCCCGTGAAGGAGCTCGGGGGTTACCAAGCACCTGCACTTGGGTGAGCCTCCTGACGTCTGTAATGGCAGAAATCCGTCTCTTGCTCGCAAGGCTAGTGGAGCCCCGTGTGTGTTGCATGTGTCACCTTAGGTTTCCACTGTGCAGCTTTACATTCATAGCAGCAGATTAGCCATCTCTGAAAAATGTGGCAACTCTCATTTTGCATCAATTCACTGCTCCCTCCCAACCTTCTTCCCAGACAACTCATACCTGTGGTTCTAGGATTCTCCATGGGCGCCACCTTTTCCAGTGTCTCCCTGAAGGCGGTGGCACAAAGGAGAAGCATCAGCTGCCAGGAAAGCAGCACGTTCATCCTGGTGAGAAGATGCAGGTCTTGGAAGTGCCCTGAGTCCAAGACAGAGAGAGGGAGGAGGAACGGGGTTAGGCTCGCTGCCTGGGCTAGGCCCTGGGGCAGAGCCCCGCGTGCAGCAGGCACCTGGAAGGGAGGAGACAACCCTGCCCGTGGAGGGACAAGCCTGAACCAACACAGCATGGAAATAGGACTGAGAGCCCTCGCGCCATATAGTTCAAGCTAAACTCATGCTAAGGTGAAGATCATCAGGGAGGGCCTCCTGCCAGGCAAGGCCAGTAAAGTTAGGAAGGAAAGAAGGGAGGGAGGAGCCATACTTGTGGAAGGGGCAGGACTGCTCAGGTTGGAAAATGGCCAGGGTTCTGAACTTCGGGTTTGCTTGAGAGGAATGTTGGAAAAACGAGGAGTGAGATGCAGTGTAACGATGAGCAGGGAGGGGTTAAGTGAGGTGGGCAAAGAGCTGCACTGAGTGCAGGATGCTGAGGCCCCGGCCATTTCCCTGGCCTGGGAGCAGGGGCCTCTTGCCTGCACGCTAGGCTTTGCTGGAATCACAGCTCTCCGTGCTCCACTCTCCCAGCTGGAGCGTGCCTTTCTAAATCTGGCCCAGCCCCTCTTGCTGTAACAGGAACTTCTTTTTTTTCCTTTTTCAAGAAAAAAGGGAGAGGTAATCATCTTGCTTGCTCTCATAACCCTTCATAGCCTTGAAAACCATCATTAAATTGTCTTATTGCCTATAATTCAGGAAAGAGAAAAAGGCTTTCCCTGATGGATCAGGTCGATTGTCTCCACATTCTGTTCTCTGCGGGCCCTGAGAGGGTATGGATTTAATTGACTGTGTGATCTTGGCAGTTGAGGGGGGAGCTGTAGCCTCTGACCCCCTTTTCACCCTCTTCCCTTCTCATCCTCCACTGCCCCCCTCTGGCTCTTCCAGCTCCCAAGGCTGATTTCTCTTTGGAAAAGTCATCAGGCACTTTGAGACTGCCCAGCAAACACAATGAAAGACAGATGGGTGGAGAACAGGCAGCACTGCAGGCTGAGCGGAACGGGTGTGGGTGCCGGATCTAAGGCCGGACCTCCCTGTGCGGTCCGGGGGAAGTGGGTGGGGGAGCTGTTTGTACCCATCGGCTGCCAGTGGCAGCTCAGCCCATCCATCCCTCTGTTCTTGCTCCTGCGCCCCAGTCCCCTCCTGCTCCCTCCGAGATGCAAGTATGGGGTAGGATAAGAATGGTATCAGAAGGACTCAAATGTGGCTGCAGCTCCTCCCTCCCTCCTGTGAGATTAGAACAGGTCCACCCCCAATATCTGGATCTTATTGTTACCTGTGAAAAATAAGAGCATTGGATCAGACTGGCCACTAACTGTCCCCTCAGATGGTCACTTTCCTTGTAGACTTTGACTCTGTGGTACCCTGAAACCCAGATCATGGCTTTCTGCACCAGCCTTAAGGCCTGGGGCAGGGTGTGGAGTGGAGACAGGTTCAATCCACTAGAGAGAAGAGTGTAAAACTGTTTCTATTGTGGCTTTAGACCATGGATGCACAGGGTCCAGGTCAGTTCAGAAATCATTCCTGGTAACAACAACAGGTATTGCACACCTTCCCCGGGCCTTCTCCTGAGATCTAGCGCAAGAAATTGAGTCATAAGCAGACCGTCTCAAGGTAACATGGCCAGTGATTGACCGGAGGCTTGTGAGCACGTGGGTGGGGTTGGGGAGACCCTGAGCCCCTTTTCACCCCCTTGCCTTCTTATCCTCCACTGCCCTCCTCCGGCTCTTCCAGCTCCCAAGTCTGATGTCTCTTTGGAAAAGTCATCAGGCACTTTGAGATTGTCCATCAAACAATGGAAGACAGACTGGTGGGGAGCAGGCAGCACTGCAGGCCGCCCGGGGTGCTTTAGAGCCCACCGGAGCCTGACCTGGAGGGTCCAGGCAGGTTTTCTGCAGGGGTGGCGCCTGAGCTGAGTTTCTGAGCACAAGTCAGCCAGGTGAATAAAGATTCATCGACGGCAGTCCCAGCAAGGAAGCCGATGCCAGGAGTAGAGGGAAGTGCCGCCCTCCAGCCTGCCGGGGGGGTGGGTGTTGGCTGGGGAGAGAGTGAGCGATGAGGCTGGGAAAGGGGCCACCAGAGGCTTCATCTCGGAGCAGTGTGAGTCAGACTGGAGTGTGTGTAGATGAGCTTTCGGATGGAGAATTCAGGCTGCTCTTCAGAAGCAGGGTGGTACATGAGGGAGGGGGCAGTGGCCAAGCTGTGTGGTTAGAAGGTGGTGTTCCTCCTTCACGCTCCTCTCACTTGTATTGCTTCCTCCCCATCCCAGCAGAGGTAGTGCTTGCCATGGGCGCCGTGTGAGAACTGTGCTTTTTCCCTCCTACCTGTCCTGCGCACAGGGGCTTTTAACATGTGGTGGAACTGAACTGTTTGGAAAAGAACCATCAGCTTCCAAGGGCCACAGTGGCGATTTTGTGGTCCCGCTGTCCCAGGGGTTTTGAACCTAGAGAGTAACGGAAACTCCAGGCTTGCTTGGAAAGCTTTTGGAGTGGGGTGGCTCCCTTCTGGGGTGACCCCGTCTCCTAGTGCCGGGGCTGGCAGGGCACTCACGAGCTCTTTGTTTATGTCTGTGTTTGCCATCTGCGCAACGGGGAACTGCCCAGAGGAGCCCCCCGTGTTCCCCAGGCCCCTCCAGACGCCTCTGTGACCCCTTATCCCAGCCACGGGGAGCTCATTCACTGCAGTCACTCCCCAGAAAGTAACCCCCAAGGTCCTGGTTTCAAAAAGTGCAAGTCAGTGTATTTACCCCGACATCCCAGTCATCAGGGAAGATCAGCACCCCTTTGGCCTGCCTGGACACATGCCTGCTCCCACCTCGTGAGCCTCCCTGGGTCCGGCCAGACCCCTCCCCTGGTGTGGAGGCTGCAGGCCACCTACCTTGCCTTGGCTGTGTCCTGAGGGGTCTCCAAAGGATGACACCACTTGGGCGGGGGGGCACCTGGAGGCAGGCGAGCTGGGCTCCTGGGCTCACTCTCACCGATGCCCTGATCCTGTCCCTTATAAAGCCCGGGGTGACGTCTGCAGGCACAGACCCACCTCTGCCCGCCCCCAGCCCCTCGGAGAGTGCAGCCCTCCTGCTCCCTGCTGCTGGCTCCTGCCTCCTGGTGCCCGTGGCTAAAATCAGCCTTTTGCTCCCTCTCCAGGAGTCTTCCAGGGCTGGCTTTCTGATTCCTAATAGTTCTTTGCAGCCTCCTCACCCCAGGCCCACTCACAGATCCACTCTGCCCCCAAACAACGTGGAAAGGGACTGTTTGAGGATGGGGGAGGCTCGGCACGCTTGTCCCCCGTGACCCCCCAGCCCTGGCAGCTCAGCTGGGGTCTCTGACCAGACAGCAGCTTCTGGGTTGGGGGCTGGGGTCTAGGACTTGGTAGGGGGATTGTCTCTTTTTTCTTCTCTGCTCCCTTCTTTCCCCAAGCAATTCCTGAGCTCAGCTCAGGGTTTGGAGAGGAACGTGCGGTGGTCAGATGGGCAAGACAGGCATGAGAGCAGCCAGCTAGGAAGGCAGCGCAAAAAGGCAGAAGGCGGGTGTCCCGGGGAGTGCTGAGGGAATGGAGGAGAGCTCTCCAGGTGAGGGTGTGTGACCTGCGGCTCCTGCAGCACCTCGGCCACATCCTGTGGAGCCACAGCCTCGCCATTCTGAAATCGCCGTGAACCTCTCTTCAAAGTGGGGAGGTCTGCTTTCCTTGCATCTTCAGCACCCGTTCCCTGGTACTGCACAGACGCAGGGGCCCTCACAGAAACGTATTAAATGTGCTCATTGCAGGGGATTCCTGACTCCTGGGCCTGCGAGAGTGCGCTTTACCCTTAGATGAGGGGCTTCCCAAGACAGACTGGGGCTCTTAGAAGGTAGGGGCACAGCCCTCTACCCCAGCACAGAAGCTGCCTGGAGAGTGCGCTGTGCAGACATCCACCTAATCAGTAGCTGGGAAGCACTTCCCACCATCCTGGGGATTAATACTCATCCCTTGTTTAACAGCTGCTGCTAACAGGGGCTTGCAAACATCTTATCTCCCTCATTAGGGCTGGTAAACACCAGGGTTTAATGATGGGCCGTGAGGGCTGGCCTGCCCCTCCTTGGGCGGAATGATGACTTGCGCCCACCCTGGGTCAGAGAGTGGGCTTAGTGGGCTAGAGACACTGAGTCTCGGGCACGTTCACAGCTTAGGGGTTTAATCTCTGCTTTTCCTCTCGTGGGCCCTGGGTCTCTGTTCCCAGCAGTCCTGACGGCTTCCTGCATTGGCTTGGGGATCGAGGTCAGTCCCTCGGCTCCGTCCGTCCTTCTGGACCTGGAGAGGTCCGGATGCGTCAGGGGAATGAGTCAGTGCGGGGTGGGCGCCTGCGAGATGTCTCCCATTTCCTTTCCAGCCCCCTCGCCC
>NW_011494910.1:1773483-1774898 GCF_000754665.1 Bison bison bison
TCAAGGAGTGCATCTCTGCTGTTCAGACCATTGAACTGGTGCCTTGAAGCCTCTGGAACAGCTGTGGGAGGCAAGAATCATTACTCCAGACAAAGAGCGGGGAGCAGACTCAATATCCAGGTCATTATGAAGCCAGCCTTGAGAGCTGGAGTGCCAGGTGCAGGTATGGAGGGGGCTGCGGGGTGTGCCGGGGGCGGGCGTGTCGAGGGGCGGCCGAGGGCCTCCCTGGGCTTCTAGAGGGCTGTGTTCTCTTCACTCCAGGTGCTTCAGAGAGGGGAGGGGCGGGGCCGGGGACCACCCCCTGCCCCAAGAAAAGGATAGAGGCCCAGTTCTCCAGGAATCTGGCACTTTCTGCTGGGTCACTGAGACCCCTTAAGGCTCCGTTTCTTTGGCTCCAACAGGGAGCTGTTGACCGACACCATTCCCAACACCCACACCTTTGGCACAACTGCTCACAGAACCCTCATCCGCTCTTGTCGGAGAAAAGGGGCTGAGACGGGCCAGCTGGGGAGGGGTTTTGAGGGGAGATGGGAAAGGATCCTCTGCAGCTTCACCAAGTCCGTGTGCTTCCCCCTCCCCAAGGACCACCACCAAGCCATTCACATGATTCACTTACCGAACTCAGGAAGGGGATGTTGGAGGCGCTGCCCAGGAAGCCAAAGGCAACAGGGAAAAAGCCCCTAGGAGCAGAGAGGCGGAGGGGGGATCAGGGATGAGCCGGAGGGGAGGCTGAGGTCCTGCTACAGGCTCCAGCTTTGGCTCCTGGGAGAGCAGGCCCTTGGACCCTGGGTAGGCATGGCTCTGCACCCCTGCTTTTCAAGAGGCAGTATGGTGGGGTAGTTATGAATGAAGGCCTTGGGGTCAGACTCCTGGGGTCCCATCTGGACTCCACCTCTCACTGGCCCTTGGGCAAATTCCTTAACACCTCTGAATCTGTTTTCAGTTGTAAAATGGGGTTAATAGTAATAGCATCCACATCTCCACAAAGAACTGCTTGGGAAATGTTTATTTTTGTTAGTCGTCTCTCCCTAGACTGGCTGTGAACCAGCAGCCATAGGTTTCCAAGCCCCGGGCACGGATCACCGTTGGGGGCTGTGCTCAGACTGTTCTCCCCACACCCCTCCCCTGGCAAGAATGGTGACCCTCCAAAGGGCTTGGGGGCACAGAGGCTGGTGTGGGGAGGGAATAGAGATCTGAATTCTGGCTGAGCTACTTCCTTTCCTTGGACCTCGGTTCCCTGAGGTCCACTTGCATTTCTGAGGTTTCTGGTAGCTGTGATTTTCTTCCCCCTTCAATGCTGCTGCAAGCTGTCTTTGTCAAGGTTTACTTTTGGCTAGAACTACTGAGTCTGCAGAGGCCCCACTCGCACTTTTGATCCACACTTGGATCAAGTTCAGATCCTCTGCATGCTCCTT
>NW_011494910.1:1775150-1775684 GCF_000754665.1 Bison bison bison
TGCGGGCAGGTCGTGGGCCTACTCCCAGGTGCTGGGCACAGTGATGGGCACACAGCAGGCACTCCATGTTTGCTGGTGGGTGTGCCTGTTCCTCCAGCTCGCAGTGTCCACCAGGGGCCCACCCCTGTTCCCAGCCCTTCTGAGTCTCCACCTCTTTCGGGATAAAGTCCGGCTTCTGCACGCACTGCCAGTCACGCTGCCCACACCCGCTGGAGCCTGAGCTCAGCTGCTCAGAGGCCCTGGGGTGCCCATCGCGAGGCCCGGGACCTGTTCTCACCTGAAGAGGCTAAAGAAGCCATAGGTTTCCAGGCACATGCCCAAGAGAGGCCAGCGCAGCAGGACGATGACCACGCCCCCCAGGAAGAAGCTGGTGCCCTTGAATTTGTGCCTCTGGAAGAAGAAGGAGAACGTCCTCCTCAGGCCGATGATGAGAGAGAGGCCAGTCAGGAACAGCAGCTGTGAGGAGGGAGAGCAGTCAGGCGGGTGAGAGTGGGCACGCTGGCTCCGTGCCCCCGAGTCCGTGGCCAGGCACGG
>NW_011494910.1:1775784-1779164 GCF_000754665.1 Bison bison bison
AGGCACGGAGCCGCACCAGATGGGGGGCAGAGGGATTGGGAGGGTGAGAGCAGGCACGCTGGCTGTGGGACCCCCGCCCCCCGCAGAGTCCATGGCCAGGCCCAGAGTCGCACCAGATTGGGGGGCAGGACCTGCTCCTTCTTCAGAGGCCGATGTATCAGTGAGGGCGAGCCAGCGGGAGCCCCGAGTTACTGGAGCTGGTGATGGGCAGAAGGACCCAGAGGCAGGGGACCCGAGGCCTTTGGAGGCCTCTCGCTTGTCACCCAGCTCAGCCTGGTTTCTTGGATCCCAAGCACTTCCTCACGTATGATATTTCTCGTCACACCTCCCAAGTAACGCGGAAAAGACTCCATTTCACAGAGGCTGAAGCCAGGCCTGAGTAGGTTGGGCAGCCACACCCGAGTCCCAGGGAGCTGGCGAGCCCCGGCCCTCCACCCCGCGGCCTGTCGCCACCTCAGCCAGGCTCCTCCCTAGCCCTGCGAGCGCCTCGGGCTCCTGTCAGACTGAGGTCTCAGCCCTCTTCCAGCATGTTCCGTGCTTTCCCGTCTTCTCCATACCTCTGCTCTAGCAGATCCACCCACCTGGAAGTGCTTTATCCTCCCCACACTCTTTCTTCTCTAAATTCTTTCTCGTCCTTCTCTCACTGTGCGTACTCTTTCCCCCAAGCACCTCTTTCTATATTAGGTATATTTATCTTACAGTGACTTTACCACTGCCCCTGCCTTCCTCCCCAGCCATGAGGCTGATGTCACATTCCCCTCCCTGGGTGGTGGGATTCTGAAGGGAGGGCCAGTGTCGGATTCATCTGAATTCCCGCCCCCCACCCCCAGCCCAGGGCCTCACCCGGAGCTTAGCATGAGAATCCAGGTCCTCAGGTCCTCTGTGCCCGGGAGGCCTTATTGTCCATCCCCAGCCACCAGCCCTTGCCTGCCCAACGCAGGTGGCACACGATGCCTGGCTGGACCCAATCTGAGTAAACTTGGGGCCGACCCTCCCGGCAGTGGAGACCTCACGCAGGTTTACAGGGCTGGAAGACTCACATTTCCGAAGGCCAGCAGCACCGAATCAAAGTACAGGAGCATTCCAAAAAGGATGAAGAAGATGCCGAAGCCAGTGGTGCCCACACCAATCTCTGCAATGGGCAAGGAAGTTGTGGTGGGATGGGTTTGGGGAGCAAGCTGGGATGCTGCAGCTGCCCCCGTCGTCCCTGGACAGGTGCCCTCCGGGGGTGGGAGGCAGGGTGGCTCTGCTGTCACCCGGAACCTTGGCTTCCATGCTCTCAGAGAAGGATGGGAAGGAAGGGGCAGGTGGGCACAAGCCTCCGTTTAGCGCCTGGAAAGTGCTGCTGGGCCCTGCCCACACCCTGCCCTCACCACAGGAAGCCGGTGCTGCCCTCGCTGCTTCTATTTGCAGTTCCCTCTTGTCTTCAAGATCTTCTGACTTCTTCTCTGCCAGATCATTATCAGGGTTTTGACTCCGGCTGAACACAACCCGTTGCCTGCTCTGTCCCTGTTTTCTTGTAGTTGGGAGCCACTTGATGCCAGCTCACACCCGGGTGAAAGAGTAGCACCAAAGACTCATCGCCACAGCCCCAGAGGACCTCAGACCTGCTCAGCTGGCCTGGCCTATTGCTCAGGAGGCTTGTCCTCCTGATGATTCTCACAGCCTCTCCTTTCTTTTCTAAACTGCTCTGGTCACCGACTTTCCAGTGATGACCCTTCACACTTGATAGGGAAACAGAAGTCATCGACCAGATCATCACCTGGAAGTCTGTACCGCAGCCAGCAAAGTGACTGCCCCATACTATTTCCCACAGAAGTTACACCATTCTACGTTCCTAGTAGTGATGTGCAAGGGATTCCAACTTCTCCACATCCTCACCAACACTTGTTACTTTCTGGTTTTTGCTCTGTTTTGTTTCTGATAGCATTCGTCCTAAAGGGTGTGAAGTGGTATCTCACTGAGGCTGTGGTTTGCATTTCCTTGATGATTACTAATGTTGAGAATCTTTCATGCGCTTGTTGGTCATTTGTGTATCTGTTTTGGAGAAGTGTCTATTTAAGGCCTTTGCTCATTTTTAAAACAGGTTGTTTGGATTTTTTATTGTTCAGTTATAGGAGTACTTTGTATATTTTGGATAGTAACCCCTTATCGGATATATGATAAATATTTTTCCTATTCCTATATTTCCTATCCTATTCAAATATTTTCTCCTATTCTGTAGGTTGCCTTTTCACTCTCTCGTGTCTTTTGATGCACAGGAGTCTTAAATTTTTATATAGTCCAATGTTTTTATTTTCTCTGTACTTGCCTGAGCTTTTGGTATCACACCCAAGAAATAATTGCCAAATCGAGCATTGTGAAGCCTTTCTCTTCTGTTTTCTTCTAAGAACTGTTTTAGATCTTACTTAGAGCTAAAATGAACTTTAATTTTTATATGTGGTGTAAGGTAAGGCTCCAGCTTCATTCTTTTGCCTGTGAATATCCAGTTTCCCCAACATCATTTGTTGAAAAGACTGTCCCTTCTCCACTGAGTGGTCTTGGTGCCCTTGTTGAAAACCATGTGCCCAGGTATGCCAGGGCTTGTTTCTGGGCTCTCTTTTACATTCCATCCTTCTCTCTGTTTGTCTTCCTGCCAGTCTCACTGCTTTGATTACTGTAGCTTTGTAATAAGTTTCGAAATCAAGAAGTTTGAAACCTCCAACTTCGTTCTTCTTTTTCAAGATTGCTTTGGCTATTCAAGATTCCTTGAGATTCATATGTATTTAAGAATGAATTTTTCTATTTCTGCAAAAAATGTCATTGGGATTTTGATAGATTATTGCAATAAATCTGTAGACTGCTCTGGATAGTATTGACAGCTTAACAACAACATTGTCTGCCAATCCACAAATATGGGTCTTTCTACATATTCAGTTCAGTTCAGTTCAGTTCAGTTCATTCGCTCAGTCGTGTCTGACTCTTTGCGACCCCATGAACTGCAGCACGCCAGTCCCCCTGTCCATCACCAACTCCCGGAGTTTACTCAGACTCACGTCCATCGAGTCAGTGATGCCATCCAGCCATCTTATCCTCTGTTGTCCTTCTCCCCCTGCCCCCGATCCCTCCCAGCATCAGAGTCTTTTCCAATGAGTCAACTCTTCGCATGAGGTGGCCAAAGTACTGGAGTTTCAGCTTTAGCATCATTCCTTCCAAAGAAATCCCAGGGCTGATCTCCTTCAGAATGGACTGGTTGGATCTCCTTGCAGTCCAAGGGACTCTCAAGAGTCTTCTCCAACACCACAGTTCAAAAGCATCAATTCTTCAGCGCTCAACCTTCTTCACAGTCCAACTCTCACATCCATACATGACCACAGGAAAAACCATAGCCTTGACTAGAC
>NW_011494910.1:1779971-1780152 GCF_000754665.1 Bison bison bison
GGGGTAGTTTGAGCATTCTTTGGCATTGCCTTTCTTTGGGATTGGAATGAAAACTGACCTTTTCCAGTCCTGTGGCTACTGCTGAGTTTTCCAAATTTGCTGGAATATTCTACATATTAGCATCTTTTAAAATTTCTTTTAGCAACATTTTTTAGTTTTCAGGGTACAAGACTTTTGCCTC
>NW_011494910.1:1780252-1809289 GCF_000754665.1 Bison bison bison
TGCCTCTTTAGTTAAGTTTATTCCTAAGGATTTTATTCTTTTTGATGCTATGGTAAAGGGAATCATGTTGCTTCCTTTTAAAAAAATTACTGATGAGGTACAACTTAAAGTTTACATTTTATTGTTTATATTGTTTTGCAACTCACTTTATTTACTTAATATAGCTAAAATGCCTTATTTTCTTTTTGTTGAATATGAAAATCATTTGTTACGATGAATAGAGAAAGAGCTAGAGTGTCTTTTTCAACTACAACATGTATAGCTTTATTAAAAATAGCTTAATTTTTAAAAAGAAAACACATAGGTAAATTTTAAAAATAAAATTTTTACTGGACTTGTTAACTAACATCTCAGAACTGATCCTCAGCATCTCTGTGAAATTGGTATTATTGCCATGTTTCTATGTGTGTGTGCTCAGTCAGTCAGTCATGTCCAACTCTGTGACCCCATGGACTGTAGCTCACCAGACTCCTCTGTACATGGGGTTTTCCAGGCAAGAACACCGTAGTGGGTTGCCATTTCTACTCCAGGGGATCTTCCCAACCCAGGGATTGAACCTGCTATGTCTCCATAGAGCGTTGTAAAAAGTTGCTAAAAGTTTGGTTGTTAAGAGCAGAACTAAGAAAACAAAATAAAAACAGAATTATGAGGACAAGGCTTACTGGCTTCATTATATTTACAACTGAAAGAGAATGAAACACAATTGTCTTTCAGGTAATTAATCTTTCCTAATCTGTGCCCGTGGCTCAGTGGGTAAAGAATCTGCTTGAAATGCAGGAGACACAGGTTCGATCTCTGGGTTGGGAAGATCCCCTGGAGAAGGAAGTAACAACCCACTCCAGTATTCTTGCCTGGAGATCCCATGGACAGAGGAGCCTGGCGGGCTACAGTCCATGGGGTCGAAAAAGAGTTGGACACGACTTGGTGACTAAACAAAAACAACAACTTGTTATCATACAGATCTTAGGAGGAGGAAATTAACACCAGTTCCAGTATAGAAATAAGGCTAAAGGCTTTCCTTAAAAGAATCATTAAAAATACAGAAATGAGATTTGTACTGAAACCTCAGTCAACTCATATTCAAAAAAAAAAAAAAAAAGCCAGCCTAATTAGTTCTCCCTTTTGGCAGAGTTGGATTTGTTAGGAACCAGCACAGCATCATTTCTCTCAACATATTGCCCCGCCACCAGAATCCATCTGCAACGAAGAGCAATTCCTCCTGTTTCTGACAAACCTCTGTAATCTATTCAAGCTTCCTATTTCTACCTTCTAGAATGCCTGCCCATATTAAATCTCTTAGAGCCCAAGACACTGGGCAAAATACAACCTCCTTGGTCGTTATGAAGTTTGTGTTCTTTCCATTGCATGATTTTTCTACCCTCAGGGACAATAAGGGCTTCCCCAGTGGCTCAGCAGTAAAGAATCAGCCTGCAATGCAGGAGACACAGGAGAGTGGGTTTGATCCCTGGATCAGAAAGATCCCCTGGAGGAGGGCATGGCAACCCACTCCAATATTCTTGCCAGGAAAACCCCATGGAGAGAGGGGCCTGGCAGGCTACAGTCCATGGGTTTGCAAAGAGTTGGACATGACTGAAGCAACTGAGCATGCATGCATGAAGAGACAATCAACTGAGGACCAAGAAGTATTTCTACCTTGTTGTGATTATTTTACATGGGCCAGGATATTGTGGAGGAAGACCACAATCTGAATGACAAAAATATCTTAAGTTTTTATGACCGCTATAAAAACCTCTTATTAGAGGTCAGGAGATTAACACTGATACATGACTACCATCCAGCACTCAGCCCCATTCATGTTTCATCAGTTGTCCCTGTAATACCATTCCCAGCAAAAAGGTCCAGTTCAGGGTCACACATGGCATGTGCTTGCCTTGTCTCTTCAGACTGTTATGTCTAGAACAGTTCTGCAGTCTCTCCTTGACAGGACCTTGACACTTGGAAGATCTGAGCTGGTCATCCAGTAGCACTCCCTCTATTTGGGTTTGTCTGATGTCTCCGCATGTCTGTATTTGGGTTATGCAGAAATATCAGCAAGAGGTGATGCCGTGTTCTCCTCCTGCCACTGTCGGTGACGCACGATTCCCGTTTGACCGCTACTGAGGGCGTTTCTTGAAGTCGGAGTCTGCAGGACCCTCCACATAAAGTGACTCTCCAGCTCCCACCACGACCCTGCCAGATGCCCCCCTCCTCCTGGCCAGCTGAACCCCACCCAGCGTGAACCCTCCAACCCGGGGAGCGCTCTGACGCCCGCCCTGGGCACTGCCCCGCTTCTGCAGTACGGCTTTAGGACGGAATTGTTGAAGAAGGAGGGAAAGGGGAAGAGAAAGAGCCTGTTTCTCTTTACAGAATTAACAGCGCTGACGAATGGTAGTCATTGTTAACACTGGTGAGCGCATGGTGCCAGGCAGTCTAAGCCCTTCGTGCGTATTAACTCATCTCGTCTTCATAACTGCCTATGCGGTAGGTATGCGTGCCCCCCATTTCACAGACAGAACTGAAACGTGAATGGTGTTAACCTGGGCCCCGGGGTGCACAGCCAGCAGCAGCAGAACCAGGGTGTGAACCCAGCAGACCAACTCTAGAGAAGTGACTTGAACGCCCTGTCCAGCCCACTCCTGCCCCCACCGCCTCTGCAGGAACTGCTCTGGCCAGGGTCTCCCGACATCCAAAGTGCAAAGGATAGGGGTCGGGCCTCCTCTGTCAGCAGCTGGCCACCCCCTTCTTGCAGCATCCTCTAGTGGGCTCCGAGACACCATATTCTCGATTTCTTCCTGCTATTCTGGCCGCTCCTCCCAGGCTTCTTTGCCAGCTCCCCTTTCTCTCTCTCCCTCCCGGGGTCTGAACTACTCAGGGCTTCAGCTCCAGCTCATTTCTCTTCTCATTCTAGTTGCACATGGACTCCCACTTCTTTAAGTATCTCCTGTGTGCTGACAATGTCGATATTTCTCTCTCTAGCTCTTGGCTTCTTTGAGCTTCCAAACTCCTATCCAGCTGCCTACTTGGCATATCTGCATGTTTTTCTCTCTTCAGGACATCTTGAACTCAACAGGTCCAAACTGAGCTATTGGTTTCCTTCCTTAAAGCTGCACTTGGCTCAGTTTTCCCCAAATGAATAAAATGTCGTCACCATCCACCCCGCAGCTCAAGGCAGAAGCCCAGTGGCCTCACAGCTCCGCCACCCCCTCCCCATTCGATCCACAGGTGAGTGTTATCGCTCCTTCCTCCCAAGTGTATCTTGAAAGCTGTCCGTTCCTCTCCACGCTTACGACTTAATTCTAAACCACCATTTCCTCTTTCCTGCACTCTGCGACATTCCCCAGTTAGTCTCCTGCTGCGTTCCTGCCCCCGTGATCCCTTCTCCATACAGTCGTCAGGGGTCTTGGAAAACATGCAGTCCACTCGTATTAGTGCAGCGGGCAGTCCGTCATGGCTTCCCGTGGGCTTAGAAGGAAAGAGTCCTCCCAGCTGTGCCTCGGCTCCCGGGCCCATCACGGGGCCTCGGCTTGCTTTTCCGACTGCATCTCCTGGAGCAGGGCAGGCAAGAGTATGATCCTCGCCCGCCACACTCCGAGCACATCCTTGTTTCCAGGACGGGCCTTCCTACCTCAGGGCCTCTGTACACAGGGCTGCTTCCCACTTGTTATCTGGCTGACACACACTCCGCCTTCGGGTCTCAACGTAAATGTCAGTTTCTCAGGGAAGTTTGGTCTTCTCTCCATTCCTGACTTAATTTGGTTGCCTCATTTTTCTCTCTCGCAGGACTGACTTAGCACATTCTTCTTAGAACTTAGCACATTCTTCTTAGAACTTTGCACATTTTGGTTTAATAAAATGTAGGCTTGTCCCTGGGCTCAGGCCTCAGCCCTCTTTATTTTTCCTCCAGGTCAGTGTTTCGCAACTTGGTGGGTTGGGGGAGGGCTGATAGATGGTGGTTGGCAATTCTGTTCGCAAGAAGGAAATGGCAACCCACTCCAGTGTTCTTGCCTGGAGAATCCCAGGGACGGGGGAGCCTGGTGGGCTGCCGTCTATGGGGTCACACAGAGTCCAACACGACTGAAGTGACTTAGCTGCAGTAGCAGCAGCAGACAGGCTGATGGTCACAGTCGGTGGTGAGAGTGTGCTACTGCCATCTAGTGGGGAGAGGCTAGGGATGCTGCTAAAATCCTATCATAGGAAGTTCATTTCAGTTCAGTTCAGTCCTCAGTCCGACTTCTTGCGACCCAAAGAATCGAAGCACGCCAGGCCTCCCTGTCCATCACCAACTCCTGGAGTTCACTCAAACTCATGTCCATCGAGTCGGTGATGCCATCCAGCCATCTCATCCTCTGTCGTCCCCTTCTCCTCCTGCCCCCGATCCCTCCCAGCATCAGAGTCTTTTCCAATGAGTCAACTCTTTGCATGAGGTGGCCAAAGTACTGGAGTTTCAGCTTTAGCATCATTCCCTCCAAAGAACACCCAGGACTGATCTCTTTTAGGACGGAGTGGTTGGATCTCCTTGCAGTCCAAGGGACTCTCAAGAGTCTTCTCCAACACCACAGTTCAAAAGCATCAATTCTTTGGCGCTCAGCCTTCTTCACAGTCCAGCTCTCACATCCATACATGACCACAGGAAAAACCATAGCCTTGACTAGACGGACCTTTGTTGGCAAAGTAATGTCTCTGCTTTTGAATATGCTATCTAGGTTGGTCATAACTTTCCTTCCAAGGAGTAAATGTCTTTCAATTTCGTGGCTGCAGTCACCATCTGCAATGATTTTGGACCCCCCTAAAACAAAGAACTGAAAGTCACGCCTGACTCTTTGTGACCCCACGGACTAATCCATGGAGTTCTCCAGGCAAGAATGCTGGAGTGGGTAGCCTTTCCCTTCTCCAGGGTATCTTCCTAACCCAGGAATTGAACCCAGGTCTCCCGCATTGCAGGCGGGTTCTTAACCAGCTGAACCACAAGGGGAGCCCACAAGGGAAGAATACTCAAGTGGGTAGCCTATCTCTTCTCCAGTGGAACTTCCCAACCCAGGAATTGAAATGGGGTCTCCTGCCTTGCAAAGAACTACCCTGCCCGCAAATGTCAGTAGTGGGGAGGCTGAGAAAGTGTGCGCCAGACAACCTCCTGGTTTAAATACTATCCGTATGCTGGCAATTCCCAG
The DNA here is from genome assembly GCF_000754665.1 of Bison bison bison. Taxonomy (NCBI): domain Eukaryota; kingdom Metazoa; phylum Chordata; class Mammalia; order Artiodactyla; family Bovidae; genus Bison; species Bison bison. The sequence continues at coordinate 1,785,421 of NW_011494910.1, forward strand.
ATTTCTCTCCCTTCCAGACTCATATACCTGACTACCTACTTGACCACAAACTCAGCATGTTTAAAACCCAACTCCTGCTTTCCTTCTCAACCCTTCTAATTGCTCAGGCTGTAAATATTGGAGGCACTCCAGAGTTCTTTCTCTCACACCCCACATCCAATCCACAGCAAGCCCTTTGGGCAGTTTGCTCAGCGCACGCCTAGCACTATTTCCCACCACTTTGATGCTACCACCCTGGTCTCCCCACCATCTATCAGCTCAGAGCGTCTCCCCGTCACCGTCTCCTGCCTCTTACCCGGCCTCTCTGTTGCTGTCTACTCTCAGGCCAGTACTCAGAGGGATCTTTTAAAAACGTAAGCAGATCTACCACTCCTCTGCACAAACTCTTCTAACGGCTTCCTGTCTTCTGCAGATGAAGCTGGAATCCTCACGCAGCCTGGCTGCTGGGTGGCCTCCTGACCAGCCTCCTGCCGCTCTCCCGTCCTCGCTGAGCTTCACCCACTCTAGCCGCCTTGTGTTCCTACCCAATGCCTCCGGGCTCTGGCCCTGGTGTTCCCCTCTCCCAAGAAGATCTCTCCCTCCATACAGCTACGTGGCTTTGCCCCCTCAATTCCCATGCACTTTCCCTGGGGAGTTTAGTGACCACTCTATACAAAGCAGTAACCCCTCCTACTCGTCACTCGCACGCCTCTTTACCCTGTTTTATTTTTGTCCAGAGGGTGTATCACCACCTGACATACTACATACTGACCTCTTCATCGGCTAGTTACCTGTTTCCTCATCCTGGAGTAAAAGCAGAGAATATATGTTTCATGCATTGGTGCATACGCTGTGCCCAACACAGTGCTTGGCACATAGAGGAGACAGTGAATGAATGGATACTGTCTCCAGTTCACAGATGAGACACTGGCTTTAAGTAACTCACCCAAGCGAAACTCACAGAGCCACAGTTCTCATCACTTTTCCCGGCCCTGGGGACTACCTCCCTGCCCTCTCTCGGCAAGAAATGGGAAAGACACTTAGGAGTGAAGACAGGGTGATTTAGGGAGAGGATTTGAGTTTAGTTTCTGATAAGAAGGTGCCAGGGCTACAGGAGACTTTAAGAGTTTGTGGGGGAAAAAGTCTGAATAAGAGGCCTTCTAGGTTCACCCTTGCAGTACCCCCAGTTTCAGAATCCTGAATGGGGATGGGATCAAAGTGGTGAGCCTGCCAGTTCCTCTGGGCAGCAGCCTCTGGCCTCCTGGGAGCCCTGAGCAGCCCCCACCCCGGACGGCAGGGATCCCAGCTGGCCTCAGCCCTGGGGCCTGGAGGAGGCCAACGGGGCAGCCCCCAGCCACTGGCTCCGGAGGTCACCTTGCAGGTTCCCCAGGGCCAGCCAGGCTGGGAGGGGCCGCACCTCCCCGAGCCCCAGCCCAGCCCCCTCAGAAGCATGGGCCCAGCCCCCAGCACTCACTCTGCCATTCGGTAATGGAGATCATGTCGAGGGCTGCCTGAGGGACGCTCCAGGAGGAAGCTGGCCAGGGGCAAGTAGCCCTGGGGACCGAACCTGGACATGCTCAAGGGAAGCTGACCCTTGGTAAGTTGTGAAATGAGCCTCTGGCAAATCATTAACACAGACACACACCTACATGCACACAGACACACACACTCACCCACATACCTCACATACAGGGCTGCTTAAAGTCACAGTTTCTCCCGGAGGGCATTGCTCCCTCCCTCTGGGAAGTCCACACCCATCTGACTCCTGTAATTCCTCCCAACCCATCCACTGAGGCTGAGTTCTGCAGTTTCCATCTCTCTGGCAAATCTTGGACTGTTTAGGGAAGAACTGTTTAGGGAAGTACCTGGCTTCCTTACATGGTTTGGTAGATGGTGTGGGAAGAGTTGGGATCTGTTTCTTTTTGGGAAAGTACTATTAATAAATTCATTTGTTGATTAAATTCATTAATAAATGCAGTGTGAACTCAGAAGTGAAGTCAAAAGCAGTATTACCGTAATACCTCCAGCCAGTGTTAAGGGATGCATAATGCAAATTCAAGTTGGAACCGACCAAAAAAGATAGCCCACAACCAAAGGCAAAGGAGAAGCCGCAACACGATGGTAGGAGGGGTGCAATCGCGTTTAAGATCAAACCTCATGCCCCCCAGAGATGCTTGGAGGGCACAAACAAAACCTTGCGTGCACCAGGACCGAGGGAGAGGAGCAGTGACCCCCACAAGAGACGGGCCAGACCTGCCGTGGTGTCTGAAGGTCTCCTGCAGGGGCCTGCTGCAGGGACAGGGGCTCCGGCAGCAGCAGTCCTGGGAGGTGCGGCCTGTGGCCCAGGTCCTCTTGGAGGAGTCACCATGAGCCCCACTGTCGGGCCGCCAGGCGGGCGACTCACAAACTGGAGGACAATCATACCAAAGAAGTTCTCACTGCTCTAAAGGTTCCAGGCCCCACCAGACTACCCAAGTAAAGGAACTCAGTATCCCCGGGGAATCTGCCTTTGAAGAGCAGCGAGATTTGATTGCAGAACTTCCATAGGGCTGGTGAAACAGAGACTCTTGGCGGGCATGAACAAAATCTTGTGCACACCAGGACCCGGGAGAAGGGAGCAATGACCCCACAAGAGACTGAGCCAGACTTGCCTGTGTGTGTGGGAGTCTCTGGTGGGGTGTGGGTCGACAGCACAGGGTCAGGGCACTGGCCACAGCAGTCCTGGGAGGCTCAGGGTGCTGGTGTAAGTCCTTTTGAAGGAGGTCGCCATTACAGCCATTACCCCTACCAGTTTGGCCTCAGGCCAAACTACATGGAGGGAACACAGCCCCACCCATCAGCAGAAAATTAGATTAAAGATTTACTGGGCATGGCCCTGCCCACCAGAGCAAGACCCAGTTTTCCCCACAGCCAGTCCCTCCCATCAGGAAGGGTCCACAAGCCTCTTATACTCATCCATCAGAGGGCAGACAGAAAGAAAACCAGAATTACAGGAAACTAACCGAATTGATCCCATGGACCACAGCCTCGCCTAACTCAATGAAACTATGAGCCATGCTGTGTAGTGCCACCCAAGACAGGCGGGTCATGGTGGAGAGTTCTGACAAAACGTGGTCCACGGGAGAAGGGAATGGCAAACCACTTCAGCTTTCTTGCCTTGAGAACCCCATGAACAGGATGAGATGGTTGGAGGGCATCAGTGACTCAGTGGACATGAGTTTGAGCAGACTCCAGGAAACGGAGAGGAACACGGAAGCCTGGCGCACCGCAGTCCATGGGGTCGCCAAGAGTCGGACACAACTGAGCGACTGAACAACAATGTTAATAGATTCATCTTGTAAGCAGTTGGATCGCTTTGTGCTGATGCCCACGCTAGACGCGGGGGGCGACAAGCAGCTAATTGAGACCTGTTGCTGACCGTCTGAGAGCGCCAGATTCAGTTGACTCTAGGGCAGAATGTCCCAAGGGTGTTAGACACACAGCTTCGCCCCTTTTCCCCCAGCGTTGTCCGGCTCTGGACTGTGAGGCTGAGCTGTGGAAAGACGAATCTAGGCTTGGGGTGGGGCTGGACAACGAGTCAGGACGCTCGGTTCTAGCCCGCCCACCTGCTGTGTACATGCGGCTGCGTCCCTCCGCCTTCTCTGAGCCTGAAAAAGGAGAAGCCGACCGGTTCCTAACCTCCTCTCTCTCGGTGGAGAGCAGTGGCTCTCAATCCCATTAGAGCTGGCATCCCCTTTGCAACATGCCCTCTATCCTGCAGTGCAGTTTCATAGATGATATGACTAGTCTACAGCCTTCATTTAAACACCTCAAAGGTAATTATAATAAAGAAGAAAATATTACAATAAGACACAATGTCTCCGTATGTAACTGTTCAGTTCAGTTCAGTTCAGTTGCTCAGTTATGTCCAGCTCTTTGCGATCCCATGAATCACAGCACGCCAGGACTCCCTGTCCATCACCAACTCCCGGAGTTCACTCAAACTCACATCCATCGAGTCGGTGATGCCATCCAGCCATCTCATCCTCTGTCATCCCCTTCTCCCCCTGCCCCCAATCCCTCCCAGCATCAGAGTCTTTTCCAATGAGTCAACTCTTCGCATGAGGTGGCCAAAGTACTGGAGTTTCAGCTTTAGCCTCATTCCTTCCAAAGAACACCCAGGACTGATCTCCTTTAGAATGGACTGGTTGGATCTCCTTGCAGTCCAAGGGACTCTCAAGAGTCTTCTCCAACACCACAGTTCAAAAGCATCAATTCTTCGGCGTTCAGTTTTCTTCACAGTTTAACTCTCACATCCATACATGACCACTGGAAAAACCATAGCCTTGACTAGATGGACTTTTGTTGGCAAAGTAATGTCTCTGCTTTTGAATATGCTATCTAGGTTGGTCATAACTTTTCTTCCAAGGACTAAGCGTCTTTTAATTTCATGGCTGCAGTCACCATCTGTTAGACAAGACTTAACAGAAGACATAAAGTAGGCAGATTGCTTGCACCTAATTGTAATAAGTTTGAATTTAAGAGAAATAGAAGACTTGGGCCACCCTTTCAAAAAAAAAAAAACAAAACACCAAATAACCCCTCTCTATATACAAAAAAATCAAAAGAGCAGTAGGGAGTGAACACTAGAATAAAAACTGTTAGGTAGTTAAAAACAGACCAGAGGTCTTTGCACGTATACATATAAAAGAGGGAAATAACCTTCACTGAAGTACAGCTAACATAGCAAAGCAAGTTAAAGATGACAACGTGAGAAAATGGAGGGAATACAATGTGAGTGCAGACAGACAGTCTGAGGGACCTCCCTGGAGGTCTGGTGGTTAGGGTTTGGCTCTCTCACTGCTGGGGCCCATGTTCCCTGGTCAGGCAACTGAAATCCCCCAAGCCACCCAAAACCACAAACCAAAAACCGGATTTGATGTGTGCTGTTAAAAATAGCTCCCCGTGTTACCACATGGGATGGGGCAGTGGAAACATGTCACAGACACATAGATCTGTGCTTTACTTTTCTTAAGATTTTTTTTAATATGGACTATTTTTAGTCTTTATTGAATTTGTTACAATATTGCTTCTTCTTCTTTTTTTTTTTTAATGTTTTTTTGGCATTTTGGTGTGCAGGGGATGTGGGATCTCAGCTCCCCAACCAGGGGTTAAACTCACACCCCCTGCATTGGAAGGCGAAGCTGTAACCACCGGGCCACCAGAGAAGTCCCCACAGATCTGTGTTTTGAAACACCATCGTGTGTTCAGGCTAACTTCAATCTGGGGGATCTTAAAAGGCCTTGGAGATCATATATTTCCAAAGGGCAATATAGGAAGGATTGGAAAGAGAAGTGGTGATATAAGCTGTTTAAAGCAATTGAATGTGCACCCTGAGAAAAACAGCAGGCAATTCCCCCAAACATTTCCATATGCAATTGTTACAACATAGATGTTCATTTTTGGGCTGTAAAAACTTAAAAAATATGAAGGAGGCAATACTGTAATATGAAATAATGTCTAAAAACAGGTATTAAGGAGAGCCAAGGAGACCTTGCATCTCAAGAATCTTTGCTTTAATGATATTTGGTTCTCTCAGAGCTCCTCTGTTAACTGTTTGCAATCAGCCTCTGCTTTTTCAGTAAGACCACTGCATTGGAACCAAATATACAGTAGTTGCAGTGTTAGAATCTGTTGTATAGACAATGATTGGAGTAGATTATTCAATAATTTTGAGACAATGTCTTTATTCCATTTAAGTGTCTTCTCCATAATAAGCATCTCTTAACTTACTGACGGAGAATGCAATGGCACCCCACTCCAGTACTCTTGCCTGGAAAATCCCATGGAGGAACCTGGTAGGCTGCAGTCCATGGGGTCGAGAAGAGTCGGACACGACTGAGTGACTTCACTTTCACTTTTCACTTTCATGCATTGGAGAAGGAAATGGCAACCCACTCCAGTGTTCTTGCCTGGAGAATCCCAGGGCAGGGAAGCCTGGTGGGCTGCCGTCTATGGGGTCTCACAAAGTCAGATACAACTGAGGTGACTTAGCAGCAGCAGCAACTTCCTGAGTTATTCAGAAAACTAATTTTTTAAAAAATTAGAAGCATGCAAAAACTTTTTAGAACTATTATGAATTGTAATATGACTGACTTACACTGGTTTAATCTATTTGTTTTAGATTTGTTTAAAGTTATACAGCAACAGTTAGAACTGGACATGGAACAACAGACTGGTTCCAAATAGGAAAAGGAGTACGTCAAGGCTGTATGTTGTCACCCTGCTTATTTAACTTATATGCAGAGTACATCATGAGAAACGCTGGGCTGGAAGAAGCACAAGCTGGAATCAAGATTGCCGGGAGAAATATCAATAACCTCAGATATGCAGATGACACCACCCTTATGGCAGAAAGTGAAGAGGAACTAAAAAGCCTCTTGCTGAAAGTGAAAGTGGAGAGTGAAAAAGTTGGCTTAAAGCTCAACATTCAGAAAACGAAGATCATGGCATCCGGTCCCATCACTTAATGGGAAATAGATGGGGAAACAGTGGAAACAGTGTCAACTTTATTTTTTTGGGCTCCAAAATCACTGCAGATGGTGATTGCAGCCATGAAATTAAAAGACGCTTACTCCTTGGAAGGAAAGTTATGGCCAACCTAGATAGCATATTCAAAAGCAGAGACACTTTGCCAACAAAAGTCCGTCTAGTCAAGGCTATGGTTTTTCCAGTGGTCATGTATGGATGTGAGAGTTGGACTGTGAAGAAAGCTGAGCGCCGAAGAATTGATGCTTTTGAACTGTGGTGTTGGAGAAGACTCTTGAGAGTCCCTTGGACTGCAAGGAGGTCCAACGAGTCCATCCTAAAGGAGATCAGTCCTGGGTGTTCATTGGAAGGACTGATGTTGGAGCTGAAACTCCAGTACTTTGGCCACCTCATGCTAAGAGCTAACCCATTGGAAAAGATCCTGATGCTGGGAGGGATTGGGGACAGGAGGAGAAGGGGATGACAGAGGATGAGATGGCTGGATGGTATCACGGACTCGATGGACATGAGTTTGGATAAACTCCGGGAGTTGGTGATCGACAGGGAGGCCTGGTGTGCTGCGATTCATGGGGTCGCAAAGAGTCGGACACGACTGCGCGACTGAACTGAACTGAAAGTTATACAGGACAGAAGGCAATTAATTATTTTGTAAAACTCTCCTGTGCATTGGAGCTACTAAATGCCAGTAAAAGTTTTGCCTCCTTAACACTAAGACAACTTAAGACCTGAAAATTTTCAAAATCACCCTTAGGGGGCCGTATAATTCCCATTGAAACTGGTAGGTAGGGAGCTCAGGCTATGACATCAGAGTGCCCTGGGCTTCACTCTAGCTTCATAAGACCTTTAGATATTCTATTCACTCTTTTTGTGCCTCAGTTTCTTGGATAATAATCACATAAATGTGAGAATTAGTGAGTAAATGCATGTGAAGTACATAGAACTGGGTACCTGGCTCATAATAAATACTTAATGAGCCACTGTTATTACTATTTTCATACAGCTGTAATAATTATACTGTTATTAACATTACTATTATTACTCTATTGTCTAGTGCTGCTGTATGAAAGACTTGGATTTCAGTTATGGTTTCAAACTGCTCCCACAGGAGTGAAAGTGAAAGTCGCTCAGTTGTGTCCGAATCTTTGTGACCCCATGGACTACACAGTCCATGAAATTCTCCAGGCCAGAATACTGGAGTGGGTAGCCGTTCCTTCTCCAGGGAATCTTCCCAACCCAGGGATCGAACCCAGGTCTCTCACATTGCAGGCGGATTCTCTACCATCTGCGCTACTAGGAGTAGCAGCTAGGAATACATTCCTCTCAGCCATGGAGCCCACCTGTAAGCTAGGAACTGAACTGTCCTGAAATTGGACCATTTTCATCTGATCCTCAGATGACAGCACTGTGTACCAGAGTTGGGCCCACGGGCTTGTCTACAGCCCACCATCCTGAAGAGGGGCCCCTTCGTGGGGGCAACCTCAGAGAGGAGGACGCAGGCCCTGGGACACCTGTTCTGGTCCGTGGGGAAGGGCTGGGAGAGTGCAGCTGCTCCCGGGGCTGCAGGGATGGAAGCGGCAGGGGGAGGACCCCCAATGGCTGAAGGGTAGGGGCCCTACCGAAGTCCTGCAGTGAAGACCTTGGGGTCAGCCAAGGATCTCCAAGGAGACATTCTCCCTCTCCCTTCATCGTGATCCTAAAGACAGCCAAGGGGCCAACACAGGGTCACTACCATCTCCTCACATTTGTAAATGAATTTGCATTTTGAAAGTGCTTTCCATCCCTTTTTTTTATTTGACTTTCTCGAGAGCTCCTTATGGATGGTAGTTAATATCCCCATTTCACAGATAAGGAAATTGAGATTCAAGAATTTTAGTGACTTGTCCAAATCTTTATGCAGCTAGCAAGGAGCGGGACCAGGAACTGAGCACAACGTCTCCTCTGCTGCACCAGTCTCGCAGTGGGGTGAGCCGGTTCTGCACTGGAGGCTTGGGGCTGAGTGGGTGTGTGGCATGGGCCCGTTCCCTGCAGCAGCAGGGTCTGAAGTCTGGCTGCTTGCCTGGCCCCCAGCACACCCGTCATCACGAATAAGGACATGGCCATGCAGTTACAGAGTCCGCTCCTTAAAGGGCCTTCTCCGAGCTGCTTGTTCATGTTTGGTTGCTGACTACCAACCTCTTTTGCACCCCTAGCCTGACTTGATGGAAGGACTGATGTGGGCCAAAGAGTGGAGCAGTCAGGGCCTGTGAGCATCCTGCCTAGAGGGAAGCCGGGCCATCACGCTCCATGTCCTCTCCAAGCCCCTGGCTCTGGCCTAGACAGAAAAACAGGTCCGGTGTGTGGGCAACTTCTCCAGTACGCCTCCTCCAGCTCTACAGGCTTCTGCGCGAGCCTGCATCTGGTCCCAGTTCTTGATTCACAAAGGACATTAAGGTTTATAACTCTCTTGGGATGTTACAAAATCCAAAATCCAGTCATTAATACAGGTGCTACTAGCCCTTTAGGGATGAGAAAAGGTGCCCAGAATTCAAAACCAGCCATTAGAACCAAGCTAATCAAGCTTGCCTTCCTGTATATCCTCTTTCTCGAACCAGGAATGCCACCTTCTCTCCCCAGAGATCCTGCAGAAGCCCAGCAAAGCCTGCTGCTGTCCTGGGCTCATGTTCACTCTCCACCCGCTTCCCCACAGAATTCACAGGGTTTCTTAATTCTCACTCCTCGCAAACATTTCAAATTGAGCAGCTCTGCTAAAGTCCTTCACACTGAGTGTCAATAAAGGATAAGCACTGAGTACCTGCCAGGAGATGTGGTCCCAAATCTCTGAAGCTGGATGAAAAGAATTCAGGCAGCCTTTCTGATACCAACCCCCACCGTGACTTCAGCGGAAGGTTCCAGGGCCTAAAGCACGTGATGCTTCCATTGTTCAGACTTGGGACAAGTCTTGATCTGGGATCACATGGATCAAAAAGATGACAGTCGTGTTGACAGCAAACCATCATCCCCAGTCTGTGGGGAGGTCCCATCCTTCCGAGAATTCTGGGATTCCTGCCCAGGAGGCAGGCCAAGGAGGGCAGCCCCCGGCTTAGGGGGAGCGGGTGGTCCCTTAGGGAAGGCCTGGCCCAGGCCTCCTCGCCCTTTCTGCCAGGCATGTAAACTGCCATGGACCCCAAGGCCAGGCACGGCAGACATGGACACGGAGTGCAAGAGACACGCCACTTGCACAAACCATTTATTTCCTGTATTGGGTTTATACAAACTTGCAAGATACAAATGCAGAGTTCACTGAGTGCTTCAGTACCTGTATCTATAAAAAGAATGTTGCTGAGAAGGAAGCAAGCTCTCACCTGTCAGTTGGGATGGCCCCTCCCTGGGGAGGGGCTTGTTGGCTAGAAAGAAGCTAAGGGGCTGCTATGGAGCCCTGACAGATACTCACTGTTTATCTAACCTTAACTCTTCTTCTAAGGTCATTTTTATACTAAATAAAGACACCAAGACCATAAATTTCCTTGTAGAGTTTATTGTCTAATACTAGCAAATCAAATTGGCCCCAATATGTGCATAAATAGATATATGTATATATACGTATATTTCATATTTTCCTTAGTTTTAAGAGCTGCCAGGTGAGGGGCTGCCTAAAGGGAAGGGAATTACTTCTGTCTTGCTACAGTCGGCCCTGCTCCAAGAGCATCCCTCTCACCAACACAGGTGAGCAAGTACGCACAGCCTTCAACCTCAGAAAATCTCTAAAGTGACAACACTAGTACTTGATTACAGCCTCCTGGTTATTGTTGAGGGAGGTAATGTGTTAACTGGGAAGGCCCTAGATTAGTAACCAGGGCTTTCCCCGGGTGGGTTACTTAGCTCTGGGCCCCCAGCCAGGCCCCCTTCATTCCTAGCAAGATGTTTTAAGCTTGGAATAGGGTGCCAGCAAAGGTCAAAGTGGGAGGCCAGGCTTCAGATGCTGGCCAGGAGCTCTGTGCTAGGCTCCAAAACCTTTGATTCCAGATCTGGACAAAAGACTTCCATTCTGCCCAAATCCTTGCAGAGCAAGAGCCCCTTGCCCACTTCAGTAGTCACTAAGCAGTTTGGAAGGCTGAGCTGGCTTAGTTCAGGGCCCCAGCAGCAGGAAAGTCCTGGGCAAGGCTGAGATGCACCTCATCCTTCGGACCCTCAGGGCTGACTTCACAGTCTGGATGCCAGACTGGGGTACCATCCCCTTAACAACGGGCCCCAGAAGAAAGGTCACAGAGGGAGGCAGGTGCCGTAGATGTCACTCAGACCAGAGAGGGACCAAGTGAAGAGGAATGTGAGAAGTCCAAGGAACTTGAATGTGTCTGCCCCGAAGGACCAGAGATGTCAAACTGTTTGCACTGGCCGTTGCACCATATCCTGGGTCCATCAAACAATAGACCGACATTCTCAGTGCTGTTTGGCATATTCCAGCAGGGTGATAAAGGCGGTGGTCCAGGAGCACATCTGGGGCGTGTATGCCTGCAAGGGTCTGCTTTTGTGCACACAGCTGTAAACATTTCCTTCAAGAAGGTTCACATTCAATAATCCTACAGAGTCATCAAAAGTTGACAGTGTAATCAAATCCTTAGACCAGGACTGCAAGAGAATGTCCTGCCCTGGCAAGATCCTCTCCGGCTGAGTTCTGGGGACCAGCCCTTGGCAGACTGGGAATGGGAAGGAGGAGGCTGCTGAGGAGGAGGGAAGGGTGGAGGGCGGGACCTAGAGGCAGTCCCCCAGTCCCTCACATCACCTGCCAATTCCATTCAGACATTGCACATGTGGAAAATAGATTTGCTTTTATAACAAAAATGTAAAATAGATCTGTCTTAAAATAACTCCTCTCCCCCTCTTTGGATCAAAAGGCATGGGGTATGGCCACAGTATGCTTGGAATGATGTGGAAAGGAAAGGAGAGAAAACGGGCCTGGGCAGGAGTTTCAGGAAAGGATCAGATGTCCAAACAAATATATATATATATATTACATATACATCTGCAATATGATAATCTTCACAAAACATATATTAAGGCATGTAAAGCAACATAAAGAGCCAGCTTTATGAAAAAGAGGTGAAAGAGAGGTCGCAGAGGGGCAGACATTAATCCTTGGTATTTCACATGTATTTCTAAAAGTATCACTTAAAAAAAAGACACAAAGAAAGGGAGAAGGCGTGGAAGGACCCCAAACTCTGCTTTTTATGGATGGACAAGGTGTGGGAGAAGATGGAGAAGGGAGAGAAGGTTACCTGGGAGCTGATCCCACCTGTCAGTCTATGGGGGAGAAAGGACACGTTTGGGGTGCTTGAGCTGTGCTGAAGATGGGAGATGCAGCCAAGGGTCACGTTTACAAAAACCTGCTATATGTGAGGGTGAGCGAATCCTCCTGTCTGTAAGCCCTCAGAAACATGGGAATGTCTTAAGCACCTACAACAGCGCCTGGTACATAAAAGGTGCGCAGGGAATATGTGTTAAGTGAACTGTCAGCTTTACTCGCATATGAACCATAACTGTCCCAGCCACGAAGGAGTGGAGAGGAATTGCTAGAAGATGAAGGAATCGTTCTCAGGGTCTCTGAAGGTCAGGTTGAAGTCTCGGGGAAGCAACCCTGGCAAAGAGAAGGTCTAGGGGCCAAGGGTTTTCACTCTAGCTCCTCCGTCCTCTCTGGCTACATTCATCTGAAGGTGGTGGAGCGGAGGGACAACAGGCTTTGCTCCTATCGCTCCGCCACTGGTCCCCTGGCTACGCAGGGTGTGAATGAGCCACGCGAGAAGTGAGACGCTCCAACAGCTTCAACCTGTCCCTGTGTGGGACGCCTGGGATTGAGAGGAGGACTCCAGAATCTGGCCTACCAGGCTCAGGCCACATCTGCTCTCCTGGGGCACACGCTCAGCTGGCCCACAGCACATTCCAGGGGGAAGGCGATGAAATGGTGTCACAGAAACGTTTAGGGAAGGCCCCGTGGCTGATCACACACTCCACACCCCGACCACCCCACACCTTCTGGTCTTCCAGCAGGACCAAGACAGGTCCTTGTCTCTGCTCCTGACCCCAGGACGGGGAGGCCGACATCAGGCCCAGATCCAGAAGAAGCTGTCCCCAGCCCACGCTCCCCGGGCCCTCAGCGCACACCTCCGCCCCACAGCAGCGTGCTCCGTGGGGGTCCTGGAGCTGGCAGCCCCCGATCCCGGCACAAGGTGGGGAGAGCTGAGCTGACACCTGGCACTGTGCCTGGCACTAACCTGAGGCTCCACCCCGGGGAAACCGACCCCATTCCTTTCTCATGTCTGTCCTCCCCCTCCTCCCCGCACACGAGCCCTGCCGCTCCCTTTCCTCCTGCCCTCCCGAGACCTCTCCCCTTCTCTCCGCTACCCCTTCTCAACCTGCCCTCAGACGCTGCACACACTTGCCGCTTCCCACCCACGGCCAGCGCTCCCCTCTGGGAGCCGAGGAGCCTCTCCCATCTCTTGTCAGCTTGTCTTTGGCTCAGGCAGGTGGTCAGTCTCCACTGGACCCCAAAGGAGCACCCAATAAACCGGGATGTGCCAAGACCCTGGGCACCGCTGGACAGCAGGGCGGGGCTGATGGAAGGGGATGACGGCAGGCCCCGCTCTTGGCATCGAGCGACAAGTCCTAACCTAAGAGGGCCCAGGGTGCATTCCCCACTGCATCTTCTCCACCAAGGAATGTTCCAGCAGGGCTGTCACAACCCCAGCCAGGGCCAGAGCGAGGCTCCCTGTGCCGAGGGCAGCGGACAGGATGGCGCTCCTCACCCCGCCACCTGACGCCCAGCCTAGGGTGGCTGTCTGAGTAGCGAGGATCTCGGGCCGGAGTCCCGGGGGTGTGGACACCGCAGTGTCTGTGCTGCTGTTGGGCGACCCCAGCCCCTGGCCTGGCTCCCGCAGCATTCCCGTGGGAGCGCAGGGGTTGGGGGGCCAGGGTGGGCCGCGGGGCAGAGGCGGCTTCAGAACGTGGCTCTCTGGAGCTTCGCGGCGTTGGCTTCAGCCAGGGCTTGCACTGGAGGAGAGAGACGTGGGTTAGAAGGCGCTGCACGGGGAGGGCCCTCCAGCCCACCCGCCCAGAAAGTCTCTTCTGCAAAAACCACCCCTCAACCCTGTGAGAGGGGGACAAAGGAACAGAAGTCAGTTCTTGTTCAGCTGCCTGATACTGAGGGGCTGTGTGCTAGGGGGAAGGGACACAGCCTTTGCCTAGAGCTGTCCGGGGCCACTTTACTTTACAGAAGACCTGGGTACCATCTGGGAGAGATAAGATCTGGGAGAAGCAGCTTCTAGGGGCTTCTGAGGCAGGGAACAGATGGCAGGCTTGCAGGCCGACAGGAGGTGCAGGGGTGGGGAGCTGGGGCAGCCCTCTGACAGCGGACAGGAGCAGCCTCTGTCCCCTCTGCTCCTGGAGACGCAAAGCCACTGGCACCGCAGCTTCCGGGAGCAGCCCTGCCAGCCGGCTCCAGCCCAGCACTGCGCAGGATGGACGACGGAGGGGAAGAGCGGCGAGGCGCGCCGGCGCGGGGAAAAGCGATGGCGGGCGGGATGGAGGGTGCAGGCGGCTGGCGGGGGGAGGGCAGGGGTCCCACTCCCGGGGCTGGATGAAATACGGTAGAAAAGTGCTTACGTCAGAGCTCAGACCCGCATGACATGGCTGCTGTCGGCGCCCCGCGGGGGTTCAGACGGTAGGGGGTTGGCTGGTGGAGCCGGGGAGGCAGGGGAGGTGGGAGGGCTTGGGGTGGCACATTGCACTGGAAACAGAAATGAACAGGGCAGTGAATAGGGGCTGCGGGGGTGGGGGGTGGGGAAGGCGGAGGCATGAGGCCGGTGCCCAGAGCAAGCGAGGCCCTCCTCCACGCAGGGAGCAAGGCAGGAGGCAAGCAGAGAGGAGCGCTGAGCTTGGGCATCTGTTCAAGCTGAGCGGAGCTGGTTCCAGGGTCGCCATGGAGGAGAGCACGGGGCCCCAGGGGAGACCTGGCCACATCCAAGCTCTGCTGAGAACCAGGGTGACTGGGGGTGATGCTGGCCCCTCTGACCTAGAGCTCCCCTTCCATCTGTGCAGCAGGGAGATGCTCACACCTCCCCTCGACTGTGGACAGGGTGAGGGGTGGCACCTTCAGAGGCAGTGATATCACTGATGACCATGATTAATAGTGCAGTAAAATCACACTAATCCAAATCACCAGGCCCTCATTCATTGACTCAAAGTGGAGTGATCCCAGTGTTTATCAGCTCCACGAGGACAGAGGCTCCTGATGGGCTTCAAACCAGTCTAACTTTGACTGGAGGGTTCAAAAGCGATTCCCGCTGTCACTTGAGATCTCTTTTCATCCATCCAGGAAAGGCCAACTTCAATCTACCTCTAAACAGATCATTTAAGCCCGAAAGTGGTGACATTTGAATTAATGAGATTTTACTCTATTATCATTCTTTTCCATGCTGAGAACAGCAAAGTGAAGGACAAGGAGTCGTAGTGTTAGGAACAAGCCCTGCAAGTCTCTAGACCCCCGTGCTCCCTTGGTGTGGCTGTGGGAGCCTCACTCAGGCTCAGAGCAGAACCAGGCCTGGGCCAGGGTCACACTGTCTCCCTCCGGAGAGGGACCCCGGCACCGGCCTTCCCAGACCCCTGCTCCCACCCTGCCTGGGCCCTCATCACCTTCCCTGGCCTCTGCACAGGAGAAAGGGCCCACGCAGCCCCGCGGCACATCTGTGCATGCCCACAAACATACAGAAGGAAGTGATCCAGTCTGCATGGGTCCAGCAACACCACACTTTTCTACTCAGCGCACACAACTCATGTGTGCGTGTGGGCACGACTGAGCCTGTGCCTCGTACACAACCCAACACACTTGTCACTTTTCATACAAATACATCCACAAACACCTCTGAAGCACACATCCATGTGCACACCCGTATCACAGATCCAATGGGTAGTTGTCTGGTAACTTCGATTCCTAAGAGTCAAAAAACCAAAACCTAAGCAAGGAAGATCTTAAGGAAGCCAAATAGATGCTACAATGTGCATGCAATAAAGCTCTTACAATTTATTCACTGAAGAGTTCCTTGGAGTCCAGATACTTATTTAAACACAATTATGATAGGTGTTGACTTGCTGGGTGTCTAGCCCATGAGAGATTAGAAATAGGAAAATTAGGAGAGGGAGAGAGAAAGAGGAGTTGAGAGGCCCACTGAGGCACAACTGAAGGCGAGAGCACCTTCTGTGAAAAGGAGACATATTAACTTTAAAGCCTTCACAGTCTGGGAGCATTTAGCAGGGCCACAAATAGATCTGTACGGATTAGAGACCCAAAGGGCATCTCTTCCACAGAGGTCAGCAAAATAAGGACATTTATAATGATACTCTAGTGGTAAAGAACCCGCCTGCCAATACAGGAGATGCTGGTTCGATCCCTGGGTTAGGAAGATCCTCTGGAGGAGGGCACGGCAACCCACTCCAGTATTCTTGCCTGGAGAATCCCCATGGGCAGAGGAGCCTGGTGGGCTGTAATCCACGGGGGCGCAAAGAGTCAGACACAACTGAAGTGACTTAGCACACGTACATGCATAATGATACTAAATGAGCGAGAACAAGAAAGATTAATTATGTTAAATACAACCTCTACGAAATCAGAAAAATACTAAACACAGATTATGAACACGCCCATCAAAATAAGTTCACATATGCAGCACATAGGCATTGTACAATGTGCTACTTCAGTTGTGTGTTCACAAGTACTACCACACCTGCACGCATAAATAATCAGTCACACGTATTCACGTTCATGAGGCTGTGCTCTCTCCATCCTGCACACGTCGGTGTGTTTTCACAAAAGTTCCACACACACACTGTGCACAACATATACACAAATAGCCTCGGTCATCCATCACACTGCAAAGAAAGCCCATCACGTGTAAACGTCTGCATTTTTAAGCACCACCTCCGCCTACATATTGCACACTCACAGCAACAGTTTCCCAAACACCACCTGTACTGATAAACAATGGGTCTCTGCACAACACCCATAGGCATCTTGCACACACAGACACACTCCTATATTTGCAAACATTCCCTCCACGCATACATCACATACGTGAATATACACATACATGTGTACCTACAGCCATTACCCAGTACAGACACTGCGATGACATCGCGCCACATGGACAAACCCACTATTGCCCCATCTTCCGTGTACTGCACGCCAGGACACCGACAACGGCTACAAGCTCGCCGCCCGCCTCCGCACCCAGGCCACACGCTGCACTCAGGCCCTAACTGCACCCCCTCCCGCTGCACCAGCCCATGGGCACCCTCTCCCACACAGCGTCTGCCGTGCCTGGCAGAGCTCTGGGAACGTGAGCCACAGGTCGGGGCGGTGGGGACAGGGTAAGTCTGAGGTCTGGCCGGGCCACAGCCCTGTTTTAAATAGTTGGGGTTTTGGCAAAAGCAGGGTGACCATTTGCTTTCCGCACACAGACTCTGGAATGTAAGCCCATGTGTATCAAGGGAGAATCTGAAAAGCCAGGGTGAGCTTTGTTTTCACAGCGCCTTCGGTAGGGGAGCTGTAGCAGGGAAAGCCAGGGGCTGGGGAGGGGCAGAGAAGTTTTAATAGCGCCGTCTGTTCTAACTCTTGAAACAGGAAGTTGCCTTTTGCCCAGAGCATGTGGAATTTGATCTTTGGAAGGTTCGGGTTCATTTTGTAGCTAAACTACAGGGCCGTTGACAGAAGCTTCCTTGTAGCCAAACTGGTTCTGCTGCCTTTTGGCTGCAGGATGGGGCTCTCTGAAGCCTATCACTTCTCTTGCTCTCCTCTCCTGCCAACTGAGAGCTTGTTTCTGAAAGATCTCCAAGGACTTTCCCTGGCCACCCATTCTAAAGTCCATTTACACCCCAACTGCTAGTAGCTTCTCTCTTAAAGCTTACTTAGATCCCTTTTGCTGTATCTCAAAACGCTTTGGTTTCTGAAAATATCCATATTTAAAATAGCTAGAAAAACCACAAAAGGCTCCTGCTTCTACTTTGGCTGCTGCTATTTCAAATAATATGACCCCCAGCACTGGGACTACCGCTCCCACAGCAGGGGAGCATTTACTGAGCAGTTACTGAGCGCCAGGCACGGTGCTAGCTGCTTAGCACCCCTTGTTTCCATCCTCACACCACTAGACAGGTATCTTGATTTAAACTTTACAGATGCAGAAAAGAGCCAGGACTGAAACCCTGTGCCACTAACATGAAAAGCCTTTCCTTCCTCTGTGCGTCTAGCCACGATCCTAATCTGACACTCACCCAGGGCATTAGAACTGTGGCCAGCACGACTAAAGTTACCACAAGCCTGGCATCCATCTAGGGCATTTGTCTTGGCTGGCCTTTGGAGCCTTCCCCCTCTCCATCCGAAGCACCTTTCATGTTGAGGAAGAGGGAATATTCTGTGTCCCAGGCTTTGTGACTTGACCACTTCCTCCACCACAAAGCCTCCCATTCACAGAGTCTCTTCCATTCTTCCCAATTACATTCTCCTCTTTTCCAGGATGCTTCCCTTCAGACGGAAGAGAAGTTAATTCTACTGGCTACACCCTGTAGTGTCCACTAAGACCCCCTAGCCTTTGTATCAGTGTGAAGTCAGCTCCTTACACTCATCTTTTCTTAGCAGGAAAGTGGGTTTGGGTCAATAGCCACGGTGGTGACTCTATTGGCTACTTGTACCATCTTCCCTTTTCATTCCTGCTATTTGCCTGCAGCACGAATGGGAAGTTGGAGAATGCCCTGGAACACTGGCCCTCACTCCGCCACACTCTGGCACACACTTGTATATCTCCGCATCAGGCTCAGTCATCACCCCTTCTCTGGGCCTTTCCTGGACCTGCACAGGTACAGCGGCTCCCTGCACTCCCCACACGGCCTCTGGCCATTCCGCCAACCAGCAGCGAGGCGGGTCATGGTGACTCGGAGCTCCCAGATGTCAGCGACTCTGGTCCCTTCGCACCCCGTGAGCCTAGCACAGTCCCTGGTGCTCAACAAGCGCTCATCCTGACCTCAAGGAACACTGCCCTGCTCTATGCTCGCCCCTGCCACACTGCCTCCCCTACTCCTGGGCAGCCGGTCTCCCTGGCAGAGCGAGGCCCAGCCCCTCTCACCAGACAGCATGCGGCCTCTGCGGGAGGCCTCGGTCGCCAGGGCACAGGAGATTTCAATCCGCTTCTCCTGCTCCTGCAGCTGGCTCTCTGAGTCCTGGGGCACGTCCACAAAGTCCCCCTCGCCGACGGGCACCACGTTCTGCATACTGAAGAGGCACAGACACACAGACATGGAGGGGGCAGGATGGTCCAGCTGGCTTGGGGGACCTGCGGGCTGAGGGTGGTGGGAGTCCAGGGGCCTGTGAGTGTGCAAGCCTGTCCCCTGGGGTGAGTAGGACCCTGGCAAAATGCATGTCAGGACCCCTGCCTGCAACATTTCAGAACGAACTAGAAGGTTTAAGAGAACACTCAGGGCAGCCTTGATGGGGAAAAGAAGTCAGCAGAGGGCAACTCATCCGTTTGTCTTGATGAGAGCACATGCATGCGCCCAGGAGGTCTTTGTGGCACCGAGGGCTGCGTCACCGACCCAGCCACGTGTCTCGGCCCAGTCTGCCGCCTCAAACCACTTCTTCCACGGTGGGAGGCTTGGGAGAACCAACCACATGTCCGGGCACTGGATTCAGTAGTGCTAGTGCCCTCGATGTCCTGGGTGCCAGGGTGGGTGGATTAGGTAGAGGTCACCCGAGGCCTGTTACCTGGACTTGGCAATGAGTGTCTTGATCCTCTCCACCTTCTTCTGCTTCTCCTTCAGCTCCTCTGGGCTCAGGGGCATGTCGGGCTCCAGGTCAATGTACCGCTCAGGGATGAGGACTTTGTCCGGGGTGGAGAGCTGTGGAGAGACGCGGTCACCACCTCCACGCCCTTCTACGGTCCCCCCACCCCCACCCTGTGCTGCTCTTGCAGGACGCTGCTCACCTCCTTGTTGATATCCACGTCATAATGCTGGGGCTCCAGCTCCATCTTGCGGAGCCGGGCGATCTCCTCCCTCGGAGTCTCGTAGGCCTGCCCGCCGGGCTCCTCGGCTCGCAGCGCCGCCTCCAGGTTGGAGATGTCTACCTCGTGGATGCTGCGGTGGCGGCGCACCTGGGGGGAGGCAGAGTCAGGACCATGCGGGGCCTGTGTCCCGCTGCCTCCAGGCAGCCCCAACCACGCCGGGGTCCTCACCGGCCCTGCCCAGCACGCCTGACCTGGCAACCACCCCACTGTACCCACCACGCCCACTGCAAAGCTACCCTCCTTCCGTGGTGCTCGTCCAAAGCCTGCTCGCCTACAAGGGTGCAGAGGAAACACCTCATCACTGTCTCCCGTCAGTGCTTGTCTCTCTCCGCCCGCCTCCCCTGTGTTCACATCCTGTGCCATATATTTTGAGTAACGGAATCAGTGTGTCTTACATGGATCTCTAGCCTTATCACGTGAAAAAAGGGCAGGATTTATGGGTCATAATTTTTCTGTATTTCTGAAATTTAGTGGAAAGAGAAGTTAGCCCCATAGTTTGGGCTATTCTTAGCTCTGCACTTAGGAGCTGTGTGGCCCAGAGCTCCTTAATTTCTCATGACTTTTTCCCCGGTCTCTAAAATGGGGACAAAAGCCCATCTAGTCAAAGCTATGGTTTCTCCAGTGGTCATGTATGGATGTGAGAGTGGGACCATAAAGAAGGCTGAGAGCAAAGAATTGATGCTTTCTAATTGTGGTGCTGAAAA
This sequence comes from Bison bison bison, assembly GCF_000754665.1. Taxonomy (NCBI): domain Eukaryota; kingdom Metazoa; phylum Chordata; class Mammalia; order Artiodactyla; family Bovidae; genus Bison; species Bison bison. The sequence continues at coordinate 1,805,708 of NW_011494910.1, forward strand.
CTCTTGAGAATCCCTTGGACTGCAAGGAGATCCAATCAGTCAATCCTAAAGGAAATCAACCCTGAATATTCATTGGAAGGACTGATGCTGAAGCTCCAATACTTTGGCCACATCATTTGAAGAGCCAACTCAGTGGAAAGGATCTTGATGCTGGGAAAGATTATAGGCAAAAGAAGGGGGTGACAGAGGATGAGACAGTTAATTAGCATCAGCATCTCGATGGACATACATTTGAGCAAGCTCCAGGAGATAGTGAAGGATGGGGAAGGCTGGTGTGCTGCAGTCCATGGGGTCGTAAAGAGTCTGAAACGACTTAGTGACTGAACCACAACAACAGTGGGGGTAACACTTCCTAGTCCAGTATCCTTGAAACGACTAAACGAGACAAAAGGGCTTGGGACCTGTACTGCAGCATGTGCTGGTGCGCTGTGATGATGACCTTCTGCCACCCCCAGCCCAATGTTAAGGGCACAGGAAATGCTCTAGAAACATTAGAAACATCTAGGCTGTGGATTCTGTACTATTCTCTATTCAATGAATTTTGTATAATTCACTTCAACTAAAACAATCAAGGCATTTCTTTTTGTGAGTTATTTTTCTTAAAACACTAAAGAGGCAAACGCTTGCTGCAGTATGTCTTCTGCCCAGCGTGGGAGAAGCTTCCCCAGGTCTCCCAGTTGCCTGGCTTGGGTCCGTCCTGGCCCCTCCCTGCTGAAACCTCCTCCTCCTCCAGGCCCCTCCAGCTGAGGTTGACCATGCCTGGTAGTGGGCAGTGCTGGCAGACGCCAGGCCATGTCTGTGGGGCCGGGAGGACGTTACCACTTTATAGGCAGGCCGGGCGCCGGGGTCGGGGGCCGGGCTGGGTGGGAGCTGCAGACTCCTCCGCTTGTCCCTCGCAGAGCCGCTCTGACGCCGCCGCATGCGGTCCATCTGCTCCTCCACGCTCATTTTGGCCTTGCCCTCGCAGGGAAACACAGCACTCTTGGGGCGCTCCTGCTGCGGGGGGAGGACAGGGCTCGGACTGGTGCCCTCCCCTGCCCTCCGACTTTTTACCTGCCAGTATCCCTTAAAATTTCCCTTCTCTGGGAAGCCTGCTGGTAATGAGTTACATTGTGAACCCCGAAGAATACATCTAAGTCCTAACCGCAGTATCTGTGCATGTGACCTTATTTGGAAATGGAGTTTTTCCAGGTGTAATTACGCTACGGAGCCCAAGATGAGATCATTTTCAAATGTGGTGTGTTCTAAATTGAATAATGGGTGCCTTTATAAGCAACAGGAAAAAGAAGACATATAGAGTAGAAAGTGATTGAAGGTGGGGCAGAGATTGGGGTGGCGTGTCTACAAGCCAAAGAATGTGTCTACAAGCCAAATGTTGCCAGCAACAACCAGAAGGCAGGAGGGCAGCACGGAATGGGTGTTTCCTCAGCCTGCACACACAGCCCACCTCAGACACCTTGATTCTGGATGCTGGCCTCTCTAATGGTGACGGAATAATTTGTTTTCAGTCACCATATTCGTGGCATTTTGCTAACTTCCTAGGAAACTAATACAGTGCCTCTGGCCAGCACATGTATCTTTGACCATTGACTTTAGCGTTTGTTTCATCAGTGGCACATTATAACAATTTTGTTCAATATGATATCTTGATTATGCACAGCTTCCTCGTCTCATGGCATGTTTCCTTGAAGCACTCCCCTGCTTCCCTTCTGTCTTGTTCTACTTTCCTCCTCTAGCTCCGGGCTTCCTGAACTGTGACAGGCGGCCACACAGAGGCTGACTCCCAGCCCAGCTCGGGCCGCCAAGCTCGGGGCCTGCGGGCGTGCACTCACCCGGGAGGAGAGGCCATTGGTGAGCCCGTTGGCACTCCTCCTCACCACCCTCGACGGGGTCACTTCTTCATCGGTGGGTGACTTGGTCCGTGGGGGTACGATGCCCACTGCAGGGAGACACAGTGGCCAGTGGGTCCCACAAAGAGGGACACAGGGCTGCCCGCTCCTCATAAGGGCTCGGCCCCGCCCCTTCTCAAGGAGACTCGGCCCCGCCCCTTCTTAGGGAGGCTCGGCCCCGCCCCTTCTCAGAGGGGCTCGGTCCCGCCCCGCTGCAGAGGTGGAGGCCCAGGTGGGGAAGCGCTTTCTTGGGTGTGAGCGAGCACCTCTCTGGGCTCCCCCCTGGTGCGAAGCCTTGCTTCTAGGGGACAGCGGGGCAGGGGGTACCTTTGTTGAGAGCCGCCTGCTTCTCTGCCTCAACTTCTTGCCTGGTGGACACAAGGCTGATGTCTCTAGAGGTGTCCAGGGGGGATGTCTGTTGGGGGTCTCTCTTGCTTTGCTCGTAGCTTGCCTTGGGCTAGGGAGAAAGGATGAGAAGATGGATGGACGGACTGTGCTACAGTAACCTCGGAGAACTTGGCCCTGGGTGGTGATGCTTTGTTTTGCAGTGGTTGGAGTGCCAACCTTTGAAAGAGACATGGAGCAGGGAGACTGTGCACTCACTGGCAAGTGGGCAAGGATGCACTTGAGCCTCCCACCCATGCCAATGTGGGGCCCTCTTGTGGAATGAGGGCTCAGGGTCTCCAAGAGGCCCCCAGTTGAGGCTCATCAGAGAAATTCCCTCATGGCAAACATGAAATGTACAGACTTGCTGTGAGCCAGAGGAGGAACGACTGGAAGAGGGGGCCACAAAACCAAAGATCTCTGAGGATTCTATCGGGTTTTCCCACAAGAAAACCAGATGAGTTTTGTGGGAAGGAAAAGGGCATTGGGGTTGTGGACTCCCAGAACCGTGTAACTAGACCAGAGGTCAGAAACTAGCTCTGGCCCAACTGGAGAGCTTGGGTGAGTCCTACCACCTGTTTTTGTCTGTAAAACTGAGGTAATGATGCCTGTCCTGCCCACCTTACCAGGCAGACCCTCAGGGTTGTGCATATTACCAGTAAATGGCTGAGCCTGTTTTACGACTCTTTCTACTCAGCATGCAACCTCTTCCAAGCCTAACTGCACATTTCTCCTGAACCTTGGCTAGCGATTCAGGTGAGAGAAGGAGCCAGAACAGGGGAGAAAGTGTGTGTATCCTTACATTCCGGGGGCTGGTGAAGCCCAGAGACACAGGCAAGGGGAGAAGGAGAGCGTGGGGGGAAGGGGGCTGAGGTGGACCAAGGCAGGAAGAGACCAGAACGGCACTGGTGGGGATGGGGCATCGCAGGGTCTCTGCTGTCGGTCACGCTGGCAGGGAGAGGGCCCCAACCCACCACCTACAGCCATGGGCTGCCATGGGGCAGGGCAGCAACGCAGTTTTCCATTGTCCACAGGAAGCAAAAGGGGAAAGAGGGCCGGTATGAGGGCCTCAGCCATCCCTTTGCTCATCCCAGAGTCTGACTAGACAGAGGCCAGGAACGCTGAGCTGTGGGAAAGTCAACCCTGGCATAGGGTCAGTGACTTGGTCTCCTGCAGGCCGTTCCCTCCATCCCTGCCCTCGGGGCCCGAGGGCGCTGGGTACCTGACCCCTGGCTGTCTCACCACCGCGGTGCCAGGAAGGGGAGTTGGGGTGCGGCCAGAAGCGGCTCTCGCTAGGGAGTGGAGGCAC
>NW_011494910.1:1809389-1809558 GCF_000754665.1 Bison bison bison
TGATTCAATGCAAACATCATTAAGGATTCCGGTTACTCCCACCTGAACTGGGGCGGGCCGGGACCCCCTCACTCCGACCCAAGCCGGGGCGGGCCCAAGACCACCTCACTCCCACCCGAGCCAGGGTGGACTCCATCTGCAGCGCAAGCCCTGCCTGCCCGCGACGCCC